>NC_090446.1:913707749-914016018 GCF_031143425.1 Pleurodeles waltl
TCTTAAATATGTTCCTAAGTCACTAATTCCTTCATAATCAGTGACCTGAGACGCACCAAGTCGAGGATTATAAAGAGAAGACGTTCGAACTCGACTAATATGAGGTTATTATAATTGAGTTCTAACATCACAATGCCTGATGCCACAGCCAGTAGTAGAGGGGAAAGGCAAGTCAGGTCACAGTCATACCTAAACTAACAGAACATTGCTGAGATAACATGTTTATTTTTTGCACTCCTTAGATAGAAAAAAAGCTTGAATGTTTCTGCATGTAATCTACAAATTCTGAGGTACTGCAGTTTAAAAAAAAAAAAAAATGGTTTGTATTGAAATGTTTCTAAAATCTGTTTGCAACAAATATCTCATAGATTTTTGATGTGTCTAATTTTGCACTAGAGTTTTTATTTCTATTCTTCATGTTTGCAAACATGCTTGCTCTTTCATATGAAAGAGCTACGCACAAAGGATTTACGTGATTTCAGGAAAAAGGTGATAGTGTGACTATGTATTATATGTATTATTTGGGATAAAGTACCCCTCGGCGTACATGATAAGGATATTGCAAGTCACCTCGAAGTTCCAAACCTTCAGAAAATAACTTGTCCTTTGACCTAATTATTCTATATGGTTATGGAACTCCTCAATGACTTACAATATCCTGATGATGTATGACAGGGGAATTTTTTCACCTGTATTAGTTATGTTAGTTTCCTAATCATGAATAGCAAGTAAGTGTTTTCTAAATATGTCTTCCATTTTCATTGAGTTACTGATTTGATAATAATCACACTGAAGTATACGACAAATGATGGATGTAATGCTTGAATTAACCTCAGCCACTGGTAGTTTCTCAGGCCACATCCCAGTCCATCTTTATTTTGCACTCCCTGCCATCATAGTTTGGACCCAGCCATATGCAAATCAGTCTTATCACTGCTCCAATAGAAACAGTCAAGCCCTAACTGCCAAGCCAGGACCTCCCTGAACCAGACCACAAGCAACCCAAAACCAGTTTTGTACTCCTTGGAGCTCAGCAGTAGAGTGTACCTTGATTCCAGTGGTACAGTGAGCAGTCTACCCACATATGGGCATCGCACTGAAGTACACAAAAACATGATGGATGGAATGCTTGAATTAATCTCAGCCACCGGTAATTACTAGGACTGCATCCCAGTCCATTTTTTTTGTACACCATACCACCTTAGTTTGGACCCAGCCATATGCAAATCACTCTTGACCGTGATCCAATAGGAACAGTCCAGCTCCAACTGCCAAGCCAGGTCCTCCTTCAACTGGAACACAAGCCACCAAAGACTGGTTTCACCCTAATTGGGGCTAGTCTGTCAGGAGTAGCTTGGGTCGAGAAGCACTGTGAGCACAGGATCCATGTCTGAGTATACCTTTTGCACATAGGACATCACACTGAAATTTACAAAAAGTGATGGATAGAATGCTTGAATTAATCTCAGTCACTGGTAATTACTCTGGGTTGCATCCCAGTCCATTGTTATTTTTCACACCATGCCACTTCAGTTTATACCCAGCCATATGCAAATCATTCATGAGCCTGCTCCAATAGGATCAAACCAGCTCAAAATGCCATGCCAGGTCCTCCCTGATCTGGAACACAAGCATTGTAATTTTCTCTTTAAACCATAAGAATACAGTCAGCTAAGAAAGATCAAGTAATTGGCTGGTTAGTGAGGTTTTACTAACATTTAATTAGACAAGAACTTTTTAAGGAATGAATTGTGGAAGTAATCATTTTATATTTGTCATCCAGAAGAGTCGAGATTCAGAGCCTGGCTGTCATCAAAATGGTCACTATATATCTTTCCATTACGTCTTTTCCCCGGCGTTCTCAACATTCCAATTTAAGATTTTTATTACTTTAAAGTGGTGAGATATTTGGGAAGCAGTGTGCATATTCACCTCTATTGTATTCTGTACAATAACTCTTTAGGTTGATTATGGACAATGATTGTTAAGGAATCAATTGTTTAAAGGTGGGATTTTGCAACCAGGTCCTTTAATGATTCCAGCGGACTGACTGGCAGATGTCCTTTAATAAAATCTTTAGCACCAAGGCACAGAATATTTGAGATTCAATATTCTTCTTGTAAAGTTTAAGAAACAATCAGGCACCTTTTCTCTACCATCCACATTCACTAATAGCGAGCAAATTTGGTGGAGACAGATCGATGAAAACAACATCCAATATGTGGAAGTTAAGCTCTTGTGAAGTCTAATGTATATTATTCAAAGGGATCCACCTTCATAGAAACAGAAATGAAATAACATTTTAGTTCACTACTCTAGAACCTCAACTTAACTGAGGTGGTAGAGGCATGAGAAGTGCCCTTTTGCAGGCCTATGCTGGATGATCCAAATGGGCTTGCCTTTGGGAGATCTCAAATATATTTACTTCTAAGCAGAACAGGAGCAAATGAGTAAACATTTCATGGGTGAGAGACTGCCCAAAACATGATCATGAATATCAACTAATTTTCTTGTTACAAAGCCATTTTAATGCATGGTGAAAGTGGGTAAATGTTCAGGGCCTCACCTCCAAAGGGAACTCTTGGTAAAGTGATCAGGACAGTCAGAAACCCCACTGTCATGTGCATAAATAATAGATTCTATTTTCATTTGACAGCTGAGCATGTGCAGTTCAGGGAAGTGTGGTGTGAGTGCCTGGCCTACCCAACCTTAACCCTTGTATTCTCACTCAGTTGAAGCAATTACATAAAAAATATCTGTCTCATGTCTGTCTTGACTTCATCTCACTTCTTCCACCTTGTCCCGTTGTCTATCGACCTATCTGTATATCTCTATGTACATATCCCACTCTTTCTATCCCAACTCTCTGCCACTACTATTTCTTCATCTCAATTCTTTTTTGTCTCATTGTGAGAAAGTGCCTCTCGTGTCATGGTTAACCCACTCACTTTTTGCCTTGTATTTTATGTAGTTTGAAAGTTGTTAGTGCCCAGGGCCCCTGCTAACCAGTTTCCCTGGGCCAGATCTCTTTCCCAGAACTGTTGTGATGCATTAGCACATTTGGCAACACCTTTAGCTGTCACTCTAAGTCCCTAGTAAATGGTACTGAGGAACCCAGTGCATGGGGTACTAAGGGTGGGAACCTGAGGGCAGCAGCACAGATTGTACCACCCTCAGGGACCATGCATCCAAGTGCACCCAGCATTGCCATTGCAGGCTGAGTGTCCTGGTGAAATCCTAAAATGCAAAACTGACATGGCACAGGGCCTGTGTGACCTGTTCCCTACACACTGCATGCAATACATTATAAATCACCCCTCTGGCAGGCCTTTCAGCCCTAAGGAAGGGTGCACTATACTGCATGTGTGGGCATACATGCATGAGCAATATGACCCTACTGTGTCATTGCCAAACCTGGGACACATTTTGTGTACAGAGCAGCCGTTTTAAATGCATGTGCTGGACACTGGTCAGTGTGAGGTAACCAGCTGCATGATGGCCACTCTGATCTCTGGGTTGTTTGATATCAAACAACTCAGAACAATACATTCAAACTGGTATCAGTACTGGATTTATTGCAAAATGTACCCGGGGGCACCTTAGAGGATCCATCACAACCAGTCTGCCACCACCAGACAAGATTCAGGAACCCTGGGGTGAGTGCCTTTGCTCTCTGGGTCCAGAAACAAACCCCTTCCTGGGAAGAGGTGTTACATCTCCTCCTCCAGGAATGTGCCCAGCCCTGCCTGCAAGCTTCAAAGGGCTTGCCGCCCTTCAAATTAAACCCCCAGCCCTGCTGCTAGCAGCAGATGGCTACCCCTGTTGCAACCCCCCACTTTTGGCAGCAGGAAAATACACAGAGGACATGAGGACTTGCCACCCCCAGCCTGCACCACCCCTGAGGTGTTGCATGCGAAGTGACCCCTCGTTTTTATTTTCCTCCATCTTGCATGGTAGCGAAATCAAGGATAGGGAAGTGACCTATGCCCACAGGAAGTGGTTACATAATGGGTGTAGCCACCCTAAGGCAGATGGCCTATTGGTCACTACTAGAAATACCCCTAAATGCCCTTAAATGCAGTATTCAGACCTGCAGATCAGATTCTGCTAACACAATTAGGCAAGAAACAAACACACACACTCACTCATAGACAGAAACTTCGAGCCAAGTCACTATTAGGTTCCAATCACCATAAGGTCTCAGCCACATCTAAACAGCCATCCGATTAAGAGGTACACTATATATATATTTTTATTTGCTCTTCGTGAAGTGAAAAGTGCAGGTGTAAAATATAAAGTGCAAAAGGTTAGGGGTGGGTGGCAGCTGCTCCAGCAAATGTGTCATCCACATCTTTGTTCCTTCCTCCATCATCGCTTCCTTGTCACTAAAGTCTTGGTGCAAAAAATAAAATATAAAAACTTAGGGATGGGTAGCAGCTGGTCCAGCCATTGTTTCATCCACATCTTTGTTGCTCTCTCTGCCATTGCTTTCTTGCCCCCTGCTGCTTGCATCTGCCACCTCCTGTTGTTGTTGCTCTTCTCCCATAATGTCATTTTCACCCCTCCCTGTTCCTTGCCCTATGTCATCCAGGGCGCTTCCTCCCACTCTCCCCCACAGTGTCCGTGTATCCCTCACTTTCCATAAGAAAACAAGCATTGACAAAGGCAATACATTACGTCTGTACAAGATGTATTGGCTTTGTCAGTGGTTTGTTAGCCATGGTAAAAAAAAAATGCGCTATGATGCGGCAAGCATTGACCGTATCATAGCGCTTTTATTTTTCACTTTCAGCTAGGATGTACAGCAGTCATGCTGCTGTGCAACACAGCTAAATAAATTGACAAAGCTAATAGATCTCACTTAGGCGAGACCTATTGGCTTTGCCAAAATTTGTATTTAAAACTTAGCTAGTTTAGAAAAATTATGTAAAGCTTTAAAAACATTTTTGAAGAGGCAGCAATGGTACCATGGACCACTGCCTACTCGTGAAAAATGTTTTTTTCACCATACACAAAGCCCTTCCTATTTGCAAATTAGTTGCCACTACCTTTCCGTAGTCTGTAAAATATTAACGTTTAGTGAACAGATTTTGGTTGCAAAACATTAGTACATAGGAAATCAGTATTTGGAAGGACTACCTAAAAACACCCCTTGCAATCACTGATTTGGTATGGTTTCCTAAACCAAGGGTTTAGTACATTAAAAAAACACACATTTATGAATATATGTAGCTAATAATCTCGTAAAACAAAGATCTGGTCAAAGCAGAAGAATGCTTCTTAGTTGGCATGAAAGCAATTGCTGCCTGGATGATAGAGAACTGTCTCCAGTTGAGTGCAGGAAAGATAGAGATTATGCTGTTTGGCAAAGCTCAAGAGCTTTGGGCCTCCGACTGGTGGCCTTTAGAACTAGGCACAGCTCCAATCCCCAAACAGGTAGCAAGAACTTGGGGGTCTGATTGGACCAATCCCTCAACATGAAAGAGCAGGTTCCGTCGATTTTAGGCACCTGTTTCTACATGATGTGCCTGTTGAAGAGAGCCTTTCATTTCCTACCTTTTTCAGCAAAAAAAAAAACAACCATTAGTTCAGGCTCTTGTTATTAGCCGTTTGTTTGGATTATGCCAATGCTCTATTGGCAAATTGATCTTTTTATCAAAACTACAAGTTGTTAAGAACACCGCAGCCCATCTCATTTGCAACCTTCCACCTGGGGCTGTTTCCTCTCCCCTTCTGCACTCATTACATGTGTTACCGGTCCGGAAAAGGATTATTTTTATATTTTGTTGCCTAATGCGCAACTCGCAGATAGGGAAAGGTCCCAGCTAACTATCTTCAAGGCTCATTTATTATCAACCAGTCAGACTCATATGATCCAGCTACAAAGCTCTTCTTCCTATCCCACGGGTCAAAAGGTCGAATGTGCACTGATCATCTCAAATTTAGAAAATTACTAAAGAATGTACTGTTCTGATCTTGCAGTTTCCTCTTTGCCTGTGATCTGATATCCACCAAGATACCCCTCCTGGGGAAATCTGTGTATGACACAATATAAATTAATAATAAAACAATAATAAGAATTTACTGGTCACAACTCCTGCAATTCAGTAAATTGCAGGGTTTGCAACCAGTAAATGCTTTTGTACATCTGACCCATAGTTTAGAGTCCCCTTTGGATCTCTAATGATAACCCTCTTTCCTTGGTGCTCTAAAATCACACACCATCCCTAAAGCTAAAACAGAACAATATTTCCCCATAGCACCTTCTTTTGCTAGCTCACAAATATCTAGAATGAGTTTGACATTCCTTAACTTGCCATCTCTCATGTAATAATATAATATCAAATAATTTTTTTCAAATCCCCTGAGCCGTTAGAAGAGTGTTCCACTTAGCTCAGGTTAGAAGGGTCCAAAACGAATGTTTGATAGAACAACGAATGCTGGAACCACGCATGCCTGAACAACACGGTTGGAACAACGCGTTATTACCACAAATCCCTTTACCACACATGCCTTTATAATGATTTTTCGTTGTAAAAGCATGCCTAGTAAAGGCATGTGTGGGAACGGCATGCATGGTTCTAGCATGCGACCCCCCACCTGTCCTAAGGCCCAGAAGTACCACCCCTAATACTAAAACTACCCTGACCCCTCCACTCCTAAAACAAAACTACCCCAGATACCTTCCACCCACCCTGAGCCCTAAACCCTTCTCTGACCTCCCCCACCTGGCCTAAAAACAACCACCCCCACCCGCCCTAAAAACAAAACTACCGCAATCACCCCACCTTTACTCCCAAAGACTAAACTACCCCGACCCCCCACCCCCAAAAACCAAGCTACCAGACCCACCACCCCCAAAAATCAAACTACCCCAACCCACACCCCCAAAAACACTAACTATCCCGACACACCACCCCAAAAACCAAAATATCCCGACCCCCCACCCCCAAAAACCAATCTACCCCGAACCCTCACCTTCAAAAACGAAACTACCCCGATCTCCCACCCCCAAAAACCTAACTACCCCGATCCCCCCACCCTCCATCCCCAAAAACCAAACTACCCCGATCCCTCCACCCCCAAAAAACAAACCACCCTGATCCTCCACCCCAAAAACAAAAGTACCCTGACTCCTCACACCAAAACAAAACTACCCCACCCCTTAAAACAGAACTGCCCGGATCCACCTGCCCCTAAAAAACAGAACTACCCCGATCCCCCGCCCCCAAAAAACAAACTACCCTGACCTCCCCCCACCCCAATCCCTTAATCCACCCCACCTCTAAAAACAACCTGCAACCCTGCCCCAGTCCCACTTAACTGACCGCGTCCTCTCCTAATGCACTCTCCTTTTTTCTCTGTGTTAACCACGCATGTGCAAGCGTGGTTCCGCTTGCGTTAACAATGTAGGTCGCTGTTCCAGAGTAATTGTGCCGGATGTTCCCTGTTCAAAACATCTGTACCTCATTTACAGGAAACATTTTTCCTTGACACAAGGAGTGGTGGTCAAGGTTTTTGAAACAGAAATTTACACAATTCTAAAAATTAAATATTGGCTTTAGTTTTCAGTCTAATTACACATTAATTGTTTCCACTGGCGCCTGAGCTGGAGCAGCCTCCATCTCAATAACTTTTCTTAAAGTGCCCTCAAGCCTTGTAGTCCTGTGCCAATATTAGTAGAAGGAGCTGGGCTGAAGTGTTTGCGGTTGATAGAGGTTTGCAGTGTAACCTTTGTGCATATCTTAGTGTAAATAGTGAGATCAAGAAAACAACTGGAAGGCAGACCTAAAATAGTGCTAAGCAGCGCATTAACACCGGAGAACTGCTGGTCTTGGAAAGTAGTGGAGCGAGCAAGCAAAGTTCAGAGTTTGAGGTTTTCACATCTTTAGCTAAAAAGCAGTTAGCTCTGATAACTCACTTTTGAAATATTCCATCATATTATAGTATGGTAAGCTTTAATATGCCCTAAATGTGTTGCAGATTATCTGCCCACAAGTGAGTTTGAGAAAATGGTGACAGAGTAGTGCATATTCCATCTAAAAATTCTAAAAGGTCTCATATGATACAGATCATTCAGAAAATGTAATTGTTACTTATCCTATCACTTACCACTGCATCATTTTGCCATGCTACAATTTACTTCCTTTAATTTTCCTATGCTGAAATTTCCACTCAGATTCACAGTCTTGGGACAACCTGTCCCGTGGGTGGTTCTGGAGAGCCTGCTGCCACTCCCTGTTTTTTCCCTGTCATGCATTAGTTGTGTCTCTATTTTTCCTCTAGTGGGACCAGCTATAATGCAAGCTCACCACAGGGTCTTGCTGTTACAGGGGCCTTGGCCCCAGAGGAATGCATGCAGCTCAGGTTTGACTAAAAAGTGCCCCTTACTGAGTGATAACTACTGTCCATTCTACTGTGGCTTTGTGAGACATGAAGTGGTGGTTGCATAATTTCTAGTGGAGGATAGGCTTTTTTCCTGTCTCCTTCAGGCTTAGACACCTGGCAACCTACCCTGAGTAGAAGGTTCATGCAGTCTCCCTTAACATGGGTCCCTCACTTCCATCTTTGTGAGTGAAGAGTGATCCACATGAGGGAATCCATTTTGGCTTCCATGTGTGAAGGGCTTTCTGCAAGGCTGTGCAGGTTTTGACGAACTGGGAAATCTGTACCTATGCACTCCTTCCTTCTCCCCAGTGTACTGCGGATCAGAGTGTCAGATACGGCCCTTTGTAGTTGTCAAAAGTTCCACTGCAAGTGTACTCTAAGCTGCAACCCCCTCTTTCTGACTGATCTGCTTCTCAATAGATTTGCTCTAATACACATCTGTACCTGAGCTAATTAGAACTAGCTCATTAAGTGTTGGGTTGTCTACCGCCCTAGTATGTGCAAATTATGCAGTGGCAAGGCAGTATAGAAATGGAGGAGCCACCTTCAACTGAACCATGCTTGAGGCCTGGTTGATCAGCCCAAGGCATAATCATTGGCCAGCTTGACCAATACTGTGTTCAAGGATTCCACAGTAAACAAGGATTGAGGAATTGGCGAGTTCCATGCGCAGGTTGTGCTGACTGCTGTCCCTTTATCAAACTATGGACTGAATCATGATCCAGATCCAAGTGCTGCTTGAATGACTGAGGAAAGAGATGTGCGCTGCCTGATAGCAGACATTTTTGCTAGACTGCACCCTACAGAGGAAAGCATGTCTGCAATGCCTGTGGAAGGTGCAGCTGTCTTGAGAATTTTGAGAATTGTTGTGAGGCTTGCACTGCCTAAGAAGAAGAGGCCGTCCAACTACTGTGCAGCAAAAATACACCAACTAACATCTGAGCTGCCAGGGGCCTGGGTAAAGACCATTATCTTCAGTGTCTTGTGGTACGTGTCCCCATTGCCTCTGACCCATGAGAGTGTTACCTGACAACACACCTTTGGAAAAGATCCCAAGGACACACAAAGGGCAAATGTGACGTTATCAGTTACAAGCAAAGTGGTTGCTCTGGGGAGTGGACGCATGGAGATAACACAAAGGCAGGTCAACGCACTAGCGGCAGTGTTACCATATTTTGAAATCCCTCTTAAGCTCAATACTGTTCAACAATAGTCCCAAATGTAGCCCAAAGGCCAGGTAGCAACCCAAATGTAGCCCAAACTTTCAAATGACGCAAATGTGGCCTTCAAGACACATGTTAAAGCATAATTATAAATCCTGCTTTAAGGCATATATGTACCAGACTCTCAGTGCTCAATAGTCAAACTGTGTTTTGAATATTAAGAATGGAAATTGAGAACAAATAAAAGTGTCACTCTTGATATGTTGCAGTTTGGGGAAATATGTTCTTCAGTCTTGGCTTGCAGCCACAGTCTCTGCTGCTCCTGTATCAGAGCCCTCTCATCACCAGCTCTTACAATGCACCTCAATCCTGGCCTAAATCCTCCCCTTCTGTTTTAGCACCGTGGCCATCAGAAGCAGCTCTAACAATGCACCTCACTCCTAGCCTTCAGTCTTACCCCATGTTATTTGAGCTCGATAGTTCCAGTGATGCACTTGAATTCTTCCTTCCAGTATCTCACCCTACTATTCCAACACGAGAGTCCTCTGAGGCATTTCCAAAACTGAACTCCAGTATTTAAGACTTAAACTCTGACCTTGTGACAGCTACCTCATTCACCCCACCCTCACTTGCTCACTTCATCTGTCCTCCCACCCAATGGGATTGCCTACTCCAGCCCCTCTCCTTTGTTCCCCATTCTCCGCTCCACTCAGCCCCTCACCATAGAGTGACTAGAGTGTGTTTTTATTCATGTGTGTGTGTGTATAAATATATATATATATATATGTGTATGTATGTGTATATGTTGTTTCTGTGCCTGGCATGTTTGTGGATCATTGCATGGCTCCTGATATCTATGAATTTCTGCTCTCTTTTTATCACACTTATCTACCCATCACTCTTATGTCATGTCTCTATCAAACTATCCTCCATTCTCACTCGGACTCATCCCAAATCCCTTCGACCACTTTCATCTCCTAAATATCTCTGCCTAAGCTCTTCCCCTCCACCTCCACATCTAACTCACCAAACCTCACTCTACCTCTGTGACCTCCCACACAACCCTACTAAATTCTCCTGCATTCTTCTCACCCTACTTCTATGCTCTCCCTAACCCATCCACATCCTCTTTCCCCTCCGCTCCCCTATTATTCATCTCACGCCTTTGGATTGAGTAAATGAAGGATAAACTCCCAATTAACACTTCTGGATTTCTTTCCTCCTCCACCGCTCCATTACTCCAGTCAATCTAACTAACAAACTCTCATATCTGCAACTCAAATTAACTCATAATAATACTAAAACTGTACTCCTTATTAAATTATACTAATCCATCACTAATTCTTGTTGGGTACTGGAGTAGCGTGCTACTCATCGAAAAGCGCTTCGACGCCTCGTCAGGGGTAGTAAGCGCTATATAAATACGATTACAATTACAATTACAATTACTAAGGCCCTCATTACAACCCTGGCAGTCGATGATAAAGCGGCGGTAATACCACCACCAGGCCGGCTGTAATAAAAATGGAACTATGTCCATGGCGGAAACTGCTCAGACAGCCACTTTAATGCCACGGCGGTATCAACAAGCACCACAGTGGTAATCGCCAACAGCCAGGCAGAAGACAATGTACCACCCACACTATTACAACAGGCCTATCTGCCACCTTTTCCGGGACGGTACCAACAACATCAAAAGCGCAGCGGGAACAGAACACAGAAGTCAAAGGACTCACCTCTGGAGACTCAGGGAACAACCATGATGTCATGGAGCCCGAGTTGCACATATTTCCCATGCTCATCTACATAGGCCAAGGCCCCACCTCACTCCTGCAACATCACTGAGACAACAATGCAGGGGCATCAGCTCGAAAATAAACAGGCACCTAAGGGGGACGGGGAATGGAGGGGGCACCTCAGCCGGAAGATGGTACAATACCGCTGGCCCTGGAGGGGGCTACATGCCCTGTGCGCTGTCCTGGGAAGTGCAAGGCCACAGTCTCTCAAGTGGATGGTTTGCCCACTGCTTGGTCTTGGGGAGTGCAAGGCTACAGTCTCTCTAGTGGGTGGTTTGCCCACTGCTTAGTCCTGGGGAGTGCAAGGCCACAGTCTCTCAAGTGGGTGGTTTGCCCACTGCTTGGTCCTGGGGAGTGCAAGGCCACAGTCTCTCCAGTGGGTGGTTTGCCCACAGCTTGGTCCTGGGGAATGCAAGGCCACAGTCTCTCAAGTGGGTGGCTTCTCCATTGGTTTTGGAGGGGGCCTTGTGCCCAGTGTGCTTCATCCTGGGAAGGATGGGGTCAGTGGGTGGCTTCTCCCACTGGTACTGGAGGGGGCATTGTGCCCTGTGATGCAGATCTTGGGGAGTGCAAGGTCACAGTCTCTCACCTGGGTGTCAGACCCGCAGGATTTGCAGGGGCCAGGACGCACAACAGCCCATGGAGGCAGGACTACACACTGTCTGCCGGCGGTGACGGCTGCTCAGTGGTGGCAGTGGTGGGGCTGGTGTTGGTGCTAGCAGTGGTGGGGGAGGCTCCAGCCCTTCCCCTCCAGCCTCGGACGGCTGCCCACTGGGGCTGCTGCTGCTGGCAGCAGTGCTGGTGGCGGTGCTGGTGGCGGTGCTAGCAGTGGTGGGAGGAGGCTCCAGCTCATCCCCTGCAGCCTCGGACGGCTGCCACTGGGGCTGCTTCTGGTGGCAGTGGTGCTGGTGGCGGTGCTGGCAGTGGTGGGGGGAGGCTCCAGCCCTTGCCCTGCAGCCTCATACAGCTGCCCACTGGGGCTGCTGCTGCTGGCAGTGGTGCTGGTGGCGGTGCTGACAGTGGTGGGGGGAGGCTCCAGCCCTTCCCCTGCAGCCTCGGATGGCTGCCCACTGGGGCTGCTGCTACTGGCAGTGGTGGCGGTGCTGGCGGTGGTGCTGGTGGCGGCGGCGGTGCTGGTGGCAGTTCTGAACCACCATGGTTGGTGGTGGGGGCTCAGAATGAGTCCCAGCAACAAGCCTTCTGTCCTTCCTGCCTGCTGGTGCAGGCACCTTGCCCTTCCTGTCAGCATCTGGGGATTGCCCCTTGCCCTTCCCTCCTGCAGCAGTTGGTGCCTCCTTGCCCTTCCTAGATGCTGCTGGTGGTGCCTCCTTGCCCTTCCTAGATGCTGCTGGTGGTGCCTCCTTGCCTTTCCCTGTCGCAGCTGGTGGTGCCTCCTTGCCCTTCCCTGTCACAGCTGATGGTGCCTCCTTGCCCTTACTTGATGCACCTGGTGCAGGGATCCTGTCAGTGTTGCGGCCTGGTGCCTGGGATCCTCTCCCACCTGCAGTAGCTGTCGACACTACAGTGGCCATGGACTGGGTGGGTGAGATGCTAGCCTGGGTTCTGACGAGCCTGGCCCGACGAGAAGGACGGGGGGGAGTGGTAGGGAAGAGTTCAATGGTGGAGAGGAAATGCTCCTTAGGGACATTGGGGTGGGAAGAGGGTGAAGGTTTGGGAGTGGAGGAAAAGGAAGTGGTTGTAGGAGGTGTATGTCTGCTGTGTTTGGGTGCAGGTGCATGGGCTGGATGCTGTTGTGAGGTGGATGGCCGTTGGGTGTCTGAGTTCTTGCGTTTGTGTGCTTTGGGAGGAGGGGGCGCAGACACAGTGGGAGAGGACACAGGGGACGTGTGCATGGAAGTGGGGGTGGTGACTGCCAGTGAGGGGCGTGTAGTGATAGGCGTGATGGTGGTAGTGGATGAGGATGTAGTGCATACAGGTGTGAGTGTAGATGCTACTGGGAGGGAGGTGGACGAGGAGGAGGAGGAGGGGGACAAAGTGGAGACAGTGGATATTGGTATGTCTGCATCTGGATGGTGTTTGTGTGAGTGCCTGTGGGATGATGTGTGGTGCTTGTGTTTGCCTGAACCACTCCTGTGTGTTGTCCTGGGTACATGGTGGTCTGCCTGTGTGCTTGGGATAGGTTAAGGTTGAGGGGAATGGGATTGGGCAGAGGAGATGGAGGGGGAGGCTAGAAACAGGGAGGAGGCCAAAGCCTGGAATGATCTCTGTTGGGCCGCCATGCTAGAGTGAATGCCCTCCAGGAATGTATTTGTTTGTTGCAAATGGGCTGCCAGACCCTGGATGGCATTCACAATGGTTGACTGCCCAACAGATATGGATCGCAGGAGGTCAATAGCCTCCTCACTCAGGGCAGCAGGGCTAACTGGGGCAGGGCCTGAGGTGCCTGGGGCCAAGGAGATGCCCACCCTCCAGGGTGACCGGGCACAGGAAACACGCTGAAGGGCTGCTGGGAGGGCGGTGCTGGTACGGGGGTGGCGGCTGTACCTGTAGTTGGGGTGGGCACGGAGGTGTCTGCCACCACCAGGGAGCTTCCATCGGAGGAGGTAGCACTGTCAGAACTGTCCCCTCCTGTCTCTGCCGTGGTGCTCCCCTCGCCCTCCGTCCCACTGGTGCCCTCACCGTTGGTGGATTCAGTCTCCTGGGCCCTGTGGGATGCAGCTCTCCCCGTCGCCAGTGCCTCTGCTCCTCCACCAGATGACGCTAATGCACAAAAGGAAAGGGTCACAAAAAAAAAGGGGGGGGGGGAGAGAGATAAAGGATACCCTTGGTCAATAGCGGCAACAACACCACCGTTAGCATACACAGCACACACACACACAGGGAACAGCCCTACGCACTAGGCAATGCACTAACAGTCACAATGCTAGTCACCAGCCCATGGACAGGGGTACCTAACGCCAATGTCAGCATACCTGAGACCCACAGACACCTGCCCAGTAGTGAATGCCTATTAGCTTGGTTGGAGGCGGTTGACATCAGAACCAGCCCAACATGAGCCCTACCCTGCAATGTCCGGCCTGCCTAGGGGCACCCACAGGCCCACATCCCCCATCCGGATGCCACCCCACTACACGCAAGTAGTATATTGGGGCACTGTACTCACCCCCTTGTGGCTGCTGTGATGCCCCCAAGCACCCATCCAGCTCTGGATAGGCCACTGCCAGTATGCAGGCCATCAGGGGGGTCAGGGTTCGACGGGCACCCTTCCTCGTTGGGAGGCCATCCCCAGCTGAGCCTCCGCCGCCTTCCGTGCCCAGCGTCTCAGGTTTACCCACCGTTTGCGACAGTGGGTGCTCCACCTGCCATAGACCACCAGGGTCCGCACATCCTTGGCGATGGCATGCCATATACCCTTTTTATGATGGGCGTTGACCTACAGAGAAATACACATAGGAAAAGGTATCAGTCAGACCGTCCTGCCTCTTACACTCATGGCCCACCATAGCCCTCACATCCCCTTGCGCACAGACATTGCCCACCATACATGCAGCACGCTGCCCAGGGCCCTTCCGCCAACCCCCCTCACACAAGGCCCTCACACACAGCACACCATGCAATGATGCCCCATGCATCGTGCTCACAGTGTTCTCACCTGTTGGTCTGGAGGCCCATACAGCATTCAGTTCTGGGGTAGGACCCCATCCACCAGTCTCTCCAAATCTGCAGCGGTGAAGGCAGGGGCCCTTTCCCCAGTGACACGAGCCATGGTCGGTTCCAGATACAGGTCACAGCTGCACTTGCATTGTAGGTCCTCTCCTGTTGAAGGTCAGGTAGCAAGTGAGTGAACAGATAGAAAATGGCGGTTACGTCTGCTGCGGTGCGTA
Source organism: Pleurodeles waltl (assembly GCF_031143425.1). Taxonomy (NCBI): domain Eukaryota; kingdom Metazoa; phylum Chordata; class Amphibia; order Caudata; family Salamandridae; genus Pleurodeles; species Pleurodeles waltl. Next base: position 913,722,942 of record NC_090446.1, read on the forward strand.
CCGTCACCGCCGGCATACATCACCATTGGCCACTGTAACCCATAGGGCCCAATGGGATCCAATGAAGAGTTGCACGGCGGTTCTCGACCGCCTCCCGTAACGGCGCACAACTTCAGTGGAATTACCTCATTTCCACATGTCCCTCCATACAGGACAGGCAGACGCCATTTCAGGGGGAGGCAGGCCATGGCACCTAACTGTGTCACAGTACACATAGGCACCATTTGGGCCTATCCAAGAATATACCATTAGAGTCACACCATGCAATGAAGTGTAGTGTTTGGATATATGAAATACTGACCAGCTGCTCACCGTTTGCCCCCTAGATTGCAACCGCTGCAGATGAATAGGAGATGGAGACATCCCCCGTGTACAGGCCCCTGGTGGGCTTGGCAACAATGTAGGACAGGCACATTATCCTCACCTATAGACTGGATAGGGCCACAATCACAGATCTGTGTGCCCAACTGGAGCCTGACCTGATACATGCTATCTGTCAGCCCACCGGGATCCCCCCTCTTGTGCAAGTGCTTTCAGTGCTCCATTTCCTGGCAAGTGGCTCCTTCCAAGTGACAGTGGGCTTGGCAGAAGGAACGTCTCAGCCAATGTTCTCAATAGTGCTGACCAGAGTGTTGTCTGCCCTGATTAAACACATGTGCAGCTACATCGTTTTCCCCCAGGTGGAGGATTTGGCCACAGTGAAAGCTGATTTCTATGCAATGGGACATATCCCCCACATTATTGGGGCAATAGATGGTACACATATTGCATTTGTCCCCCCCCCCCGGGGAAATGAACAAGCATTCAGCAATCGAAAGAGCTTTCACCCCATGAATGTGCAGATAGTGTGCTTGGCGGACCAGTACATCTCCCATGTCAATGCTAAGTATCCTGGGTCTGTGCATGATGCCTTTATCCTGAGGAACAGCAGCTGTGATGACTCAACTCCAGAGGCACTGGGTGTGGCTAATAGGTGAGCCCTGGTTCCCACCCAGTAGGTGTTGGTGTATGGGTATGGTGTGGGCCCTAAGAGTTAGTGTGTGTCTAACAGGTGTCCCTCGATATTTGCAGGTGACTCTGGTTCCCCAACCTCTCATGGCTACTGACCCCTGTGAGGAATCCCAGGACAAGGGCAGAGGAACGTTACAATGAGGCACATGGGCGAACAAGAATAATAATAAAAAGGACATTCGGCCTCCTGAAGGACAGGTTTCGTTGCCTCCATCATACAGGTGGATCCCTGTACTACTCACCCCAGAAGGTGTGCCAGATCATCGTGGCATGCTGTATGTTGCACAACCTTGCCTTATGTCGCCAGGTGCCTTTTATGCAGGAGGATGTGGCAGGAGATGGGCGTGTGGCAGCAGTGGACCCTGTGGACAGTGAAGATGAGGAAGCAAAGGATGAGGATGAGGACAACAGAAGTGCAATAATACAACAATACTTCCAATGACACACAGGTAAGACACTTTAATTTCACTTTACATTGACAGTTTTGTGTTTGACATTGTCACTGGCAGGCTGATGTTACCACTTCTATGGCCACTTACTGTACCCTTTGGCATCTCTATTTTCAGATATTTGTGCCCCACTATCGCTCCTGGTGTGTTGACTGCAGCCAACTACAGGTCATTCCTATGTATACATTACTGTGCAGTTGTATTGCAGTGTTTAAAGCATGTTAAACAAATACATAGTTCAAACATTTGACAGACTCCATACCTGTATTTATTCAAATGGAGTTTATTTTAAATAGAGGGGGATGTGCAATGGGCTGGGGTGATGGTGGAGGAATGTCCAGGATAGTGTCCAGTCTATTTGTATCACAGGTGCATTGTCTAAGGGGGCATAGGAAGTGGAGCAATGGCAGTTCAAGGTGGACAGGGCGACAGATTGGGACACAAGGGTGACAATCAGGAGAGTTTTATTTCCTGGCGGGGGTCTTGGCAATAGTCTCTGGCTTCTGCCTGGATCGCACATACCATTTGCGGGGTGGTTCTCCTTCTGGAGGGGGTGGGGTGCTGGTGGCCTGTTGTTCCTGTGGCGGGGCCTTCTGTCCACTAGCGGCAGCGGAGGTGGAAGGCTGTTCATCGGTTTGGCTAGTGTCAGGGGCCCGGTGGTGTGCCATTGCCTCCCTCATGGTGTTGGCCATGTCTGCCAGCACCCCTGCAATGGTGACCAGGGAGGTGTTGATGTGCATTCAAGTCCTCCCTGATCCCCAGGTACTGTCGCCTCTGCAGCTGCTGGGTCTCCTGCAACTTGTCCAGTATCTGGCCCATTGTCTCCTGGGAATGGTGTTATGCTCCCAGTATGTTGGTGAGTGCCTCCTGGAGAGTCGGTTCCCTGGGCCTGTTCTCCCCCCTGTTGCATAGCACTCTTCCCAGTGTCCCTGTTGTCCTGTGCCTCTGTCCCCTGAACCGTGTGCCCACTGACCCCAAGTCCCTGATCGTCCTGTGTTTGTGGGGTGGCCGGGGGTCCCTGTAGTGGTGAACACACTGCTGATTGATGTGTCCTGAGGACAGAAGTATGGGCCCACTGGGTGGGTACTGTGCTGGTGTTTTCTGAGGGGGGAGGCTCTGTGGTGGTATGGGACTGTGCCAGGGTTACCGACTGTCCGGAGATCCCTGAAGGGCCAGGTTGGTCATCCAGATCCAGGCGTCCAGAGCTGCTGTCATCACTGTTGGCCTCTTCTGGGGGACTTGATGTTGCTGGCACCTCCTCTCCGGTGACTTTGGGGTGGGGAACCTCTGGGGATGTAAATGCAGTGTTATTGTTTCTGTGTGTGTCATCTTGTGCATGGGTGTGTTGCCCTGTAAGGTTGTTATTGCCCTGTCAGCTTTGCCTTCTGTGAGTAATTATTTGGTGGGCTAGGTGATTCTCTCTAGTGTGCATGCTTTATTGATGAGTGTCCATGCAGGTCTGTAGTGGGGGTCCATGCATTGGTGTTATATGCAGGGCTTCGTATTGGGAGGGGTGGGTTGTGATAGTGGGGTGTGTGTGAGGTGGTGAAGTGATGGGAGTGAGGGTAAGGGTGGGGGTTTGTGATGGCATGCAGGTGGGTGGGGGTGTTAGTAATAGAGATTTGACTTACCAGAGTCCAGTCCTCCTCCTATTCCTGCCAGGCCCTCAGGATGCATGACTGCCAAGACTTGCTACTCCCATGTTGTTAGTTGTGGGGGAGGAGGTGGGGGTCCTCCGCCAGTCCTCTGTAGAGCTATTTGGTGTCTTGCTGCTGTGGAACGCACCTTCACCCGTAGGTCGTTCCACCTCTTCCTGATGTCATCCTGTTGTAATGTGTAGTACATTCAAGCGCGTGAGCTCTTGAGAAGCGCGAGCTCCTGACGGTTCCGATGCCGGGTTACCACGGAGACCAGTCCGAGGTGCAGTGGCAGTTACGAGGAGCCAGCAAGAGGGAGGTGCTGATCTTTGACACTGGAATAAATATTACAACTATGAACTACGGCGTGATAACGTTTATTAAGTACAACACATCCCTTGTTCTATGGTGTCATACGGCGTTGACCCTGTCCACAATTCTCCACCATAGCTCCATCTTCCTAGCAATGGATGTCTGCTGCACCTGTGATCCGAATAGCTTTGGCTCTACTGGGTGTAGTGTGAGTGGTGTGGGTGAGGGTGTGTGGAATGCTGTGATGGGGTGTGTGATGTAAGATGCATGGATGGTGTATATTATGATGGTAGTGTGTATCTGTGGTCTTGCTAAATCTCTTGTGGCAATTGTTTGTAGTCGTAAAGGGTTGTGGGTAATGTGAGTCTGTGTTTTATAGTGGTGTGGGTGTGGTGTGTGTATGTGTGTCAGGTGTGTGTTATTCAAATTGTCCAATATGGTGTTTTTTGTAGGTTGTGTGTATTTTGAGCGCGGCGTTATGTACCGCCAATGGATTAGCGCCACTGAATGTCCACTGCGGTGATTCGTGGGTCGTAATGCTATGGGCGGAGTTCTGTTGGCGTAACGGTGTGGGTTTTGCTACCGCCAGTTTATCACTGACCTTTGAGCTGGCAGGCTTGTGTGTGTGGCTGTATAGTGATGGATTGCTATGTGTGGGTCATAATATGGGTAGCGGTAGTCCGCTGCAGCGGCGTTAAGTTGGCGGCAGTCAGCATGGCGGTAAGCGGTACTTAACGCCAATGTCATAACGAGGGCCTAAATGTTTTTGGCCATCTGTCCCGGCAAATTTCAGCATGTCCTGGTTTTCAGAGAGTGGCGACTGAACACAGAGGCAGTCAAGATTTCATGTGTTTCATTCCAGAATTAGTTAGTAGCTCCTAGCAGACAGCTATTTAATTCACACTCATTTTTAAAAGCAGCATTTAGTTACTCTTAGTGCCTGATTGTCGGTTTTTATGTTATAGGAGGACTGTCAATTAAGTAATTCTCTTCCACTTTATGGTTTCAAAATTGTAGTTCCTTTATGGTTTCAAAATTGTAGTTCTGCTTCTATGTGTGGAAGGTGGATGTCCCCGTCTTTGGTTTTCAAAATTCCCAAATTTTGTTTTGTTTTCCTTTTCACTGCCCACGAGTGAACTTCCCTGCCCTCCTGCCTCTAATGACGGTTTGAATACACTTTCCTTTGCTTTTAATCGTCTCTCCTATGTACCGCATCTATCAGGTTCAGTGATTGCGGCTTAATCACTGCTCATCAAAAACTCAATTTCATTGATGGGTGAATTTAAGGCTTTTCTATCGGGACATCAAGAGAAGATGATTGCCTGCTGATTCAGCTATGTGAGAAGTGAGAATAAATTTGACAAGGACAGCAGTGAAATCATTTTCTACATAACAAAACTAGAAGATAACAAGTTGTGAGTAATCCCTTTCTTTAATTCTGAAACTGAACCTGTATTTCAGTGTTTCTGCTTTGTGAAAGTTCCTTTGCATGATACAACCAGCTTTTCCTTCAGGTCCCCTGCTATTTTATGTTATCTATGAGGTATGGAGTGCTTGCTGAATGCATTTTTAACTTTGTTCTTTGAAGCGATCTGTTTTTCACCTACTTTGTTTGTCTTACACATACCCCTTAAAACCTCCAACACTGCTTGGACTGTGCTGTTTAATTAAAAGGCAAATACAGCCAGGGAGATAAGATTGTAATCTTCACAAGCTGTGGACAAAAGGTCACCACCAGGCCATAAATCTCCATCAGTGGAAGCCACATTTCTAGCTTTAAATGAAATACAAATTGCAAGGAGTTTATACTAAATAAAACACCTAGGAGAGAAAGGAATACATTTTAATAATTAGTTCCCAAAGTGTCCTGTTGGCTTTTGAAATATTTGTTACAGCTCTTTGGGTTTTGACTGGCAATGTGGCAAATTAGTTTTGCTATTTGGCTGGCAACATGGTATTTATTTGTGTGTTTGGAAGTAAAATGTCCCAGAACGAAACATATTTTTAAAGGATATTTATTTTCCTTTTATTTACTTGTTGTTTGTTGTTGCAGAAAGGTTAGAGAATTACAAATGCCAAATGCTCTTTTCATTTTCTGCTACCACTTCAGTCATCCTTTGTATGAGGGATTATACTCTTTCATTTTTTCTTATTGACAAACACCTTTATTTGTGTTGATGGTGCAGGCTCAGTGAGAGCTGTTAATTACCAATAGGTTTCTAGGTATTACTTTCAAATTATTGTAGGCCCAGCTGAGAAATTGCTTGTCTTTCGCAGCCAGTAGTTCCTCAAGTTCTTGAGATTTTTACTAACATTTCATCAGCCAGTTTTCTGCATGGGCAAAAGGAGAAAACTAAAATTAATTGACACTACTTGTTCTTATCCGTCTTCTGGAAATACTTTCAACTCAGAAGGATCTTCTCCTGAAAACAAGGAAGAACCTCATGATGTCAAGCAAAATGCAAACGTCCCTTCCTTGTTTCCAAAATTGGCTGCAACAGCAAACACTTCCAGCGCCCTTGTATCTAAAGGGTCACTAAACCCTAGCAGCTCTTAAAATAAGCAGTCTAAAATGATCCTCCTTCACAAGTCAAATTACCTTCTTCCATATTATTGGAGTTACTCTTAGAAGAGATCAGAGCTTTGCAAATCATCTATTGAAGAAATTAATAAGAGATTACAAATTCTGTATGAAAAATGGACTCACTTGGAAAAAAGAGTGTCTGATGTTGAACAACGGGGTGAGCAACTGGGAGAACTCTAATGCAAAGAGCAACAAAATACAGTCACAAATATCTATTCTTTAAAAACAAGCTGAGGATTTGGAAAATTGCAATAATCTTAGAATGTATAGTCTGACATAAGGATTGGAAGGGAGTGAGCCTATTCATTTTTTTCAAACCATTATACCTAAGATGTTAGTCTTGCCAGCATCAGTTTCTTTAAATATTCAAAGACCACAAAGATTGGGGCATAAACCAAATTTATCTTCTTGACCTAACAGACTCAGAGGTGTTATTATCCTTTTCCCCCTAAAACTGACTTATTCAAGATCATTATAGCTGTAAAGGCTAAGAAACAAGTTTCATGGTCTGGCTATGGCTACATTGCTCTAAAGATATCGCTAAAACCACTGCCACCAGATAAAAGCAATTCTTAGAAATGTGACCAGAACTAAAAGCTCTTAACGCCAGATTTGGTCTTTTTCATCCATGCCTTTTCAAAGTAAGTTACATATAAAAACAAGAAACAACATTTGGCGATCCTAACAAACTAAGGACATTTTTGGATGACTGTAAATGTGAAGACATGGATACTTCTAAAGTTCCCCACTGACTAAAAGCCATTTACTGACAGCTGTACGAATTCTGTTCACACACATGCTGATGTAAGTGTTTATTTTCTCCCTTATTCCTGCAGGTTATTTCAGTCTCAACCTTTGCCACTGTGTCTTTATGTTCTGTCATACATAGACACATCCTGATCCATCTTGGAGTGCAGGCATGTCGTCTTCATCATGTGGCCTCACCATACACAATCTTTTGTTTCATTTGTAGATATGTGCCTTGTTTTCTTCTGTTTACTGCTTCTCTTTGTCTTTCATTCTCTTGTCTTTTCTATCTTCCTTTATCATCTATTTTCCCAACCGCTACTTTCATTTTCACCTCTAATCTTATTCTACTTTGCTTTCTTTATCAATGGCATGAATTCATGATGGATATGTTTTTTATGTTTATGTTTGTTTATCAATTCTTTGAAGTGTAGTTTTCTAGGTTTTGACTTATTGATTCAATATGGTACTTAGAGTAGTTTCATGGAATGGAACGGGATTAGGCTTTCTGATTAAAAGACTTTGGGCCATATGTTCGAAATTCCTGTTTGCATTTCCTAAATTGTGAATCAAAAGAAATCACTATTTAGGAAATGCAAAATGCAAGGTACAAAAATAGAGATTTCCTAATAGCGATTCATACAGAGTAAAAATCGCTATTGGGAAACAGCTATTTAGGAAACGCTGCACCATTCGTTCATATGGGCCTAAAGACCCATTAGTATGAATGGTTTTGCATTTCCTAATTTGTGATTTCCTGCTAGGAAATCACAAATTAGGAAATGCAAAACCATGGGTGCCTATGGGCCAAAGGCCCCCTTTGATGCACCTCAAAAAAAGAAGGGCACATGTAAAGTGCTCATAATGCCATAGAGGCACGTGCACGCTACATGGCACTTTAAAAAATGCATCTTAAGTGCATATTGTTCACATTTCATAGCATTACCATTGACTTGAAATAGATGGCAATAGCATTCCCTAAATGCCTATTTTGCATTTAGGAAATGCTTTATACATGTGCTCGGGAAATCGCATATAGGAAATCCCTATTTGCAATTACTTATTTAGGGAATCACAAAATGCAATTTCTACTGCATAGAAATCGCATTTTATGATTCTCTGTCTGCCTTTGTATATCTGGAAAGGTAATTTAGCATTTCTTAATGGACCAAAATAGCAATTCCAGCTGTTAAGAAATGCTAAATTGTTTTGTATCTCTGGTCCAAAGGGTTTTGGCTCATCTTGCTAATCTTAAAGCAAACATTGCTTTACTGCAGGAGACCCATCTTATTAAAACAGAAACATTGAAGGCTAAAAAAGTCCTGGGCGGGCAATATTTTTTCCTCTCCAGGTTCTGAAAAAATAAATTAAGTGATCTCTCTATGTCATAAACATCTTGACATTCAGCTTATATCTTTTAATGTATATGGTCCAACTCAAACTGACAATTCCTTTTATTATAACATTTCTCAAAAGCTAATGGAAAATTCTGATGACAATTTAATACTTGTTGGAGACTGTAACCAGATATGTGATCCTTTTCTTGACAGAAGTTCTAAATGTACTATTATACCAGGTAAAATACAGAAACACTTTGACAGTGAAATAGCTCCGAAGTCACTTATTGATGCATGGAGACTGTGTATTCCTACATTCAGGGAGTACTCCTTCCCATTCTAAAATTGATCATACATTTGTATAAAAAATATTTGTCACAAACCTTACTCAATGATGAGATTGGCATGATTCTAATATCTGATAATGCTCCTAGCAGTATTGATTTATTATGGGCTTCAAATGCAAACAGAAGAGGGAGATTTAGCAATGCTCTTTTAATGGATGAACCCTTCACACACACCTTTCAGAAATTTGTTATTGAGTTCTTCAATCTTAACTCTACTAGTGATGCTTCTATACCAGTGGTTTGGAACTCCTTCAAGTCAGCAGCTAATGATTTCATAATCACCTATGTATTAAATAAAATGCAAAATAGAGAATTGTAAAATATAATGTGTAGTATAAAAAGAGAGAACATCAATATTATTCATCTAAATCTAAACCAAGCTTAGATGAGATTATAAAAGCCGAATTACAATTTTACACAATATTCACAGAAAATGTGTCTTCTTGTCTTCTTAGATCCAGTGTGAAATTTTATGGTGGACAGAATATAGCTGGAAAAGAAATTGGCAAACTATCTCAAAAGTAAAAAAAATAACTAAGGTGGAATGTGTTTTAAAGAATGATAAAGATCTTATATTTAAGGATGATGATATTCTAATTGAATTTGCCCAATTGTATAATACTTTATTCACTCATGAACGTACACCTAAACACGAGTGAATTGTGGAATATCTTGCCTCCATACAACAAAATGCTGGGAAGGATATCAATTTTCATTCCATGGAAATTAATATCTCTTGGGAAGAGATTTCTTAAATACTTCATTTAATTAAAAAAGGCGAAGCGCCGGGCCCAGAGGGGTTTTCAAACTAATTTTATACATTTTCTCTCACATTATAATCTCCAAATAACATTATTTGTGTAATTACTTTTCTAAAACAGAAACAGCACAGGATGCATTAGTTTGTTTAATCTCTACTTGAGATGTAGATCCTAGATTCTGTACAAATTATAGACCAATTTTCCTGGTTATTATTGGTTGTAAGATCATTGCAAAAATTAATGTTTTGCATTAAGATCCATTTCTGCTAGACCTTTTGAAACAAGAACAATCTGGTTTTGTTAAAGATATGTTTAACTTTGATAATACAAGGTTATTTTTAATGTTTTAGGCAAATTTAATAGTTATTGGTCTTCTTTAACAATTGGCCTTTTATTTTTCAAGTCTTGAATTGGTTTGGCTTTGGTACCCAAAATTATCAGTTTAATATCACTTTTGTATTACTTCTATATTTGTTAATGGTTTAATTTCCCCACCTTTCAAGTTAAAAAGAGAAGAAAGGGTGTCCTTTATCTCCTATATTGTCTATATTGACCCTGGAACCTTTTTTTTAATCTAAAATAAGAAAAAAAATATTTACAAGGTTTCATTTGTGGCAAAAATAACATCAAATTATCTGTGTATGCAGATGACATACTCCTATAATTTTCTAATACAACTTTGTCACTTCCAACTCTTGATGAAGTGAACAATTTTTCCGAAGTCTCAGGATCCCAGCTCAAAATCAAAAAATGTGAGATATTTCCTCTCAATAAGCTTTATTTAAAACATGATTTTATATCTTCTGGATTTCATTGGAGCCAACATAAAATTAAATATTTGGGGTTCTGGTTCTCTAATTCTGTGAAAGGTGCGGTCATAATGAACTTACAAGAAATTATTACTAAGCTAAGCTTATTAATACTGAGATGGAACCCATTATTTCTTTCAAGATGGGGGTGTCTTGACTCTATGAAAATTATGGCTCTCATTATGACATCGGTGGTAAGTGCCGCTTGCTGCCATGCTGACTGCCGCCAATATACCGCGACCGCAGCGGTATACCACTACCCGTATTATGACCCACAAATAGAAATCCATTATATATAGACACACACAAGGCACACACACAAGTTCGCCAGCCCAAAGGTCTGTGATAAACTGGCAGTACCAAAACCCACACCGTCACGCCAACAGAACTACGCCCACAGCATTATGGCACACAATTCACTGCGGCGGACATTCAACCGCGGTAAACCACTGGCGGTACATACCGCCACGCTCAAAATACACACACACTAACAAAACAACACCACATTGGACAATTCAAACTACACACACCACACCCACACACCACTATAAAACACACACACGCATTACCCATAACCCTTTATGACTCCAAAAAATTTACAACTGAGAGACACACCAAGAGCACCCACAGAACCAGAGCCACAGAACACCATCACCCACACACCATCCACGCACCTCAAAGCACACACTCTAACACATCACCCCACACACCCTCACACACACCACACACACTACACCCATGGCACCACAAAGACACCCCAGATTCTCTGAGGAGGAGCTAAGGGTCATGGTGGAGGAAATCATCTGGGTAGAGCCACAGCTATTTGGAGCACAGGTGCAGCAGACATCCATTGCAAGGAAGATGGAGCTATGGTGGAGAATCATGGACAGGGTCAACTCTGTGGGACAGCACCCCGGAACAAGGGATGACATCAGGAAGAGGTGGAACAACCTACGGGGGAAGGTACGTTCCGTGGTTGCAAGACACCAGATAGCTGTACAGAGGACTGGCGGTGGACCCCATCCTCTCCCCCACATTTAACAACATGGGAGGAGCAAGTTTTGGCAATACTGCTTCCTGAGGGCCTGGCAGGAGTAGAAGGAGGACTGGACTCTGGTAAGTCAACTCTTTACTACTTGCACCGCCCCCACCTGCATGCCATCACATACCCCCACCCTTACCCTCACTCCCATCACTCCACCACCTCCCACATACCCCACCATCACAACCCACCCCTCCCTCAACCAAGCCCTGCATCCAACACCAATGAATGAACACCCATCAGGCACCTGCATGGACAACCATCACCATTGCATGCACACTAGAGACAATCACCTAGCCAACCAAATAACAACTCAGACTAAGGCCAATCTGCCATGGCAATATCAACCATAGAGGGCAACATACCCATGCACAAGATGTCACACGCAGAAACAATAACACTGCATTTACATCCCCACAGGTCCCCCATACAATGTCACCGGAGAGGAGGTGCCAGCAACATCCAGCCCCTCCCCAGAAGAGGCCCACAGTGATGACAGCAGCTCTGCACGCCTGGATCTGGATGATCAACCTGGCCCATCAGGGATCTCTGGACAGTCGGTTACCCAGGCACAGTCCCATACCACCACTGACCCTCTCCCTTCAAGAAACACCACCACAGCACCCACCGGACCCATACCACTGTCCCCAGGACATGTCAATCAGCAGTGTATCCACCACTACAGGGACCCCAGACAATCCCACAAACACAGGACGATCAGGGACCTGGGGTCAGTGGCAGTGGGCACACGGTTCAGGGGACAGAGGCACAAGACAACAGGGAAACTGGGAGGACTGCTGTGCGACAGGGGGAGGACAGGGCCAGGGAACCGACTCTCCACGAGGCACTCACCAACATCCTGGGAGCATACCACCATTCCCAGGAGATGATGGGCCAGATACTGGACAAGATGCAGGAGACACAGCGGCTGCAGGAGGGACAGTACCTGGGGATCAGGGAGGACCTGAGGGACATCCACACCACCCTGGTCACCATTGCAGGGGTGCCGGCAGACATGAATAAACCAAAAAGGGGGTGAAATGTGAGGAATTGCGCTCAATACTCATAATGTATCTCCCAATTATTGTAAATAAACGGTGCCTAAACTAGGGCTTCACCCCCAATAAACCCTAAACGGTAACACTAATGGAGTTATCCAAACATGTGAAAATGTAAAGGCACACGTTAATGATCACAGTAATAGACTAAGGCCCTCATTACAACATTGGCGGTAAAAGCCGCTTACCGCCGTGCAGGAGACCGCCAATACACCGCCGCGGAAATCCACCACAGCTACTATGACCCACATCTCGGAATCCGCCGAAATTCAGACAGCCACACAAGTCCGCCACAACAAAGGTCAGTGATAAACTGGCGAAAACAAAACCTCCACCGTCACGCCAAGAGAAACACGCCCATGCTATCACGACACACGAATCCACGAGGCGGTCTTTCGACCGCAGTATTCCATTGGCGGTACACACTGCCGCGCTCAAAATACACACACATCTCCAAAACACCGCCACATTGGACAATTCAAAATAAACACACCTGATACACATACACACACCACTCCCACACACCCAATACAATATAAAACACACACCCACATCACCTACACCACCCCATGGCATGGCAAAGCAACCCCAGGTTCTACAAGGAGGAGCTCAGGGTCATGGTGGAGGAAATCGTCCGGGTAGAGCCACAGGTATTTGGAGCACAGGTGCAGCACACCTCCATAGCTAGGAAGATGGAGCTATGGCGAAGAATAGTCAACAGGTTCAACGCAGTGGGACAACACCCAAGAAATCGGGAGGACATCAGGAAGAGGTGGAACGACCTACAGGGGAAGGTGCGTTCCGTGGTCTCAAGACACCACCTGGCGGTTCAGCGGACTGGCGGCGGACCCCCACCTCCTCCCCCACAACTATCAACATGGAAGGAGCAGGTCTTGACCATTATGCATCCTGAGGGCCTCGGAGGAATCGGTGGAGGAATGGACTCTGGTAAGTCAAATCTTAACTATCATATCCCCCACCCTACCTGCATGCTATCACAGCCCCCCACCCTCACCCCCTCCCCTATGACTCCAACTCCTCACTAATGTACTAATAACACAAATCACCCATCCCAACACCAAGCCCTGCATGACACAACAAAGCATGGACACCCCTCACTAAAGCATGCCCACTGCAAATACCCATAACACCCCCCCAACCATCACCACACAAGCCCCCACACAGGAATGCTAGCACCGGGGTACACGCTCACCCACCCATTGCACACCATGACACACACACATGCAATAATCATGCTTTTACACCCCTGCAGGACCACTACCCAACGTCACCAGACAGGAGGGTCCAGACATCTCTACCCCACCCACAGAAGAGGCCCACAGTGATGACAGCACCTCTGGCCAACTGGATCCAGATGACCAGCCCAGACCATCGTGGGCCTCGGGACAGTCAGTTCCTCTCGCACAGGCACAGCCCACCACAGACCTTCCACCCTCTGGTAACACCAGCACAGCACCCACCCAGCGGGCCCATACCTCCGTACCGAGGACACGTCAATCAGCTGTGTGTCCACCAATACAGAGAACCCAGGATAACCCACCACCCCACCAACAACAGGGACCTGGGGGCAGTGGTAGTGGGCACACGGTCCAGGGGACGGAGGCCCAGGAATAAAGGGGAACTGGGAGGGCTGCTGTGTGACAGGGGGCGGACAGGCCAAGGGATCCCACTCTCCACGAGGCCCTCTCCTCCATCATGGGAGCATACCACCACTCCCAGGAGACGATGGCTACGGTCCTGGCCAAGTTTCAGGAGACCCAGCGCATGCAGGAGGAACAGTATTTGGGGTTCAGGGACGAACTCAAAACCATCAGCCCCGCCCTGAGCACCATCGTAGGGGTGCTGAAGGAGATACTGAACACCAGGAGGGACACCGTGGCACTCCAAGGGGCCCCTGACACTAGCATGGACGATGAACTGCCCACCACCTCCGCCGGCGCTAGTGTACAGGAGGCACCGCCACTGGACCACCACACCAGCACCCCACCCCCTGCAGACAGAGAACCACCTGCAAACGGTCCCTGAGATCCAGGAACAGGACAGAGCACGATGGCAAGACCCCCACCAAGAAATGAGACCACCCTGATTGTCATCCCACTGTCCCACTTTGTCACCCTGTCCATATTGGAACTGCCCCAGCTCCACTTCCTATGCCCATATGGGCAGTGCACCTGTGAGACTAATAGATGGACTCTGCCATTGACATTCCTCCACCATCACCCCTCACCATTTTACCACCCCCTCCAATATTTAGCACTTCAATAAACACCCTTGAAGCACCAAACAATCTGGAGTCAGTCTGTGATTATGAAAATGTGTATTAGCAATGACAGTGACAAAATCCGTTCTCAAATGTAATGTCAACATACCTATGTCACACATCACAAGTCCATGAAGAATGTAAGCAGATGACACACGTTGGTAACCACACCTGTGAAACCGTAATGGAAATGTACAACCCAGTTACCATATACTGCTTGAAATTGACAGACAGGATAGAGGTAGAAGTGTGAAAGTACTTGTAGTAGGCAAGAATGTGTTCTCACCTGTGTGTCACTGGAAATATTGCTGGATGACTGAGTCCCTGTTGTCAATGTCTTCTTCCTCTGCTTCCTCCTCATCACTGTCCACAGGCTCCACAGCTGCCACAACACCGTCATCTGGACCATCCTCCTGCAGAAAAGGCACCTGGCGTCGCAAAGCCAGATTGTGAAGCATACAGCAGGCGATGATGATATGGCACACCTTCCTTGGTGAATAGAATAGGGAACCACCTGTCATATGGAGGCACCTGAATCTGGCCTTCAGGAGGCCGAAGGTGCGTTCGATCACCCTCCTAGTCCGCCCATGGGCCTCATTGTAACATTCCTCTGCCCTTGTCCTGGGATTCCTCACTGGGGTCAGTAGCCATGACAGGTCGGGGTAACCAGAGTCCCCTAATAGCAACACACGGTGCCTCTGGAGTTGACCCATCACATAAGGGATGCTGCTGTTCCGCAGGATGTAGGCGTCATGCACTGAGCCAGGGAACATAGCATTTACCTGGGAGATGTACTGGTCTGCCAAACATACCATCTGTACATTCATCGAATGATAACTCTTCCGGTTCCTGTACACCTGTTCACTCCTGTGGGGGGGGACCAAAGCCACATGGGTCCCATCAATGGCACCTATGATGTTGGGGATATGTCCAAGGGCATAGAAGTCACCTTTAACAGTAGCCAAATCCTCCACCTGAGGGAAAACGATGTAGCTCCTCATGTGTTTCACCAGGGCAGACAACACTCTGGCCAACACGTTGGAAAACATAGGCTGGGACATCCCTGATGCCATGGCCACAGTTGTTTGAAAAGACCCACTTGCAAGGAAATGGAGCACTGATAGCACCTGCACTTGAGGGGGGATCCCTGTGGGATGGCGGATAGCTGACATCAGGTCAGGCTCCAACTGGGTACACAGTTCTTGGATTGTGGCATGGTCAAACCTGTAGGTGATGATTAAATGTCGCTCCTCCATTGTCAACAGGTCCACCAGCGGTCGGTACACTAGAGGATTCCGCCATCTCTTCACATGTCCTAGCTGACGGTGCCTAGGAAGGACAACAGCGACCACACAGTCAAGCAACTCAGAGGTATGTACCCACAGACTACACAGAACACGAAACATAATCCAAAAAGTTGTCTGTATGTGTGTTGAGTCCAGGCCTAGGTAAGTGTGACGCAGTTGAAAATGAAGCCATGTGGGCCCCTGAAATGGCGGCTGCCTGACCTCTAAACTGGGACAATGGGATGTGAGGTAACTGCACTGGCGTTGTACACCGTTGCGGTAGGCGGTCGAAGACCGCGGCGCAATACTGCATTGGTTAACATTGGACCCTATGGGTCCCAGGAGCCAATGACGAAGTTCGCCGGCGGTGATGATACACACCGCCGCGGACATCACCGCCGCGGACGTGACCGCCATTTTCTATCTGTTGAATAACTCGATACCTGATCTTCGACAGGAGAGGACTTACACTGCAAGTGCTGCTGTGACCTCGGTCTGGAAGAGACAATGGCTCGTGCGTCTGGGGAAAGGGCCCCTGCCTTCACTACACAGGAGTTTGAGAAGCTCGTGGACGTGGTCCTCCCCCAGTACACGCTACTCTACGGTCCTCTAGACCAACAGGTGAGTACACAGGGAGCAAGTTGTATGGGCTATGCCTGGGTGGAGAGGGCTGGTTGTAAGAAGAAAGGGGGCAGAGTTCTGCGAGCATGAAGGACTGTGAATGCATGTGCCACATGGCAAGGGTAGGGATGTGGGCCACTCACTTTGACGGTGCAGTTGGTAATGCCTTCTCTTCTTCCCCTGTACATGTCATGTAGGTCAGCGCCCAACAGAAGAAGGAAGGATATTTGGTGTGCCATCGCCAAGGACGTCCGGACCCTGGGGGTCCACCAGAGACGGAGCACCCACTACTGGAAAAGATGGGAGGACATTCGCCGCTGGAGCAAGAAGACGGCGGAGGCTCAGCTGGGGATGGCCTCCCAACGTGTGAGGGGTGCCCGTCGAACCATGACCCCCCTGATGTTCCGGATCCTGGCGGTGGCCTACCCTGAGTTGGATCGGCGCTTGAGGGCATCACAGCAGACACAAGGGGGTGAGTACACTCTCATTCAGCGGACTTTGCGCGCAGTGAAGGTGTCTGGGTGGGGGAGGAGGGCTGTGGGTTTCCCTAGGCCAGGGCGAGTTCCGTAGGCTAGGCCCCTCCGTAATGCAGGCCATGTGGCACTCCACCCTACTTCTGTAGAGTGCCAAGTACAGGTATACATGCCCCTGTGTCATCTATGTGTGCTGATGTCCACCATAGCCATGTAGGCCACATCAGTAGAGCCCAACAGCGTGGCGTAGTGCAGGGGGCTGCTGTGTCTGTATTGTCCGCCAACTGTAGCGGTAAGCCATGCACTCAACCTGTCTTTCTTCTGTCGTCCCCCCCCTTTTTGTGCCCTCCCTGTTCTTGTGTGCATCAGCATCATCAGGCGGAGGTACAGTGGCACCGGAGCACGAGAGAGCTGCATCCCACATGGCCATGGAGGGCCACACCACGGACTCTGAATATACCAGTGGGATGGAGGGTGAGGGGAGCTTCACGGCGGTTACAGGATCAGCAACCAGCGACACAGACTCGTCCTCCAATGGGAGCTCTCTTGTGGTGGCGGCAAAATCTGTGCCCCCCACTTCTACAGGTACAGCGGCCACCCCCCCTACCAGCACCACCCTCCCAGCAGCCCCTCAGCCTTCGCCCCATGCCCGCTCACCCAGGAGGGTCGGCATCACCTTCGCCCCAGGCACCTCAGCCCCTGCCCCTGTCACCTCTGCTGCCCTCAGTGAGGAGGCCATTGACCTCCTCAGGTCACTCACTGTTGGACAGTCTACCATTGTGAATGCCATCCAGGGTGTAGAAAGGAAATTGCAACACACAAATGCATTCCTGGAGGGCATTCATTCTGGTCAGGCTGCCCTTCATCGAACCCTGCAATCTCTGGCCTCAGCACTGATGGCAGCCATTGTCCCTGTCTCTAGCCTCCCCCTCCAACTTCCTCCACCCAGACCCAATCCCCTGTACTCCAGCCTATCCCAAGCACACCATCTGACCAGCATGCACACACCTCACCACACAAGGGAAGCTCAGGCAAACATAAGCACCACACATCCCACAGGCACTCACGCAAGCATCACACACATACGGACACAGCAACATCCACTGCCTCCACTGTGTCCCCCTCCTCGTCGTCTCCCTCCTCCCTCCCAGTGTTGTCTACACTCTCACCTGCATGCACTACCACTACAACCACTAGGTCCCGCACCAGCACACCCACCACCACACCCCGCTCACCTGCACTCACCACCCCCACTACCATTTACACGTCCCCTGTGTCCTCTCCCAGTGTTTCTGTGACGCCCCCTCCCAAAGTACACAAACGCGGGCACACATCCACCCAACAGCCATCCACCTCACGACAGCTTCCAGCACATGCACCTGCACCCAAATCAACAAAAGTTACACCTCCTACAACTACATCCTCTTCCTCCACTCCCAGACCCCCGCCAGCTACCCGTCCCAGTGTTCGTCCGAAACTTTTCCTGAGCAACCTCTTTCCCACCCCCCCTCTAATTCATAGGTCCCGTACTAGCACCTCCGCCAAAATATCGCCGGTACCAGTGGTGCCTGTTAGAGGTATGTGGAGTGCACCGGGCACCAGGGCAGCCAGTGTGACACGGAGCCACAGCACAGCCAGTCCCCCCCCCTGTGAAGCACCAGAAGTTGGACAGTGCCCGACTGGAGAGGGGGAAGACTCCAGCCGGCAAAGCCGCTCACAAGGGTCCCGGGGGGAGTGTCCACTCAGCTGTGACTCCTCCCAAGGTGGGGAAGGGGCAGAAGAAATCGCCAAAGTCTGGGAAGAGCAGCACGGTGGAGAAGACCGCCATCATCCCCACTGCCCAGGAGGCCACCGCCAGCCCCATCGTCACGGGCCAGGAGGCCACCGCCAGAGTCAGTGCCCAGGAGGGCAGCCCCATCGTCACGAGGCCACCACCAGAGTCAGTGCCCAGGAGGGCAGCCCCATCGTCACTGGCCAGGAGGCCAACGCCAGAGTCAGTGCCCAGGAGGGCCCCGGCAGCCACAGCCCCGCTGGGCAATGAAGGACCGCCATGGCAAACACCGCTGAACTGGTCATAGACAGCAAAGTCAAGCACCACTGAATAGGGCAAAGACCGCCATGGCAAGCACCGCTGAACAGGGCAAACACAGCTGAACTGGTCATAGACAGCAAAGTCAAGCACCGCTGAACAGGGCAAAGACCGCCATGGCAAGCACCGCTGAACAGGGCAAGCACCGCTGAACATGGCAAACACCGCTGAACTGGTCATAGACAGCAAAGTCAAGCACCACTGAAAAGGGCAAAGACCGCCATGGCAAGCACCGCTGAACAGGGCAAGCACCGCTGAACAGGGCAAAGACCGCCATGGCAAGCACCACTGAACAGGGCAAGTACCGCTGAACAGGGCAAACACCGCTGAACTGGTCATAGACAGCAAAGTCAAGCACCGCTGAACAGGGCAAAGACCGCAATGGCAAGCACCGCTGAACAGGGCAAACACAGCTGAACTGGTCATAGACAGCAAAGTCAAGCACCGCTGAACAGGGCAAAGACCGCCATGGCAAGCACCGCTGAACAGGGCAAGCACCGCTGAACAGGGCAAGCACCGCCAATTCAAGCACCGCTAGCCCATGTGCGGCAGGGGCAGTGATGGAACTGGGACCGTCATGGGGAGAGTTATGCACTCTGGGCACCAGTCCCCCTCCAGAACCAGTGGAGAACAGCATCCACTCCGTCTGTCCTTAACAGGATGAAGCACTCTGGGCACCTGTCCCCCTCCAGAACCAGTGGAGACTGTTATCGACTTGAGAGACTGTGGTTTTGCACTCCCCAGGATGGTACAGTGGGCAACCCACCCACTGTAGAGACTTGAGAGACTGTGGCTTTGCACTCCCCAGGATGGTACAGTGGGCAACCCACCCACTGTAGAGACTTGAGAGACTGTGGCTTTGCACTCCCCAGGATACATCAATGGGCATGGAGCCCCCTCGTGGATCTGGCGTGCTGCACTCATCCGGCTGAGGTGCCCTCCCTTCCTTTCCCCTGAGGTGCCTGTTGTATTTCTATCTGATGCCCCAGCAGTGTTCTCTCCGTTTTGCTCAGGTATCGTGTGTGGGCCTCGCCCATGCATTTTGGGCCCAGTGGTCCACGGACATTGAATGGTGCATTACCTGCACTACTAATCATGATGTATATTTTGTTGAATGTGAAATTATATCTGTATATATTTGGTTACTGTATTTTGATATATTACAATGGTTGAATTAATTTCCTTTTGTCTTTGCATTCTTCCGGGGGCTTTGGGGGTTGTTACTGTAATGTTTGGATATGCATTGGTGTGTGTGTTGTAGTGGGTGAGGGTCGGGGTGGGGGTGGGGGTGTTGCGTGTGTGTGTCTCTGACTTTTGCCTCTCCCCTCCCCTATGTCGTAGGTGCAGTACTCACCGCTGTCTTCGGCGCCGGCGTTGACGATGGTCGTACAGGAGAAGGAAGACTATCGCAGGGAGTATTTGGAGTTCCGGTTCCATGGTGTCCTCCTTCCTCGTGGAGTGTGTAGAGGTGAGCGGTTTCCCATTGAAATGGCTGTTTCCGCCGTGTTTTTATCTACGGTGAATCCGCCCTGGAAAAGGTGGCGGATTGGTAGGTTGTGATACTGTGGGCGGTACTTTGTCTCCCGCCTGTCTGTTGGTGGTGACCGCCACGCTGTTTGTCTGCACCGCCGTGGCGGTCGGAGTGTTAAAGTGGCTGTCTTTGTTGGTGTTTTCCACCACGTCATAATTCCCATTTTTTTACCGCCGGCCTGTTTGCGGTCTTACCGCTGCTTTACCACCGTCCGCCAGGGTTGTAATGACCACCTAAGTAATTAAATAAACCAACGTTTTGCCTAATCAAAGTTTAGAAAACACATTTATTCTAAATGAATGATAAAGTCCATATCATGTTCGTGTTCTTCCACCTCCAAATTACAGTCTTGATCCAAAAGGATTCACTTATCCAATCTTCAACAATACTTGCAGATTCCACTCGTTGTGCAAAAGACGGTCATATATTCAGTTCACCAAAGTATTTTAAATTCCACTCGTTTGTCCCACTCTTGTCCCACTCAACACGTGTTTCGTCCGGGGAATCCCCCAGGACTTCATCAGGACCTCCTATGGTAATATTCCCATAAATAACACATCAGTATACACTTCATAAAACATATTTTCAATCACACCCTTATTAGTGAGCATATGATATGCCTAATAGTGGAGACCGTCCTCAAAGTAATTATGTGTCCTTAATGTTCAGTGATATTTAATCTTAGTCTAATGTGTCTCCTAATATCCACACTACTAAAAATATTACACTAGATCTTTTTAAACAGTTATACAGCTTTGTCCTATTTTATATGTGTCAAGTTGACAATACTCCCATACACACCAATGTTTGACAAAGTGCGCATTACAGGACAACTAATAATGCCCAAAAGAACATGTTCCCAGAATTACAAACAGTCCACCACAAAGTGTTATACGTCTTGTGTAAGCTCAGCATGCTATCATGTATCCAAACCGAAAACCGTACGAACGCTAAGTAGCATAAAACTCTGTACCTTATTCTACTGAACTCAGTTCTTAATTCAAATTCGATAGCCAACCCGTGTATCTGTTAGACTGCGAAAATATAATGGATTAATCAGCACTAATATAAACATAAAGTCCTCTGTAAACTATCATAAATGAAAAATGTTCTCATACATGAGAAAGCACCTAATATTCCGCTTCAAACTCTTACCTTACAATTTTGTTGATTATATAATATTGAATAGTTCCCAATATCAAACTTGTGCGAGTACACGATCCATATTATCAAAACTGGGAAATAGTTCATACCGCGCGATTTAAAAGCCGCGGTCCCGTCCTAGTAATAGAAGAGGGACTAAGAATTACGTGCATCTATGAAAAAAAGAAATGAAATGAAAAACTGACTATCCCCAGTCCACTTACGTATAAACCACAACCATAATGCCTGCCATCTTTCCATACACACCAAGCCATAGACATAAATGGTATAAACAATTGTTATACCGTTCGTATTGAAGAGTATTATTAACCCAATATAATTATTCTTAAAATATTCCATATTAGAGCATGATCAAATTATTAACACAGTACTCACTTAAATTACGTGGGAACCGAAAAAACAACTCTATCAGGACTACATAGCATAATGCTATTAATATCACCCAATCTAAATTTATTAAATCCCTACTAATATAAACTGAGATCATGTATTTAATCGCAATTAAGTATCAAAATTTGGACAGAGTAATCAGTGAGTATATAACCTTCTCTCATAAAGCTTCTGACATCCCTCATATTATAACTAACAATCCGGACTATGCTTATAGGTGAATCCTACTAAAAGACTACATCCATAAATACAATTTCCTGATACTTCATAAGCATACTACTCCAAACAAGGTAGTCATGGCCATACTCCTTCACACCTCAATATTTCTCTCTTACATATAAAGCACTTATTTCTCACCTAAAAAGTATTCCATCTCATAGTCTGAGTTCAGACCACACTCTACCGCTCCTAATCGAATGATCCATGTGGATTCCATTCTCCTTAGATCTAATTCTCTGTTACCACCTCGTGGGTTTGATTCACAGTAGTCAAAACCAAAGAACCTAAATTCTTTATGAATTCCCTGAACGTCAAATACTTTCATATGAGAGGCTATAGGATACCGTTCATCTTCCTGCCTCATCGCTCTCCAGTGTTCAGATATCCTAACTTTGAGCGGACGTATCGTACTACCTACATATATTTTGTCACATTTGCAAATAAGCATGTATACCACAAACTTGGTGTTACAATCAATATGTGATTTTATATCATGTTTTCTTCCATCCTTACCATAAATTTCTTTCTTGGCCTGCCAAGCCCACCTACACATTGCACAAGCGCCACATTTATAAAAGCCCAGGTTATGCACACTGAGCCAACTCGATTTGGTTATATCCGACAGATAACTAGGAATTAAAATATTATTGAGGGTATTACCTCTTCTAAATGAAACCTCCGGTTTATTGCCAATATATCTCCTCATTACCATATCCTGGGTAAGTAAAGACCAGTGCTTCCTCATGATTTTTAACAGTCTCTGAGAGTTCTCTATATAATCCAAAATAATCCTCACCTTTTGATTGACACTCTCTTTATTCTTACTATCCCTTTGTTCAACTGGCAAAAGTGTTTGTGAACAAGATATCCTCGAAATGTTAATTTGAGACTTACGTATAACCTCCTCTGAGTAGCCCCTAACCCTAAATCTATGTCCTATATCATCAATAGCCTTATGAAAATCACTAATTCTACTACAATTTCGTCTTGCTCTGATCATTAACCCCAATGGTATGGCCTCGATTTGATGTTTGGGATGTGCACTTGTTGCATGCAATAAAGTGTTGCAGGATGTCGGCTTACAGTATAACCTACTCTCTATCCCATTATCTTGTATAAACAACTCAACATCTAAAAATTCTATGCAGGTGGTGCTGTGTTTATACGTAAATTTAATATTAACCTCATTGTTGTAGAGATAATTGCAAAAACTCTCTAGTGTTTCCACATCTCCTGTCCATATTAAAACAATCATCGATGTATCACCCCCAATATAAAATGTGTGGGTGCCAAGTTGCTGCCCCTGGGCCCCACACCCACTTTTCCTCAAACCACCCCATAAACAAATTCGGGTATGAGGGGGAAAAACGTGAGCCCATGGCAACTCCCTGTTTTTGTTTGTACCAATCTCTCTTGAACAAAAAGTAATTGTTATTCAAAATAAGATCAATCATACAAAGTACCATGTGCGTATGTTCAATTAAACTCGCTGATCTTCTGTTGAGAATATGTTCAATTGCTTTCAGTCCACATTCATGTCGTATACTGGTATAAAGTGCTACCACCTCCAAGGTGACCATAATCATACCTTGTTCCCATTGAATGTCTGATAACAGACTCAATATGTGTTTAGTATCCTTGACATGTGAGGGCAAATTATATACAAAGGGTTGCAAAAATACATCCACAAACTCCGACAATCTCTCAGTGGGACCCCCCATACCCGAAAGTATCGGTCTACCCCGTGGAAATTTTGACTGTTTGTGTATCTTAGGCAATGTATACAAACATGGGAATTTGGGGCGATGTACCTGTAAATATAGATATTCTTCCTCATCTAGTAAATTCTTGCCTCGCCAATTCTTTAATGATCTATTTAGTTTGCCTGTCAGTACTGATATTGGGTTAAGTGAAAGCCTCTCACAACATTCAGTGTCACATAGTTGTGTGTAAATCTCATTCTAATAATCTACACGGTTCATCACAACTATATTCCCACCCTTATCCGCTCTTTTAATAATTAAATCAGTATCAGCTTTGAGAGTCTTCATTGCAATGTACTGATCGTCTTTCAGATTCCGTTTTCTCAATTGTTTCTTCTTCATCTCCTCTTTATCCATGTCACACCATACCAATCTAAAGAAAGTCTCAATATTATTGTCCATTGCCAGCCTCGGCGTCCAGTTAGATTTTCTTTTGAGTCAACTTGTAACATGTATATCAGACACTACATTTAGATCTCGTAATACCGTAGATGTGGTTGCCGGATAATCTTCATAGTCCGTAATAGTCATTAAGGCCACAGTATCATGTATATCTTGTATAGATAATTCACTATGTACCGGTTTCTCTTGTGGGGCTACCTCTCCTGCTACCATGTGTGTGTCAAAATATCTTTTCAGTTCTAACTTTCTAATGAATTTAAATAAATCTATTTTGGATTTACATGTGTCTCTCAAAAATGATGGACAAAATCCCAATCCCTTATTTAAAAGTTGTAACATATCAGAAGACAATTCTTTATCAGACAAATTAACCACATTATTCTCAATCCCCATGTGTACATCTATGACTTCTTGTCCCGTTATCTTGTTTTCATGCCCAAATATGTTCCTCCCTTTCCCTCCTCTTTTCCCTCTTCTGGTCTTCCTACCCAATTTCTTTTGTTTTGTTCCCAGTTGCCCTGTTTTATTCTCTTGAGTTCTTGTAAAAGAGCTCCCCCTTGCGTGTCTTATCTAGTATGTGCTTCAGTTGCATCTGTATCGCTGATGCTGGTTGCCAGACTGCTCCTAGATGTTGATGCAGAGTCCACAAAGTTACTAGACTCTGCTGTAGATTCCACATTTCTTATCAAATGATGGTATTTACGCGAGAAGGTAAATGCTCTACCATTTAAATAATCTAATTCATCTCTTTTCAATTTCCTAGCTTTTCTGTGCTTAATATCCTCCTGGAATTTTATAATCACATTATTTAAAATCCCATCATTCTTATCAGTCGCTTCTTTCAAATTCAAATCACAAATTTATTTCTCTAGTGTCTCAATTTCTGATTGTAATTTAGCAACCTTTCTCTCAGCATTTTCTATTAAAATGTCCATAAGTTTCATTGAGTTAGATTTTAGTTCATCCTCCCATCTCACTAGTAAGTCTACATCTAGGTCATCATATGTAGGAAAAACGTGACCGCAAGCCCCTGGGTATTCTATCCAACTTCTTGTACTGCTTCAGTGTAACTGCATCCAACCATCTAGACATTTCATTTTTTTTAGCTTCTCCAATATGATAAATTTGTCCCTAAGACCTTCCCTATTTTTACGGTTTCCACTACTGGTTGCTTGCTGCACCGAAAAAACACTATCTAAACTCCTAAATAGTTCTTCTGCCATTCTCATCCTCTCTTCCATCTTGTAAAATAATCGTTAAACCTAAATATGAATATCGGGCAGCCTGCTCAATACATTAATAAACCAAAAAGAGGGTGAAATGTGAGGAATGGCATCAATACTCATAATGTATCTCCCAGTTATTCTAAATAAACGGTGCCTAAACTAGGGCTTCACCCCCAATAAACCCTAAATGCTAACTCTAATGGAGTTATCCAAACGTGAAAATGTAAAGGCACACGTTAATGAACACAGTAATAGACTAAGGGCCTGATTACAACTTTGGAGGAGGTGTTAATCCGTCCCAAAAGTGACGGTAAAGTGACGGATATACCACCAGCCGTATTACGAGTCCATTATATCCTATGGAACTCGTAATACGGCTGGTGGTATATCCGTCTCATTTGGGACGGATTAACACCTCCTCCAAAGTTGTAATCAGGCCCTAAGTGATTAAATAAACCAACGTTTTGCCTAATCAAAGTTTGGTAGACATGGCCAACACCATGAGGGAGACAGTGGCACACCAACAGGCCCCTGAGACTAGCCACACGGATGAACAGCCCTCCACCTCCGCCGACGCTAGTGGACAGGAGGCCCCACCACAGGAACAACAGGCCACCAGCACCCCAACCCCTGCAGAAGGAGAACCACCCTGAAAACGGTCCCTGGGATCCAGGCATAAGCTAGAGAACCCCTGCCAGGAAATAAGACTCTCCTGATTGTCACCCTTGTGTCCCACTCTGTTACCCTGTCCACCTTGAACTGCCATTGCTCTACTTCCTATGCCCCATTGGACAATGCACCTGTGATACCAATAGACTGGGCTCTATCTTGGACTTACCTCCACCATTACCCAAGCCCATTGCACATCTCCGTTTACTTCTCAGCACTGAAATAAACACCCTTTGAAAAATACAAGTATGGAGTATGTCAAATGATTTAAGGATGTATTCATTTAACAATCTGTAGACATTGCAATTAGACTGTACAGTTATGTATACATAGGTATGACCTGTGATGTGCTGCAGTCAATACACCAGGAGCCAGAGTAGGGCACAAATATCTGTAAATAGACATGTTAAAGGGTACAGTAAGTGGCCATAGTAGTGGGAACAGCAGACTGCCAGAGAAAATTCACTACACAAAACAGCAATGTAAGGTGAGGTTACAGTGTCTTACCTGTGTGACACTGGAAGTACTGTCGTAGGATAGTTGTTCTGTTGTCCATATCATCATCCTCTGCATCCTCTTTGTCACTGTCCACAGGCTCCGCCGCTGCCACACGCCCATCTCCAGCCTCATCCTCCAGCAGAAATG
The DNA here is from genome assembly GCF_031143425.1 of Pleurodeles waltl. Classification (NCBI taxonomy): domain Eukaryota; kingdom Metazoa; phylum Chordata; class Amphibia; order Caudata; family Salamandridae; genus Pleurodeles; species Pleurodeles waltl. The sequence continues at coordinate 913,749,795 of NC_090446.1, forward strand.
GCACCTGGCGTCTCAAGGCTAGCTTGTGCAACATGCAACATGCCACGATGATTTGTCAGACCTTCTTTGGTGAGTATCACAGGGATCCACCTGTCAGATGGAGGCACCTGAATCTGGCCTTCAGGAGGCCAAAGGTGCGCTCAATAATTCTCCTTGTTCGCCCATGTGCCTCATTGTAACGTTCCTCTGCCCTTGTCCTGGCATTCCTCACTGAGGTCAGTAGCCATGAGAGGTTGGGGTAACCAGAGTAACCTGCAAATATCGAGGGATACCTGTTAGCCACACACTCACCCTTAGGGCCAACCCCACACCTATATACCAACATATACTGGGTGGGGACCATGGGCTCACCTATTAGCCACACCTGTGCTTCTGGAGTTGAGCCATCACATATGGAATGCTGCTATTCCTCAGGATATAGGCATCATGCAGAGAACCAGGATACTTTGCATTCACATGGGTGATGTACTGGTCCGCCAGGCACACTATCTGCACATTCATCGAGTGAAAGCTCTTTTGATTTCTGAACACCTGTTCATTTCTTTGGGGGGGCAAAGGCAATATGTGTACCATCAATTGCACTAATGATGTTGGGGATATGTCCCATTGCTTAGAAGTCAGCCTTTACTGTGGCCAAATCCTCCACATGTGGGAAAACGATGTAGCTGCGCATGTGTTTCATGAGGGCAGACAACACTACGGTCAGCATGTTTGAGAACATAGGCTGTGACATCCCTGCTGCCATGGCCACTGTTACTTGGAAGGAGCCACTTGCCACGAAATGTAGCACTGATAGGACTTGCACAAGAGGGGGGATCCCAGTGGGGTGACGGATAGCTGAGATCAGGTCTGGCTCCAGTTGGGCACACAGCTCTTGGATTGTGGCCCGATCTAGTCTGTAGGTGAGGATAATGTGCCTGTCCTCCATTGTTGCCAAGTCCACCAAGGGTCTGTACACGGGGGTATGCCTCCATCTTCTCATCATCCTCAGCGGTTGTACTCTAGGGGGCAAAACGGTGAGCAGCTGATCACATTCAAACATAACTTCAGAGTAAAATGCCTTGCATGTTGTGACAGAAACAGTATGTTTACGTGTAGTCCCGTAAATGTGCTTATGTCTGCTGTGATGCAGTTAGGTGCCATGGCCTGCCCCCCCTGAAATGGCAGCTGCCTGTCCTGTGTGGAGGGACAAGTGGAAATTAGGTAATTCCACTGACGTTGTGCGCCGTTACGGGAGGCGATCGAGGACCGCCGTGCAACTCCTCATTGGTTATCATTGGGCCCAATGGGTTCCAGTAGCCAATGGTGATGTATGCCAGTGGTGATGGTACACAACACCGCGGACATGACCGCCATTTTCTATCTGTTCCTCACTTGCTACCTGACCTTCAACAGGAGAGGACCTACACTGCAAGTGCTGCTGTGACCTGTGTCTGGAAGCGACAATGGCTCGAGTCTCTGGGGAAAGGGCCCCAGCCTTCACTTTGGAGGAGTTGGAGAGACTGGTGGATGGGGTCCTACCCCAGTACCATTTGTTTTATGGGCCTCCAGACCAACAGGTGAGTACACTGTATTGTAATTGTATTGTAATAGTATTTATATAGCGCTTACTACCCCTGACGGGGCGCTGAAGCGCTTTTCGGTGAGTACCACGCTACTCCGGACCCCAAAAGGAATTAGTGGTGCATTAGTATAGGGAAATATGAGTACAGTTTTAGTATTATTATGAGTTAATTTGAGTCGCAGATATGTGAGTTGGATTGACTGGAATAATGGAGGGATGGAGGAGGGGAGAATCCAGAAGTGTTAATTGGGAGTTTATGGTAATAGGATTTAGGCTTGGGATGAGTAAAGGGGGGATGGAGGAGGGAAGAGTCTGTGGAAAGGTTTAGGGAGATCATAGTAGCAGGGCGAGATAAATGAGGGAGAATTTAGTAGGGTTGTTTGGGAGATCATGGTAGTAAAGTGAGATTTGGGTGAGTTGGATGTGGAAGAGGAGGGAAGAGCTTAGGCAGGGTTATTTAGGAGATGAAAGTAGTAAAATGGATTTGGGATGAGTCAGAGTGGGAATGGAGGATAGATTGACAGAGACATGACATATAGTGATGGGTAGACAAAGTGTGATATACAATGAGAGCAGGGATTCATTGGTATCTAGTATAACAACTTATCTAGGAGTTATGCAATGACCTATGAACAAGATACGCATAGAATAACACACATATATATATACACACACACACACACATACACACAAGAATACACACACATATGCACACATATACGTACATACATATACATATTTAAACCATGAGTAATTATATATTAGTTAAACAGGTTTAAAGAGTATGTGTGTAGTTTATTGTTATGACATAGTAGAGATACATAATTTCTAAAGAACTATATATAACTAGAATATACACATAATCAGATAAAAAATATTTATCAACATAGGCATATGCAGTCCATATCTGTTTGAATATAGTGGTTATGAAGGAAAGAGCCAACTCTTGAGTAGTTTTCTGAAGACAAGTTAGTTGTCTGTGGCTCTTATAGCTGGGGGTAATGAATTCCATAGTTTGGCTGCTTGAACGGAGAAGGATGTACCACCTATAGGCCCTCATTACAACATTGGCGGTAAAAGCCGCTTACCGCCGTGCAGAAGACCGCCACCACACCGCCGCGGCTGCGGAAATCCGCCACAGCTATTATGACCCACATCTCGGAATCCGCCGAAATTCAGACACCCACACAAGTCCGCCACACCAGAGGTCAGTGATAAACTGGCGAAAACATAACCTCCACCGTGACGCCAACAGAAACACGCCCATGCTATCACGACACACGAATCCACGTGGCGGTCTTTCAACGGCGGTATTCCATTGGCGGTACACACCGCCACGCTCAAAATACACACACATCTCCAAAACACCGCCACACTGTACAATTCGAAATACACACTCCTGATACACATACACACACCACTCCCACACACCCAATACAATATAAAACACACACCCACATTACCCACAAACCCCTACGACCAAAAATTTTTACGAAGGCCACAGAGACTGCACAGCATAGACAACCCCACCACACAGAGGCACACAACACCATCACCCACACAACATCCACCCACAAAACACCACACACCACTACACATCACCACACTCATCACCACATACACCACCCCACACATCACCTACACCACCCCATGGCACGGCAAAGACACCCCAGGTTCTCCGAGGAGGAGCTCAGGGTCATGGTGGAGGAAATCGTCCGGGTAGAGCCACAGCTATTTGGAGCACAGGTGCAGCACACCTCCATAGCTAGGAAGATGGAGCTATGGCGAAGAATAGTCAACAGGGTCAAAGCAGTGGGACAACACCCAAGAAATCGGGATGACATCAGGAACAGGTGGAACGACCTACGGGGGAAGGTGCGTTCCGTGGTCTCAAGACACCACCTGGCGGTTCAGCGGACTGGCGGCGGACCCCCACCTCCTCCCCCACAACTAACAACATGGGAGGAGCAGGTCTTGACCATTATGCATCCTGAGGGCCTCGGAGGAGTCGGTGGAGGAATGGACTCTGGTAAGTCAAATCTTAACTATCATATCCCCCACCCTACCTGCATGCTATCACATACCCCCACCCTCACCCCCTCCCCTATCACCCCAACTCCTCACTAATGTACTAATAACACAAACCACCCATCCCAACACCAAGCCCTGCATGACACAACAAAGCATGGACCCCCCTCACTAAAGCATGCCCACTGCACATACCCATAACACCACCCCAACCATCATCACACAAGCCCCCACACAGGAATGCTAGCACTGGGGTACACGCTCACCCACCCATTGCACACCATGACACACACACATGCAATAATCATGCTGTTACACCCCTGCAGGACCACTACACAACGTCACCAGACAGGAGGGTCCAGACATCTCTACCCCACCCACAGAAGATGCCCACAGTGATGACAGCAGCTCTGGCCAACTGGATCCAGATGACCAGCCCGGACCATCGTGGGCCTCGGGACAGTCGGTTCTCCTTGCACAGGCACAGCCCACCACAGACCTTCCACCCTCTGGCAACACCAGCACAGCACCCACCCAGCGGGCCCATACCTCCGTCCCCAGGACACATCAATCAGCTGTGGGTCCACCACTACAGGGAACCCAGGATAACCCACCATCCCAACAACAACAGGGACCTGGGGGCAGTGGCAGTGGGCACACGGTCCAGGGGACGGAGGCCCAGGAGCACAGGGGAACTGGGAGGGCTGCTGTGGGACAGGGGGCAGACAGGCCAAGGGAACCCACTCTCCACGAGGCCCTCTCCTCCATCATGGGAGCATACCACCACTCCCAGGAGACGATGGCAACGGCCCTGGACAAGTTTCAGGAGACCCAGAGCATGCAGGAGGAAAAGTATATGGGGTTCAGGGAGGAACTCAGAACCATCAGATCCGCCCTGGGCACCATCGTAGGGGTGCTGAAGGAGATACTGAACACCAGGAAGGACACCGTGGCACTCCAAGGGGCCCCTGACACTAGCATGGACGATGAACTGCCCACCACCTCCGCCGGCGCTAGTGGACAGGAGGCACCGCCACAGGACCACCACACCAGCACCCCACCCCCTTCAGAGGGAAAACCACCCCGCAAGCGGTCCCTGAGATCCAGGAACAGGACAGAGCACGATGGCAAGACCCCCGCCAAGAAATAAGACCACCCTGATTGTCATCCCACTGTCCCACTTTGTCACCCTGTCCATACTTAAACTGCCCCAGCTCCACTTCCTATGCCCATACCGGCAGTGCACCTGTGAGACTAATAGACTGGACTCTGCCATGGACCTTCCTCCACCATCACCCCTCACCATTTTACCACCCCCTCCAATATTTAGCACTTCAATAAACACCCTTGAAGCACAAAACAATCTGGAGTCAGTCTGTGATTTTGAAAATGTGTATTAGCAATGACAGTGACAAAATCCGTTCACAAATGTAATGTCAACATACCTATGTCACACATCACAAGTCCATGAAGAATGTAAGCAGATGACACACGTTGGTAACCACACCTGTGAAACCGTAATGGAAATGTACAACTCAGTTACCATATACTGCTTGAAATTGACAGACAGGATAGAGGTAGGAGTATGAAAGTACTTGTAGTAGGCAAGAATGTGTTCTCACCTGTGTGTCACTGGAAATATTGCTGGATGACTGAGTCTCTGTTGTCAATGTCTTCTTCCTCTGCTTCCTCCTCATCACTGTCCACAGGCTCCACAGCTGCCACAACACCGTCATCTGGACCATCCTCCTGCAGAAAAGGCACCTGGCGTCGCAAAGCCAGATTGTGAAGCATACAGCAGGCGATGATGGTCTGGCACACCTTCCTTGGTGAGTAGAATAGGGAACCACCTGTCATATGGAGGGACCTGAATCTGGCCTTCAGGAGACCGAAGGTGCGTTCGATCACCCTCCTAGTCCGCCCATGGGCCTCATTGTACCGTTCCTCTGCCCTCGTCCTGGGATTCCTCACTGGGGTCAGTAGCCATGACAGGTTGGGGTAACCAGAGTCCCCTAATAGCCACACACGGTTCCTCTGGAGTTGACCCATCACATAAGGGATGCTGCTATTCCGCAGTATGTAGGTGTCATGCACAGAGCCAGGGGACATAGCATTTACCTGTGAGATGTACTGGTCTGCCAAACATACCATCTGTACATTCATCGAATGTTAGCTCTTCCGGTTCCTGTACACCTGTTCACTCCTGTGTGGGGGTACCAAAGCCACATGGGTCCCATCAATGGCACCTATGATGTTGGGGATATGTCCAAGGGCATAGAAGTCACCTTTAACAGTAGCCAAATCCTCCACCTGAGGGAAAACGATGTAGCTCCTCATGTGTTTCAGCAGGGCAGACAACACTCTGGCCAACACGTTGGAAAACATAGGCTGGCACATCCCTGATGCAATGGCCACTGTTGTTTGAAAAGACCCACTTGCAAGGAAATGGAGCACTGATAGCACCTGCACTTGAGGGGGGATCCCTGTGGGATGGCAGAAAGCTGACATCAGGTCAGGCTCCAACTGGTACACAGTTCCTGGATTGTGGCACGGTCAAACCTGTAGGTGATGATTAAATGTCGCTCCTCCATTGTCAACAGGTCCACTAGCGGTCGGTAAACCGGAGGATTCCGCCATCTCCTCATGTCCCAGCTGACGGTACCTAGGAAGGACAACAGCGACCACAGAGTCATGCAACTCAGAGGTATGTACCCACAGTCTACACAGAACACGAAACATTATCCAAAAAGTTGTCTGTATGTGTGTTGAGTCCAGGCCTAGGTATTTGTGACACAGTTGAAAATGAAGCCATGTGGGCCCCTGAAATGGCGGCTGCCTGACCTCTAAACTGGGACAATGGGATGTGAGGTAACTGCGCTGGCGTTGTACACCGTCACGGTAGGCGGTCGAAGACCGCTGCGCAATGCTGCATTGGTTAACATTGGACCCTATGGGTCCCAGGAGCCAATGACGAAGTGCGCCGGCGGTGATGATACGCACCGCCGCGGACGTGACCGCCATTTTCTATCTGTTGAATCACTCGATACCTGATATTCGACAGGAGAGGACTTACACTGCAAGTGCTGCTGTGACCTCGGTCTGGAAGAGACAATGGCTCGTTCGTCTGGGGAAAGAGCCCCTGCCTTCACTGCACAGGAGTTGGAGAAGCTCGTGGACGTGGTCCTCCCCCAGTACACTCTACTCTACGGTCCTCCAGACCAACAGGTGAGTACACAGGGAGCAAGTTGTATGGGCTATGCCTGGGTGGAGAGGGCTGGTTGTAAGAAAGAAGGGGGCAGAGTTCTGCGAGCATGAAGGACTGTGAATGCATGTGCCACATGGCAAGGGTAGGGATGTGGGCCACTCACTTTGACGGTGCAGTTGGTAATGACTTCTCTTCTTCCCCTGTACATGTCATGTAGGTCAGCGCCCACCAGAAGAAGGATATTTGGCGTGCCATCGCAAAGGACGTCCGGACCCTGGGGATCCACCAGAGACGGAGCACCCACTGCTGTAAAAGATGGGAGGACATTCGCCGCTGGAGCAAAAAGACGTCGGAGGCTCAGCTGGGGATGGCCTCCCAATGTGGGAGGGGTGCCCGTCGCACCATGACCCCCCTGATGATCCGGATCCTGGCAGTGGCATACCCTGAGTTGGATGGGCGCTTGAGGGCATCACAGCAGACACAAGGGGGAGAGTACACTCTCATTCAGCGGACTTTGTGCGCAGTGAAGGTGTCTGGGTGGGGGAGGAGGGCTGTGGGTTTCCCTAGGCCAGGGCGAGTTCCGTAGGCTAGGCCCCTCCGTAATGCAGGCCATGTGGCACCCCACCCCACCTCTGTAGAGTGCTAAGTACAGGTATACATGCCCCTGTGTCATCTATGTGTGCTGATGTCCACCATAGCCATGTAGGCCATATCCCAGGAACTGCATCAGTAGAGCACAACAGCGCGGCGTAGTGCAGGGGGCTGCTGTGTCTGTATTGTCCGCCAACGGTAGCGGTAAGCCATGCACTCAACCTGTCTTTCTTCTGTTGCCCCCCCCCCCTTTTTGTGCTCTCCCTGTTCTTGTGTGCATCAGCATCATCAGGCGGAGGTACAGTGGCACCGGAGCACGAGGGAGCTGCATCCCACATGGCCATGGAGGGCCACACCACGGACTCTGAATACACCAGTGGGACGGAGGGCGAGGGAAGCTCCACGGCGGTCACAGGATCAGCAACTAGCGACACGGACTCGTCCTCTGATGGGAGCTCCCTTGTGGTGGCGGCAAAATCTGTGCCCCCACTTCTACAGGTACAGCCGCCACCCCCCCCTACCAGCACTGCCCTCCCAGTAGCCACTCAGACTTCGCCCCGTGCCTGCTCACCCAGGAGGGTGGGCATCACCTTCGCCCCAGGCACCATAGCCCCTGCCCCTGTCACCTCTGCTGCCCTCAGTGAGGAGGCCATTGACCTCCTCAGGTCACTCACTGTTGGGCAGTCTACCATTGTGAATGCCATCCAGGGTGTAGAAAGGGAATTGCAACACACAAATGCATTCCTGGAGGGCATTCATTGTGGTCAGGCTGCCCATCATCGAACCCTGCAATCTCTGTCCTCAGCACTGATGGCAGCCATTGTCCCTGTCTCTAGCCTCCCCCTCCAACTTCCTCCACCCAGACCCAATCCCCTGTACCCCAGCCTATCCCAAGCACACCATCAGACCAGCCTGCATACACCTCACCACACAAGGGAAGCTCAGGCAAACATAAGCACCACACATCCCACAGGCACTCACGCAAGCATCACACACATACAGACACAGCAACATCCACTGCCTCCACTGTGTCCCCCTCCTCGTCGTCTCCCTCCTCCCTCCCAGTCTCGTCTACACTCTCACCTGCATGCACTACCATTACAGCCACTAGGTCCAGCACCAGCACACCCACCACCACACCTCGCTCACGTGCACTCACCACCGCCACTACCATTTACACGTCCCCTGTGTCCTCTCCCAGTGTGTCTGTGATGCCCCCTCCCAAAGTACACAAACGCGGGCACACAACCACCCAACAGCCATCCACCTCACGACAGCCTCCAGCGCATGCACCTGTACCCAAATCAACAAAACTTACACCTCCTACAACCACCTCCTCTTCCTCCACTCCCAGACCCCCTCCTGCTACCCGTCCCAGTGTTCGTCAGAAACTCTTCCTGAGCAACCTTGGCCTCTTTCCCACCACCCCCCCCTCCAATTCATAGGTCCCGTACTAGCACATCAGCCAAAATATCGCTGGTACCAGTGGTAACTGTTAGAGGTATGTGGAGTGCACCGGGCACCAGGGCAGCCAGTGTGACACGGAGCCACATCACAGCAAGTCCCCTCCCTGTGAAGCACCAGAAGTTGGACAATGCCCGACGGGAGAGGGGGAAGACTCCAGCCGGCAAAGCCGCTCACAAGGGTCCCGGGGGGGGGGAGTGTCCACTCAGCTGTGACTCCTCCCAAGGTGGGGAAGGGGCAGAAGAAATCGCCAAAGTCTGGGAAGAGCAGCACAGCGGAGAAGACCGCCATCATCCCCGCTGCCTAGGAGGCCACCGCCAGCCCCATCGTCACTGGCCAGGAGGCCACCGCCAGAGTCAGTGCCCAGGAGGGCAGCCCCATCGTTATTGGCCAGGAGGCCACCGCCAGAGTCAGTGCCCAGGAGGGCAGCCCCATCATCACTGGCCAGGAGGCCACCGCCAGAGTCAGTGCCCAGGAGGGCATCCCCATCGTCACTGGCCAGGAAGCCACCGCCAGAGTCAGTGCCCAGGAGGGCAGCCCCATCGTCACTGGCCAGGAGGCCACTGCCAGAGTCAGTGCCCAGGAAGGCAGCCCCATCATTACTGGCCAGGAGGCCACCGCCAGAGTCAGTGCCCGGGAGGGCCCCAAAAGCCACAGCCCCGCTGGGCAATGAAGGACCGCCATGGCAAGCACCGCTGAACAGGTCATAGACAGCAAAGTCAAGCACCGCTGAACAGGGCAAAGACCGCCATGGCAAGCACCGCTGAACAGGACAAGCACCACTGAACAGGGCAAAGACCGTCATGGCAAGCACCGCTGAACAGCGCAAAGACCACCATGGCAAGCACCGCTGAACATGGCAAGCACCGCCTACTCAAGCACCGCAAGCCCATGTGCTGCAGGGGCAGTGACGGAACTGGGACCGTCACGGGGAGAGTGATGCACTCTGGGCACCAGTCCCCCTCCAGAACCAGTGGAGACATGCATCCAATCCGTCTGTCCTTAACAGGATGAAGCACTCTGGGCACCAGTCCCCCTCCAGAACCAGTGGAGACATGCATCCACTCCGTCAGTCCTTAACAGGATGAAGCACTCTGGGCACCAGTCCCCCTCCAGAACCAGTGGAGACTGTTATCGACTTAAGAGACTGTGGCTTTGCACTCCCCAGGATGGAACAGTGGGCAACCCACCCACTGTAGAGACTTGAGAGACTGTGGCTTTGCACTCCTCAGGATGGAACAGTGGGCAAGCCACCCACTGTAGAGACTTGAGAGACTGTGGCTTTGCACTCCCCAGGATGGAACAGTGGGCAAGCCACCCACTGTAGAGACTTGAGAGACTGTGGCTTTGCACTCCCCAGGATGGAACAGTGGGCATGGAGCCCCCTCGTTGACCTGGTGTGGTGCACTCATCCGGCTGAGGTGCCCCCCTTCCCTTCCCCCTGAGATGCCTGTTGTATTTCTATCTGATGCCCCAGCAGTGTTCTCTCCGTTTTGCTCACGTATCGTGTGTGGGCCTCGCCCATGCATTTTGGGCCCAGTGGTCCACGGACATTGAATGGTGCATTACCTGCACTACTAATCGTGATGTATATTTTGTGGAATGTGAAATTATAACTGTATATATTTGGTTACTGTATTTTGATATATTACAATTGTTGAATTCATTTCCTTTTGGCTTTGCATTCTTCCGGGGAGTTTGGGGGTTGTTACTGTAATGTTTGGATGTGCATTGGTGTGTGTGCTGTAGTTGGTGAGGGTCGGGGTGGGGTTGGGGGTGTTGCGTGTGTGTGTCCCTGACTTTTGCCTCCCCCCTCCCCTATGTCGTAGGTGCAGTACTCACCGTTGTCTTCGGCGCCGGCGTTGATGTTGGTCGTACAGGAGCAGGTAGACTATTGCAGGGAGTATTTGAAGTTCCGGTTCCATGGCATCATCGTTCCTCGTGTGGTGTGTAGAGGTGAGCGTTTTCCCATTGAAATAGCTGTTTCCGCCGTGTTTTTATCCACGGTGATTCCGCCACGGAAAAGGTGGCAGATTGGCCTGTTGTGATACTGTGGGCGGTACTTTGTCTCTCGCCTGTCTGTTGGCGGTGACCGCCGCGCTGTATGTCTGTACTGCCGTGGCGGTCGGAGTGTTAAAGTGGCTGTCTTTGTTGGCGGTTTCCGCCACGGTCATAATTCCAATTTTTTCTCCGCCGGCCTGTTTGCGGTCTTGCCGCCGCTTTAACACCGTCCGCCAGGGTTGTAATGACCACCATAGTCTTTTTCTTGTATGGTGGTGTTCTAAGGCATTGTACCAATCTTGAGCGGAGGTTTCTTTGTTGAATGTATTTGGTTATTTTGGTTCTGATAAAAAGCAGTCATGTTCCATGTATAGCTTTGTGGGTGATACAAAACAGCTTGAAGGTGCATCTTCTGGCAACGGTTAACCAGTGTAGTGCTCTCAAGGCAGGGGAGATGTGGGCTTGTGGCTTTACATGTAATAGTAGCCTGGCTGCGGAGTTCTGAATACGTTGTAGTTTTTCATAATAGATAAAGATGATCCATGGTAGAGGCCATTGGCATGATCCAGTTTGGATAGTACAAGCAAGATAGTAGCTTGCACCTTGTGTGGAAATCCAAGGTGGGGGAAAATGCGTTGTAGAGTCTTCAAGGTGATGAAGCTTGTTCGTGCTAATTTGTCCACTTGGGCATTCATTGTTAACTTGGAGTCCATGGTGATTCCAAGGTTTTTAACTTCTTTGGATAATTGAGGTGGTGGTCCGAGATCGTCAGGCCAGGCGCACAGTGGGTCATAATTTTTCCAGTCACCTCATATGAGTATTTCGGTTTTGGAGGTATTTAGTTTGAGATGGCTCCAAGTCATTCACTGACCAACGGCTCTGAGGCAACTGAAGATTTCTGAGTTTTCAATGTTTTTGGAGTATTCTAATTTAAGTAATATTTGTGTGTCATCTGCATAGTTGTAGCATGTGAGATGAACATCATTGATCAGTTCTGGTAATATTATCATGTAGATGTTGAAAAGCGAAGGTGAGATGATTGATCCTTGGGGGAGCCCTGCTTTTGTGAGGTAGGGTTTGGACGAGAAGTGGGGCGAATAGATGATATTAGTTCTTTTTTGAAGGTAGGATGTAATCCAGTCGAGAGCAGTCTTTTCTATGCCGGCTTCGTGGAGTCTTTGAATTAGGGTGTCATGGTCAACCGTATCTGTAAAGAAATGGCTCCCTGTTGCAGTTACCCCCCACTTTTTGCCTGATACTGATGCTGACTTGACTGAGAAGTGTGCTGGGACCCTGCTAACCAGGCCCCAGCACCAGTGTTCTTTCACCTAAAATGTACCATTGTTTCCACAATTGGCACAACCCTGGCACCTAGGTAAGTCCCTTGTAACTGGTACCCCTGGTACCAAGGGCCCTGATTCCAGGGAAGGTCTCTAAGGGCTGCAGCATGTCTTATGCCACCCTAGGGACCCCTCACTCAGCACAGACACACTGCTTGCCAGCTTGTGTGTGCTGATGGGGAGAAAATGACTAAGTCGACATGGCACTCCCCTCAGGGTGCCATGCCAACCTCCCACTGCCTGTGGCATAAGTAAGTCACCCCTCTAGTAGGCCTTACAGCCCTAAGGCAGGGTGCACTATACCACAGGTGAGGGCATATGTGCATGAGCACTATGCCCCTACAGTGTCTAAGCAAAACCTTAGACATTGTAAGTGCAGGGTAGCCATAAGAGTATATGGGCTGGGAGTCTGTCAAAAACGAACTCCACAGCTCCATAATGGCTACACTGAATACTGGGAAGTTTAGTATCAAACTTCTCAGAATAATAAACCCACACTGATGCCAGTGTTGGATTTATTAAAAAATGCACACAGAGGGCATCTTAGAGATACCCCCTGTATTTTACCCAATTGTTCAGTGCAGGACTGACTGGTCTGTGCCAGCCTGCTGCTGAGAGACGAGTGTCTGACCTCATGCGGTGAGAGCCTTTGTGCTCTCTGAGGACAGAAACAAAGCCTGCTCTGGGTGGAGGTGCTTCACACCTCCCCCCTGCAGGAACTGTAACACCTAGCAGTGAGCTTCAAAGGCTCAAGCTTCGTGTTACAATGCCCCAGGGCACTCCAGCTAGTGGAGGTGCCCGCCTCCTGGACCCAGCCCCCACTTTTGGCGGCAAGTCCAGGAGAGATAATGAGAAAAACAAGGAGGAGTCACTGGCCAGTCAGGACAGCCCCTAAGGTGTCCTGAGCTGAGGTGCCTCTGACTTTTAGAAATCCTCCATCTTGAAGAAGGAGGATTCCCCCAATAGGGATAGGAATGTGACCCCCTCCCCTTGGGAGGAGGCACAAAGAGGGTGTACCCACCCTCAGGGCTAGTAGCCATTGGCTACTAACCCCCCAGACCTAAACACGCCCTTAAATTTAGTATTTAAGGGCTCCCCTGAACCTAAGAATTTAGATTCCTGCAACTACAAGAAGAAGGACTGCCGAGCTGACAAACCCCTGCAGAGGAAGAACAGAAGACACCAACTGCCTTGGCCCCAGACTTACCGGCCTGTCTCCTGCCTTCCAAAGAAACCTGCTCCAGCGACGCTTTCCAAGGGACCAGCGACCTCTGAATCCTCTGAGGACTGCCCTGCTTCGAAAAAGACAAGAAACTCCCGAGGACAGCGGCACTGCTCCAAAAGAACTGCAACTTTGTTACAAGGAGCAGATTTAAAGACCCCTGCAATTCCCCGCAAGAAGCGTGAGACTTGCAACACTGCACCCGGCGACCCCGACTCGACTGGTGGAGAACAACCAACTCAGGGAGGACCCTCCGGCAACTCTACGACTGTGAGTAACCAAAGTTGTCCCCCCTGAGCCCCCACAGCGACGCCTGCAGAGGGAATCCCCAGGCTCCCCCTGACCGCGACTGTCTGAACTCCATTTCCCGACGGCTGGAAAAGACCCTGCACCCGCAGCCCCCAGCCCCTAAAGAAACGGAACTTCTGTGCAGGAGTGACCCCCAGGAGGCCCTCTCCCTTGCCCAGGTGGTGGCTACCCCGAGGAGCCCCCCCCCTTGCCTGCCTGCATCGCTGAAGAGACCCCTTGGTCTCCCATTGAAAACTGAAGGAAACCCGACGCATGTTTGCACACTGCACCCGGCCGCCCCCGCGCTGCTGAGGGTGTACTTTCTGTGCTACTTTGTGTCCCCCCCGGTGCCCTACAAAACCCCCCTGGTCTGCCCTCCGAAGACGCGGGTACTTACCTGCTGGCAGACTGGAACCGGGGCACCCCCTTCTCTCCATTGAAGCCTATGCGTTTTGGGCACCACTTTGAACTCTGCACCTGACCGGCCCTGAGCTGCTGGTGTGGTAACTTTGGGGTTGCTCTGAACCCCCAACGGTGGGCTACCTTGGACCAAGAACTGAAACCTGTAAGTGTCTTACTTACCTGGTAAAACTAACAAAAACTTACCTCCCCCAGGAACTGTGAAAATTGCACTAAGTGTCCACTTTTAAAATAGCTATTTGTGAATAACTTGAAAAGTATACATGCAATTGAAATGATTCAAAGTTCCTAATGTACTTACCTGCAATACCTTTCAAACAAGATATTACATGTTAAATTTGAACCTGTGGTTCTTAAAATAAACTAAGAAAATATATTTTTTTATAACAAAACCTATTGGCTGGATTTGTCTCTGAGTGTGTGTACCTCATTTATTGTCTATGTGTATGTACAACAAATGCTTAACACTACTCCTTGGATAAGCCTACTGCTCGACCACACTACCACAAAATAGAGCATTAGTATTATCTATTTTTACCACTATTTTACCTCTAAGGGGAACCCTTGGACTCTGTGCATGCTATTCCTTACTTTGAAATAGCACATACAGAGCCAACTTCCTACATTGGTGGATCAGCGGTGGGGTACAAGACTTTGCATTTGCTGGACTACTCAGCCAATACCTGATCACACGACAAATTCCAAAATTGTCATTAGAAATTGATTTTTGCAATTTGAAAAGTTTTCTAAAGTCCTGCTAGGGCCTTGTGTTAGTCCCTGTTAGCATTTTCTTTTAGAGTTTAAAAGGTTGGTAAAAGTTTGAATTAGATTCTAGAACTAGTTTTAGTTTCTTAAAAAGTATTCCAACTTTTAGAAGCATAATGTCTAATACAGATGTGAATGTGGTGGAACTCGACACCACACCTTACCTCCATCTACAGATGAGAGAGCTAAGGTCACTCTGTAAACTAAAGAAAATAGCAATGGGCTCCAGACCTTCCAAACTACAGCTCCAGGAGCTGTTGGCAGAGTTTGAAAGAGCCAACCCCTTTGAGGATGGCAACACAGAGGATGATGATAGTGACTTGGAGGGTGATTCCCCCCCACCAGTCCTATCTAGGGAGAACAGGGCTTCTCAAGCCCTGACTCCACAAATAATAGTCAGAGATGCTGGTTCCCTCACAGGAGGGACCAACAACTCTGAAATCACTGAGGATAACTCCAGTGAAGAGGACATCCAGTTAGCCAGGATGGCCAAAAGATTGGCTTTGGAAAGACAGATCCTAGCCATAGAAAGGGAAAGACAAGAGATGGGCCTAGGACCCATCAATGGTGGCAGCAACATAACTAGGATCAGAGATTCTCCTGACATGTTGAAAATCCCCAAAGGGATTGTAACTAAATATGAAGATGGTGATGACATCACCAAATGGTTCACAGCTTTTGAGAGGGCTTGTGAAACCAGAAAAGTGAACAAATCTCACTGGGGTGCTCTCCTTTGGGAAATGTTCACAGGAAAGTGTAGGGATAGACTCCTCACACTCTCTAAAAAAGATGCAGAATCTTATGACCTCATGAAGGGTACCCTGATTGAGAGCTTTGGAAGGCAGCCAAGAGGTCCAAGAGAAGTAGTGCAGCAACTCCATTTCGGTCGACTGGGTTTTTAGATCATCCCAGATTGCTATGAGTGCCAATTCAGTGCCTCTTCCTGGGCGGAATCCAGTTTGGAGGTCTGAAAGTATAGAATTGTCTTCAATGAATTGTGACATCTGGGCGAATACTGCTCTTTCTATTAGTTTGTCCAGGAAAGGTTCATTTGTGATTGGTCTGTAGCTGTTAAGGGTCTTGCAGGTGTAGGTTTGTTTTCTTTAATAACGGTTGTATGTATGCCTTTTTCAGGTCTTCAGGAAAAGTTCCTGTAGTTAAAGAGTTGTTGATGATTCTACTTACAGGTGTGGCAGCAGAAGTAGATAAAAGAATGTTGTTGAAGATGTGTGGTGGGCAAGGGCAACCGGAAGTTCTGCTTGCTTTGACCAAATCCATAAATTCACCTTGGAATATTTGTTTGAAGGACTGTAGAGGCTGGGATGGTTTATTCTAAGTGGGTGTTTTAGGAAAGGGGTTGGTGCTGATGGTTTTCTTCTGTTTTAAATAGGAGTCTAATGTGTCTGCCTTGGTTGTGTAATGAGTTACCAGTTTGTTTGTGATATCTTGAGTAGAGGGATGACTTCCTTCCATGCATGTAGGTTTCCCAAATTCATTGAGAATTTTACAAAATTCTTTGGTTGCAGATTTAGCATTTTGAATTCTGTCTGAGTAGTATATATTTTTAGCTTTTTTGATTGATGATTTGTAGATTCTGTTAAGTTTGTGTAGCTGCAGTTTGTCTTGACTGTTGTTTGTTTTGAGCCAGGTCCGCTGCAACTTTCTGATTTGTTGCTTTATCTTTTTAAGTTCTGTGTTTGTCCAAGGTGTTGGGTTTTTTTTGTCGTGTTTAGTATTTCTGAGTGATATTAGGATATCAAAAGCTTCCTGTAGCCACTCATAAAGTTTTGAAACAGAATTAATTGTATCTAGATCTGTGTTGGCTGTTAGTTGTGTTTCTAAGTCATCACAACTGAGTTTGCTCCAAGGTCGATAGGTGCATGTATGTAAGTAGTTGTGGAGTGTGTTGATTTGTGGAGTTTTATGTCGGAAAGTTATCAAATGGTGGTCTGACCATGTGATTGGCGTGATGCTATGAACGGTAACTAGTTCAGGCTTAGCAAAAATGACATCTAGGATGTGACCAGCGATGTGTGTGCAATTGTGTACAATCTGATGTAGGTTCAATGCGACGAGGCCAGGGGTGATAGCTTTTGGATGGGGCATATTTGTTTTGCCAAACCAAATGTTTAGGTCCCCAAGAATGCATAGGTTTGAGTATAATGGAATAAGGTTTGAGACTGTATCTAGTAAAGCGTCTGGGAATGTTGAGTTGTTAGGTGGAGGTCTGTAAAGGAGGAGAAAGTTACAGGAGGAAGTTGGAGTAGGGTGGCATCTGGTGAGGAGGGCTTCACAACCTTGTATGGAAATGTTGTCTGTTTTACTGAGATTTATTGCCTGTTTGAATATAATAGCTAGTCCACTTCCTCTCTTGCCTGTATGGTTTTGTGTGATGGTTTGATAGTCCGGGCTTCGTGAAACACTGGGGCCATGTCATCTCCCAACCATGATTCTATTTTGAATAGTAAGTCAGGTTGTGTGTCTGTGAGCAGGTCGTAGATGTGGTGCTTGTTTTTTTAGAGTGACCGAGCATTTATGAACTGGCAGTTTAGAAAAGTGGGTTAGTGGTGGTGTTGTTTTGCTTAGGAGAAAGGTAAGCAGTATAATTTCGGCTTGTAGCTAGTGTGTTGTTAGTTGTGATAACTGTGTGAGGGTCACAATAGTCTTGTTTTTCAATATAGTGTTCCTCTTCCAGCAAGTTTAGGAGGCATTTTGTTGGGTCTGTGTGTGTGGGTGGTGGCTGAGACAGACATGAAGAGTGTACTGTTTTTGTAGGGTAGCCTTATTATGCAACAGACAAAGGGATGTGAAGTTGTTAAGAGTGGCATGTTGTTTATTTTGTTTGCGTCTGTTTAGTGTTGATGAGGTATGGTTTAGGGGTGGTGTAGGAGCATGTGGATCATGATGTAAGGCTCTAAATTGTGCAATGGAGGCGAGGCGGGTGAATGAAAGTTGCTGGTTTGGGGTGCTTGTGGTAGGTGTATGTGAAGAGTGAGAATGTAGGGATAAAGATTGGATGGGATTTTTATTCTTTGTGTAGTCATGAGGGTGGGAGTGGGTGTGATGATAAGTATAATGAAAGTTTGTGTTGACACCACCCCAACCATCATCACACAAGCCCCCACACAGGAATGCTAGCACTGGGGTACACGCTCACCCACCCATTGCACACCATGACACACACACATGCAATAATCATGCTGTTACACCCCTGCAGGACCACTACACAACGTCACCAGACAGGAGGGTCCAGACATCTCTACCCCACCCACAGAAGATGCCCACAGTGATGACAGCAGCTCTGGCCAACTGGATCCAGATGACCAGCCCGGACCATCGTGGGCCTCGGGACAGTCGGTTCTCCTCGCACAGGCACAGCCCACCACAGACCTTCCACCCTCTGGCAACACCAGCACAGCACCCACCCAGCGGGCCCATACCTCCGTCCCCAGGACACATCAATCAGCTGTGGGTCCACCACTACAGGGAACCCAGGATAACCCACCATCCCAACAACAACAGGGACCTGGGGGCAGTGGCAGTGGGCACACGGTCCAGGGGACGGAGGCCCAGGAACACAGGGGAACTGGGAGGGCTGCTGTGGGACAGGGGGCAGACAGGCCAAGGGAACCCACTCTCCACGAGGCCCTCTCCTCCATCATGGGAGCATACCACCACTCCCAGGAGACGATGGCAACGGCCCTGGACAAGTTTCAGGAGACCCAGAGCATGCAGGAGGAAAAGTATATGGGGTTCAGGGAGGAACTCAGAACCATCAGATCCGCCCTGGGCACCATCGTAGGGGTGCTGAAGGAGATACTGAACACCAGGAAGGACACCGTGGCACTCCAAGGGGCCCCTGACACTAGCATGGACGATGAACTGCCCACCACCTCCGCCGGCGCTAGTGGACAGGAGGCACCGCCACAGGACCACCACACCAGCACCCCACCCCCTTCAGAGGGAAAACCACCCCGCAAGCGGTCCCTGAGATCCAGGAACAGGACAGAGCACGATGGCAAGACCCCCGCCAAGAAATAAGACCACCCTGATTGTCATCCCACTGTCCCACTTTGTCACCCTGTCCATACTTAAACTGCCCCAGCTCCACTTCCTATGCCCATACCGGCAGTGCACCTGTGAGACTAATAGACTGGACTCTGCCATGGACCTTCCTCCACCATCACCCCTCACCATTTTACCACCCCCTCCAATATTTAGCACTTCAATAAACACCCTTGAAGCACAAAACAATCTGGAGTCAGTCTGTGATTTTGAAAATGTGTATTAGCAATGACAGTGACAAAATCCGTTCACAAATGTAATGTCAACATACCTATGTCACACATCACAAGTCCATGAAGAATGTAAGCAGATGACACACGTTGGTAACCACACCTGTGAAACCGTAATGGAAATGTACAACTCAGTTACCATATACTGCTTGAAATTGACAGACAGGATAGAGGTAGGAGTATGAAAGTACTTGTAGTAGGCAAGAATGTGTTCTCACCTGTGTGTCACTGGAAATATTGCTGGATGACTGAGTCTCTGTTGTCAATGTCTTCTTCCTCTGCTTCCTCCTCATCACTGTCCACAGGCTCCACAGCTGCCACAACACCGTCATCTGGACCATCCTCCTGCAGAAAAGGCACCTGGCGTCGCAAAGCCAGATTGTGAAGCATACAGCAGGCGATGATGGTCTGGCACACCTTCCTTGGTGAGTAGAATAGGGAACCACCTGTCATATGGAGGGACCTGAATCTGGCCTTCAGGAGACCGAAGGTGCGTTCGATCACCCTCCTAGTCCGCCCATGGGCCTCATTGTACCGTTCCTCTGCCCTCGTCCTGGGATTCCTCACTGGGGTCAGTAGCCATGACAGGTTGGGGTAACCAGAGTCCCCTAATAGCCACACACGGTTCCTCTGGAGTTGACCCATCACATAAGGGATGCTGCTATTCCGCAGTATGTAGGTGTCATGCACAGAGCCAGGGGACATAGCATTTACCTGTGAGATGTACTGGTCTGCCAAACATACCATCTGTACATTCATCGAATGATAGCTCTTCCGGTTCCTGTACACCTGTTCACTCCTGTGGGGGGGTACCAAAGCCACATGGGTCCCATCAATGGCACCTATGATGTTGGTGATATGTCCAAGGGCATAGAAGTCACCTTTAACAGTAGCCAAATCCTCCACCTGAGGGAAAACGATGTAGCTCCTCATGTGTTTCAGCAGGGCAGACAACACTCTGGCCAACACGTTGGAAAACATAGGCTGGCACATCCCTGATGCAATGGCCACTGTTGTTTGAAAAGACCCACTTGCAAGGAAATGGAGCACTGATAGCACCTGCACTTGAGGGGGGATCCCTGTGGGATGGCAGAAAGCTGACATCAGGTCAGGCTCCAACTGGTACACAGTTCCTGGATTGTGGCACGGTCAAACCTGTAGGTGATGATTAAATGTCACTCCTCCATTGTCAACAGGTCCACTAGCGGTCGGTAAACCGGAGGATTCCGCCATCTCCTCATGTCCCAGCTGACGGTACCTAGGAAGGACAACAGCGACCACAGAGTCATGCAACTCAGAGGTATGTACCCACAGTCTACACAGAACACGAAACATTATCCAAAAAGTTGTCTGTATGTGTGTTGAGTCCAGGCCTAGGTATTTGTGACACAGTTGAAAATGAAGCCATGTGGGCCCCTGAAATGGCGGCTGCCTGACCTCTAAACTGGGACAATGGGATGTGAGGTAACTGCGCTGGCGTTGTACACCGTCACGGTAGGCGGTCGAAGACCGCTGCGCAATGCTGCATTGGTTAACATTGGACCCTATGGGTCCCAGGAGCCAATGACGAAGTGCGCCGGCGGTGATGATACGCACCGCCGCGGACGTGACCGCCATTTTCTATCTGTTGAATCACTCGATACCTGATATTCGACAGGAGAGGACTTACACTGCAAGTGCTGCTGTGACCTCGGTCTGGAAGAGACAATGGCTCGTTCGTCTGGGGAAAGAGCCCCTGCCTTCACTGCACAGGAGTTGGAGAAGCTCGTGGACGTGGTCCTCCCCCAGTACACTCTACTCTACGGTCCTCCAGACCAACAGGTGAGTACACAGGGAGCAAGTTGTATGGGCTATGCCTGGGTGGAGAGGGCTGGTTGTAAGAAAGAAGGGGGCAGAGTTCTGCGAGCATGAAGGACTGTGAATGCATGTGCCACATGGCAAGGGTAGGGATGTGGGCCACTCACTTTGACGGTGCAGTTGGTAATGACTTCTCTTCTTCCCCTGTACATGTCATGTAGGTCAGCGCCCACCAGAAGAAGGATATTTGGCGTGCCATCGCAAAGGACGTCCGGACCCTGGGGATCCACCAGAGATGGAGCACCCACTGCTGAAAAAGATGGGAGGACATTCGCCGCTGGAGCAAAAAGACGTCGGAGGCTCAGCTGGGGATGGTCTCCCAATGTGGGAGGGGTGCCCGTCGCACCATGACCCCCCTGATGATCCGGATCCTGGCAGTGGCATACCCTGAGTTGGATGGGCGCTTGAGGGCATCACAGCAGACACAAGGGGGAGAGTACACTCTCATTCAGCAGACTTTGTGCGCAGTGAAGGTGTCTGGGTGGGGGAGGAGGGCTGTGGGTTTCCCTAGGCCAGGGCGAGTTCCGTAGGCTAGGCCCCTCCGTAATGCAGGCCATGTGGCACCCCACCCCACCTCTGTAGAGTGCTAAGTACAGGTATACATGCCCCTGTGTCATCTATGTGTGCTGATGTCCACCATAGCCATGTAGGCTATATCCCAGGAACTGCATCAGTAGAGCACAACAGCGCGGCGTAGTGCAGGGGGCTGCTGTGTCTGTATTGTCCGCCAACGGTAGCGGTAAGCCATGCACTCAACCTGTCTTTCTTCTGTTGCCCCCCCCCCCCCCTTTTTGTGCTCTCCCTGTTCTAGTGTGCATCAGCATCATCAGGCGGAGGTACAGTGGCACCGGAGCACGAGGGAGCTGCATCCCACATGGCCATGGAGGGCCACACCACGGACTCTGAATACACCAGTGGGACGGAGGGCGAGGGAAGCTCCACGGCGGTCACAGGATCAGCAACTAGCGACACGGACTCGTCCTCCGATGGGTGCTCCCTTGTGGTGGCGGCAAAATCTGTGCCCCCACTTCTACAGGTACAGCCGCCACCCCCCCCTACCAGCACTGCCCTCCCAGTAGCCACTCAGACTTCGCCCCGTGCCTGCTCACCCAGGAGGGTGGGCATCACCTTCGCCCCAGGCACCATAGCCCCTGCCCCTGTCACCTCTGCTGCCCTCAGTGAGGAGGCCATTGACCTCCTCAGGTCACTCACTGTTGGGCAGTCTACCATTGTGAATGCCATCCAGGGTGTAGAAAGGGAATTGCAACACACAAATGCATTCCTGGAGGGCATTCATTCTGGTCAGGCTGCTCATCATCGAACCCTGCAATCTCTGTCCTCAGCACTGATGGCAGCCATTGTCCCTGTCTCTAGCCTCCCCCCTCCAACTTCCTCCACCCAGACCCAATCCCCTGTATCCCAGCCTATCCCAAGCACACCATCAGACCAGCCTGCATACACCTCACCACACAAGGGAAGCTCAGGCAAACATAAGCACCACACATCCCACAGGCACTCACGCAAGCATCACACACATACAGACACAGCAACATCCACTGCCTCCACTGTGTCCCCCTCCTCGTCGTCTCCCTCCTCCCTCCCAGTCTCGTCTACACTCTCACCTGCATGCACTACCATTACAGCCACTAGGTCCAGCACCAGCACACCCACCACCACACCTCGCTCACGTGCACTCACCACCGCCACTACCATTTACACGTCCCCTGTGTCCTCTCCCAGTGTGTCTGTGATGCCCCCTCCCAAAGTACACAAACGCGGGCACACAACCACCCAACAGCCATCCACCTCACGACAGCCTCCAGCGCATGCACCTGTACCCAAATCAACAAAACTTACACCTCCTACAACCACCTCCTCTTCCTCCACTCCCAGACCCCCTCCTGCTACCCGTCCCAGTGTTCGTCAGAAACTCTTCCTGAGCAACCTTGGCCTCTTTCCCACCACCCCCCCCTCCAATTCATAGGTCCCGTACTAGCACATCAGCCAAAATATCGCTGGTACCAGTGGTAACTGTTAGAGGTATGTGGAGTGCACCGGGCACCAGGGCAGCCAGTGTGACACAGAGCCACATCACAGCAAGTCCCCTCCCTGTGAAGCACCAGAAGTTGGACAATGCCCGACGGGAGAGGGGGAAGACTCCAGCCGGCAAAGCCGCTCACAAGGGTCCCAGGGGGGGGAGTGTCCACTCAGCTGTGACTCCTCCCAAGGTGGGGAAGGGGCAGAAGAAATCGCCAAAGTCTGGGAAGAGCAGCACGGCGGAGAAGACCGCCATCATCCCCGCTGCCTAGGAGGCCACCGCCAGCCCCATCGTCACTGGCCAGGAGGCCACCGCCAGAGTCAGTGCCCAGGAGGGCAGCCCCATCGTTATTGGCCAGGAGGCCACCGCCAGAGTCAGTGCCCAGGAGGGCAGCCCCATCATCACTGGCCAGGAGGCCACCGCCAGAGTCAGTGCCCAGGAGGGCATCCCCATCGTCACTGGCCAGGAAGCCACCGCCAGAGTCAGTGCCCAGGAGGGCAGCCCCATCGTCACTGGCCAGGAGGCCACTGCCAGAGTCAGTGCCCAGGAAGGCAGCCCCATCATTACTGGCCAGGAGGCCACCGCCAGAGTCAGTGCCCGGGAGGGCCCCAAAAGCCACAGCCCCGCTGGGCAATGAAGGACCGCCATGGCAAGCACCGCTGAACAGGTCATAGACAGCAAAGTCAAGCACCGCTGAACAGGGCAAAGACCGCCATGGCAAGCACCGCTGAACAGGACAAGCACCACTGAACAGGGCAAAGACCGCCATGGCAAGCACCGCTGAACAGCGCAAAGACCACCATGGCAAGCACCGCTGAACATGGCAAGCACCGCCTACTCAAGCACCGCAAGCCCATGTGCTGCAGGGGCAGTGACGGAACTGGGACCGTCACGGGGAGAGTGATGCACTCTGGGCACCAGTCCCCCTCCAGAACCAGTGGAGACATGCATCCAATCCGTCTGTCCTTAACAGGATGAAGCACTCTGGGCACCAGTCCCCCTCCAGAACCAGTGGAGACATGCATCCACTCCGTCAGTCCTTAACAGGATGAAGCACTCTGGGCACCAGTCCTCCTCCAGAACCAGTGGAGACTGTTATCGACTTAAGAGACTGTGGCTTTGCACTCCCCAGGATGGAACAGTGGGCAACCCACCCACTGTAGAGACTTGAGAGACTGTGGCTTTGCACTCCTCAGGATGGAACAGTGGGCAAGCCACCCACTGTAGAGACTTGAGAGACTGTGGCTTTGCACTCCCCAGGATGGAACAGTGGGCAAGCCACCCACTGTAGAGACTTGAGAGACTGTGGCTTTGCACTCCCCAGGATGGAACAGTGGGCATGGAGCCCCCTCGTTGACCTGGTGTGGTGCACTCATCCGGCTGAGGTGCCCCCATTCCCTTCCCCCTGAGGTGCCTGTTGTATTTCTATCTGATGCCCCAGCAGTGTTCTCTCCGTTTTGCTCACGTATCGTGTGTGGGCCTCGCCCATGCATTTTGGGCCCAGTGGTCCACGGACATTGAATGGTGCATTACCTGCACTACTAATCGTGATGTATATTTTGTGGAATGTGAAATTATAACTGTATATATTTGGTTACTGTATTTTGATATATTACAATTGTTGAATTCATTTCCTTTTGGCTTTGCATTCTTCCGGGGGGTTTGGGGGTTGTTACTGTAATGTTTGGATGTGCATTGGTGTGTGTGCTGTAGTTGGTGAGGGTCGGGGTGGGGTTGGGGGTGCTGCGTGTGTGTGTCCCTGACTTTTGCCTCCCCCCTCCCCTATGTCGTAGGTGCAGTACTCACCGTTGTCTTCGGCGCCGGCGTTGATGTTGGTCGTACAGGAGCAGGTAGACTATTGCAGGGAGTATTTGAAGTTCCGGTTCCATGGCATCATCGTTCCTTGTGTGGTGTGTAGAGGTGAGCGTTTTCCCATTGAAATAGCTGTTTCCGCCGTGTTTTTATCCACGGTGATTCCGCCCCGGAAAAGGTGGCAGATTGGCCTGTTGTGATACTGTGGGCGGTACTTTGTCTCTCGCCTGTCTGTTGGCGGTGACCGCCGCGCTGTATGTCTGTACTGCCGTGGCGGTCGGAGTGTTAAAGTGGCTGTCTTTGTTGGCGGTTTCCGCCACGGTCATAATTCCAATTTTTTCTCCGCCGGCCTGTTTGCGGTCTTGCCGCCGCTTTAACACCGTCCGCCAGGGTTGTAATGACCACCATAGTCTTTTTCTTGTATGGTGGTGTTCTAAGGCATTGTACCAATCTTGAGCGGAGGTTTCTTTGTTGAATGTATTTGGTTATTTTGGTTCTGATAAAAAGCAGTCATGTTCCATGTATAGCTTTGTGGGTGATACAAAACAGCTTGAAGGTGCATCTTCTGGCAACGGTTAACCAGTGTAGTGCTCTCAAGGCAGGGGAGATGTGGGCTTGTGGCTTTACATGTAATAGTAGCCTGGCTGCGGAGTTCTGAATACGTTGTAGTTTTTCATAATAGATAAAGATGATCCATGGTAGAAGCCATTGGCATGATCCAGTTTGGATAGTACAAGCAAGATAGTAGCTTGCACCTTGTGTGGAAATCCAAGGTGGGGGAAAATGCGTTGTAGAGTCTTCAAGGTGATGAAGCTTGTTTGTGCTAATTTGTCCACTTGGGCATTCATTGTTAACTTGGAGTCCATGGTGATTCCAAGGATTTTAACTTCTTTGGATAATTGAGGTGGTGGTCCGAGATCGTCAGGCCAGGCGCACAGTGGGTCATAATTTTTCCAGTCACCTCATATGAGTATTTCGGTTTTGGAGGTATTTAGTTTGAGATGGCTCCAAGTCATTCACTGACCAACGGCTCTGAGGCAACTGAAGATTTCTGAGTTTTCAATGTTTTTGGAGTATTCTAATTTAAGTAGTATTTGTGTGTCATCTGCATAGTTGTAGCATGTGAGATGAACATCATTGATCAGTTCTGGTAATATTATCATGTAGATGTTGAAAAGCGAAGGTGAGATGATTGATCCTTGGGGGAGCCCTGCTTTTGTGAGGTAGGGTTTGGACGAGAAGTGGGGCGAATAGATGATATTAGTTCTTTTTTGAAGGTAGGATGTAATCCAGTCGAGAGCAGTCTTTTCTATGCCGGCTTCGTGGAGTCTTTGAATTAGGGTGTCATGGTCAACCGTATCTGTAAAGAAATGGCTCCCTGTTGCAGTTACCCCCCACTTTTTGCCTGATACTGATGCTGACTTGACTGAGAAGTGTGCTGGGACCCTGCTAACCAGGCCCCAGCACCAGTGTTCTTTCACCTAAAATGTACCATTGTTTCCACAATTGGCACAACCCTGGCACCTAGGTAAGTCCCTTGTAACTGGTACCCCTGGTACCAAGGGCCCTGATGCCAGGGAAGGTCTCTAAGGGCTGCAGCATGTCTTATGCCACCCTAGAGACCCCTCACTCAGCACAGACACACTGCTTGCCAGCTTGTGTGTGCTGATGGGGAGAAAATGACTAAGTCGACATGGCACTCCCCTCAGGGTGCCATGCCAACCTCCCACTGCCTGTGGCATAAGTAAGTCACCCCTCTAGTAGGCCTTACAGCCCTAAGGCAGGGTGCACTATACCACAGGTGAGGGCATATGTGCATGAGCACTATGCCCCTACAGTGTCTAAGCAAAACCTTAGACATTGTAAGTGCAGGGTAGCCATAAGAGTATATGGGCTGGGAGTCTGTCAAAAACGAACTCCACAGCTCCATAATGGCTACACTGAATACTGGGAAGTTTAGTATCAAACTTCTCAGAATAATAAACCCACACTGATGCCAGTGTTGGATTTATTAAAAAATGCACACAGAGGGCATCTTAGAGATACCCCCTGTATTTTACCCAATTGTTCAGTGCAGGACTGACTGGTCTGTGCCAGCCTGCTGCTGAGAGACGAGTGTCTGACCTCATGCGGTGAGAGCCTTTGTGCTCTCTGAGGACAGAAACAAAGCCTGCTCTGGGTGGAGGTGCTTCACACCTCCCCCCTGCAGGAACTGTAACACCTAGCAGTGAGCTTCAAAGGCTCAAGCTTCGTGTTACAATGCCCCAGGGCACTCCAGCTAGTGGAGGTGCCCGCCTCCTGGACCCAGCCCCCACTTTTGGCGGCAAGTCCAGGAGAGATAATGAGAAAAACAAGGAGGAGTCACTGGCCAGTCAGGACAGCCCCTAAGGTGTCCTGAGCTGAGGTGCCTCTGACTTTTAGAAATCCTCCATCTTGAAGAAGGAGGATTCCCCCAATAGGGATAGGAATGTGACCCCCTCCCCTTGGGAGGAGGCACAAAGAGGGTGTACCCACCCTCAGGGCTAGTAGCCATTGGCTACTAACCCCCCAGACCTAAACACGCCCTTAAATTTAGTATTTAAGGGCTCCCCTGAACCTAAGAATTTAGATTCCTGCAACTACAAGAAGAAGGACTGCCGAGCTGACAAACCCCTGCAGAGGAAGAACAGAAGACACCAACTGCCTTGGCCCCAGACTTACCGGCCTGTCTCCTGCCTTCCAAAGAAACCTGCTCCAGCGACGCTTTCCAAGGGACCAGCGACCTCTGAATCCTCTGAGGACTGCCCTGCTTCGAAAAAGACAAGAAACTCCCGAGGACAGCGGCACTGCTCCAAAAGAACTGCAACTTTGTTACAAGGAGCAGATTTAAAGAACCCTGCAATTCCCCGCAAGAAGCGTGAGACTTGCAACACTGCACCCGGTGACCCCGACTCGACTGGTGGAGAACAACCAACTCAGGGAGGACCCTCCGGCGACTCTACGACTGTGAGTAACCAAAGTTGTCCCCCCTGAGCCCCCACAGCGACGCCTGCAGAGGGAATCCCCAGGCTCCCCCTGACCGCGACTGTCTGAACTCCATTTCCCGACGGCTGGAAAAGACCCTGCACCCGCAGCCCCCAGCCCCTAAAGAAACGGAACTTCTGTGCAGGAGTGACCCCCAGGAGGCCCTCTCCCTTGCCCAGGTGGTGGCTACCCCGAGGAGCCCCCCCCCTTGCCTGCCTGCATCGCTGAAGAGACCCCTTGGTCTCCCATTGAAAACTGAAGGAAACCCGACGCATGTTTGCACACTGCACCCGGCCGCCCCCGCACTGCTGAGGGTGTACTTTCTGTGCTACTTTGTGTCCCCCCCGGTGCCCTACAAAACCCCCCTGGTCTGCCCTCCGAAGACGCGGGTACTTACCTGCTGGCAGACTGGAACCGGGGCACCCCCTTCTCTCCATTGAAGCCTATGCGTTTTGGGCACCACTTTGAACTCTGCACCTGACCGGCCCTGAGCTGCTGGTGTGGTAACTTTGGGGTTGCTCTGAACCCCCAACGGTGGGCTACCTTGGACCAAGAACTGAAACCTGTAAGTGTCTTACTTACCTGGTAAAACTAACAAAAACTTACCTCCCCCAGGAACTGTGAAAATTGCACTGTGTCCACTTTTAAAATAGCTATTTGTGAATAACTTGAAAAGTATACATGCAATTGAAATGATTCAAAGTTCCTAATGTACTTACCTGCAATACCTTTCAAACAAGATATTACATGTTAAATTTGAACCTGTGGTTCTTAAAATAAACTAAGAAAAGATATTTTTTTATAACAAAACCTATTGGCTGGATTTGTCTCTGAGTGTGTGTACCTCATTTATTGTCTATGTGTATGTACAACAAATGCTTAACACTACTCCTTGGATAAGCCTACTGCTCGACCACACTACCACAAAATAGAGCATTAGTATTATCTATTTTTACCACTATTTTACCTCTAAGGGGAACCCTTGGACTCTGTGCATGCTATTCCTTACTTTGAAATAGCACATACAGAGCCAACTTCCTACATTGGTGGATCAGCGGTGGGGTACAAGACTTTGCATTTGCTGGACTACTCAGCCAATACCTGATCACACGACAAATTCCAAAATTGTCATTAGAAATTGATTTTTGCAATTTGAAAAGTTTTCTAAAGTCCTGCTAGGGCCTTGTGTTAGTCCCTGTTAGCATTTTCTTTTAGAGTTTAAAAGGTTGGTAAAAGTTTGAATTAGATTCTAGAACTAGTTTTAGTTTCTTAAAAAGTATTCCAACTTTTAGAAGCATAATGTCTAATACAGATGTGAATGTGGTGGAACTCGACACCACACCTTACCTCCATCTACAGATGAGAGAGCTAAGGTCACTCTGTAAACTAAAGAAAATAGCAATGGGCTCCAGACCTTCCAAACTACAGCTCCAGGAGCTGTTGGCAGAGTTTGAAAGAGCCAACCCCTCTGAGGATGGCAACACAGAGGATGATGATAGTGACTTGGAGGGTGATTCCCCCCCACCAGTCCTATCTAGGGAGAACAGGGCTTCTCAAGCCCTGACTCCACAAATAATAGTCAGAGATGCTGGTTCCCTCACAGGAGGGACCAACAACTCTGAAATCACTGAGGATAACTCCAGTGAAGAGGACATCCAGTTAGCCAGGATGGCCAAAAGATTGGCTTTGGAAAGACAGATCCTAGCCATAGAAAGGGAAAGACAAGAGATGGGCCTAGGACCCATCAATGGTGGCAGCAACATAACTAGGGTCAGAGATTCTCCTGACATGTTGAAAATCCCCAAAGGGATTGTAACTAAATATGAAGATCGTGATGACATCACCAAATGGTTCACAGCTTTTGAGAGGGCTTGTGAAACCAGAAAAGTGAACAAATCTCACTGGGGTGCTCTCCTTTGGGAAATGTTCACAGGAAAGTGTAGGGATAGACTCCTCACACTCTCTAAAAAAGATGCAGAATCTTATGACCTCATGAAGGGTACCCTGATTGAGGGCTTTGGAAGGCAGCCGAGAGGTCCAAGAGAAGTAGTGCAGCAACTCCATTTCGGTCGACTGGGTTTTTAGATCATCCCAGATTGCTATGAGTGCCAATTCAGTGCCTCTTCCTGGGCGGAATCCAGTTTGGAGGTCTGAAAGTTTAGAATTGTCTTCAATGAATTGTGACATCTGGGCGAATACTGCTCTTTCTATTAGTTTGTCCAGGAAAGGTTCATTTGTGATTGGTCTGTAGCTGTTAAGGGTCTTGCAGGTGTAGGTTTGTTTTCTTTAATAACGGTTGTATGTATGCCTTTTTCAGGTCTTCAGGAAAAGTTCCTGTAGTTAAAGAGTTGTTGATGATTCTACTTACAGGTGTGGCAGCAGAAGTAGATAAAAGAATGTTGTTGAAGATGTGTGGTGGGCAAGGGCAACCGGAAGTTCTGCTTGCTTTGACCAAATCCATAAATTCACCTTGGAATATTTGTTTGAAGGACTGTAGAGGCTGGGATGGTTTATTCTAAGTGGGTGTTTTAGGAAAGGGGTTGGTGCTGATGGTTTTCTTCTGTTTTAAATAGGAGTCTAATGTGTCTGCCTTGGTTGTGCAATGAGTTACCAGTTTGTTTGTGATATCTTGAGTAGAGGGATGACTTCCTTCCATGCATGTAGGTTTCCCAAATTCATTGAGAATTTTACAAAATTCTTTGGTTGCAGATTTAGCATTTTGAATTCTGTCTGAGTAGTATATATTTTTAGCTTTTTTGATTGATGATTTGTAGATTCTGTTAAGTTTGTGTAGCTGCAGTTTGTCTTGACTGTTGTTTGTTTTGAGCCAGGTCCGCTGCAACTTTCTGATTTGTTGCTTTATCTTTTTAAGTTCTGTGTTTGTCCAAGGTGTTGGGTTTTTTTTGTCGTGTTTAGTATTTCTGAGTGATATTAGGATATCAAAAGCTTCCTGTAGCCACTCATAAAGTTTTGAAACAGAATTAATTGTATCTAGATCTGTGTTGGCTGTTAGTTGTGTTTCTAAGTCATCACAACTGAGTTTGCTCCAAGGTCGATAGGTGCATGTATGTAAGTAGTTGTGGAGTGTGTTGATTTGTGGAGTTTTATGTCGGAAAGTTATCAAATGGTGGTCTGACCATGTGATTGGCGTGATGCTATGAACGGTAACTAGTTCAGGCTTAGCAAAAATGACATCTAGGATGTGACCAGCGATGTGTGTGCAATTGTGTACAATCTGATGTAGGTTCAATGCGACGAGGCCAGGGGTGATAGCTTTTGGATGGGGCATATTTGTTTTGCCAAACCAAATGTTTAGGTCCCCAAGAATGCATAGGTTTGAGTATAATGGAATAAGGTTTGAGACTGTATCTAGTAAAGCGTCTGGGAATGTTGAGTTGTTAGGTGGAGGTCTGTAAAGGAGGAGAAAGTTACAGGAGGAAGTTGGAGTAGGGTGGCATCTGGTGAGGAGGGCTTCACAACCTTGTATGGAAATGTTGTCTGTTTTACTGAGATTTATTGCCTGTTTGAATATAATAGCTAGTCCACTTCCTCTCTTGCCTGTATGGTTTTGTGTGATGGTTTGATAGTCCGGGCTTCGTGAAACACTGGGGCCATGTCATCTCCCAACCATGATTCTATTTTGAATAGTAAGTCAGGTTGTGTGTCTGTGAGCAGGTCGTAGATGTGGTGCTTGTTTTTTTAGAGTGACCGAGCATTTATGAACTGGCAGTTTAGAAAAGTGGGTTAGTGGTGGTGTTGTTTTGCTTAGGAGAAAGGTAAGCAGTATAATTTCGGCTTGTAGCTAGTGTGTTGTTAGTTGTGATAACTGTGTGAGGGTCACAATAGTCTTGTTTTTCAATATAGTGTTCCTCTTCCAGCAAGTTTAGGAGGCATTTTGTTGGGTCTGTGTGTGTGGGTGGTGGCTGAGACAGACATGAAGAGTGTACTGTTTTTGTAGGGTAGCCTTATTATGCAACAGACAAAGGGATGTGAAGTTGTTAAGAGTGGCATGTTGTTTATTTTGTTTGCGTCTGTTTAGTGTTGATGAGGTATGGTTTAGGGGTGGTGTAGGAGCATGTGGATCATGATGTAAGGCTCTAAATTGTGCAATGGAGGCGAGGCGGGTGAATGAAAGTTGCTGGTTTGGGGTGCTTGTGGTAGGTGTATGTGAAGAGTGAGAATGTAGGGATAAAGATTGGATGGTATTTTTATTCTTTGTGTAGTCATGAGGGTGGGAGTGGGTGTGATGATAAGTATAATGAAAGTTTGTGTTGATTTGATGTGCTGATGTGCGTGGTCTGTGTTGTTTTTGTGGATTAGTGAGAGGGGATATTGATGTAGTTGTTTTCGTTGAGGGATTTGTATGTGAGTTAGTGCTGGGGAGTGCTGGTGAGTGGAATTAAAGTATTACAGAAGGTGTTGATGCGTTTTGGAGATGAATGTATGAGATGTGTAAGAGGGGGTGGATGTGTGTCAGGGGGGTTTGTGTTAGTTGTGATGACTGGAAGAGATAATATGGGGGTCATTACGACCTCGGCGGTCTTTTCGCAAGACCGTCGAGGTACCGCCGTGCTGAAGACCGCCAGTGGTGGCGGTCTTCCGCTCGGCGTACTATGACCGTTGGCAGCCCGCCGTCCTTGTTCCGATGGAGAGCCGCCAACAGCCATACTGGTGGGAGGCGGGGAAGTGGAGGTTGCTTCACCTCCACCGCCACGCCAACAGATTCTGTCCAGCGAATCACGTCCTGTGCTTCACCGTCGCGGTGTTCTGTTGGCGGTGTGGTGTCGGCGGAGCAGCCCCCATGGCTCCCGTCCCCTCCCGGAGGATCGTCAGACCAGGTAAGTCGATCGTCCGTGAGGGGGGGGGGTGGGGGGTGTTGTATGTTGTGTGGGTGCATGGGGGTGTGCGTGTGTGTATGTAGAGGGGGTGTGTGAGTGCGTGTATGTCTGTGGGTGTGTCTGTATGGATGTGTGCGTGTATGTTTGAAAGTGGGTGTGCGTGTATGACTGTGCGTGTGGATGTAGGCATGTATGTCGGCGTGTGTGCGTGTAAGTATGTAAGTATGTAGGTGGTGCCTGCGTGCGTGTCGTGTGGGTATGGGTGAAGTGATGTTGGGGGTCGGGGTGGGGAGGGGGGCCCTGCCACCTTTGGGGGGTCGCAGGGGTGGTGGGGGGGTAGGGGAG
The DNA here is from genome assembly GCF_031143425.1 of Pleurodeles waltl. NCBI lineage: Eukaryota > Metazoa > Chordata > Amphibia > Caudata > Salamandridae > Pleurodeles > Pleurodeles waltl. The sequence goes on from NC_090446.1 coordinate 913,782,871, forward strand.
GGAATCGGGGTGGGGGTGGGGGGTGGGGTAGACCCCTATCAGCGCCAGGGAAGGAATTCCCTGCCACTGATAGTGCTTACTGCCATGGTTTTCATACAGGCTTTGATTCCAATGTTTCGAAATGGAGCGGTAGTTCCAATCCTCAAGGTCCTTCGTCTGCTCGGTCTGTTTGCTTCTTGCATACTGTTGGTCACTCATGCACGCTGGCACATGAGGGCTCTCCAGTGGTGCGTCCGCAGGCAGTGGTTTCAACACAAAGGGGATCTCGAAGATTCGATAAAGATCTCCAGAGACACTGCGGAGGATCTTCGATGGTGGGCAGCGGTCGACAACCTGTCTCAAGGAAGGCCGTTCTCGCTGCCTCTTCCAGTGACCACGGTGGTAACGGATGCTTCCACTCTAGGGTGGGGAGCTCATCTGGGGGACCTGGAAATCAAAGGCCTTTGGTCTCCGGGGGAACAGAAGTTGCATATCAATCTGTTAGAGTTGAGGGCAGTACATCCGGCTCTCAAGGCCTTCCTCCCTTCCATTCGCGGTCAATCAGTCCAAGTTCTAACGGACAACAAGACCGCGATGTGGTATATAAACAAACAGGGAGGAGTGGGGTCGTATCTTCTCTGCAGAGAAGCTCTTTGTCTCTGGTCCTGGCTTCAGGATCACAAGATCTGCTTAGTTGCACATCATTTGGCCGGAGTCCTGAACATGCGTGCAGACATTCTCAGTCGACGCAGCTCGGTTGATCACGAGTGGCGTCTTCATCCAGATCTAGTTCTGGGTATCTTCCGGATGTGGGGATATCCACAAATAGATCTGTTTGCAACTCAAGAGAATGCGCAGTGTCCGCTATTTTGCAGCCTCCAGTATCCGGTGCAAGGAGCTTTGGGGGACGCGTTTCAGATGTCCTGGAAGGGTCAGTTGCTTTACGCGTTTCCCCCCATACCCTTGATTCCTCGAGTTCTCAGGAAGATCCGCCAAGACCGAGCTCAAGTCATCTTAATAGCTCCGGATTGGCCGAGAAGGGTGTGGTATTCGGACCTACTCCAACTCTCTCAGTGCCCTCAGCTCCGTTCGAACCAATGCATTCTTGTTCTTTACGGTACCTGGTATTTAAAACTGTTTTTCTGGTGGCCATAACATCTGCCAGAAGGGTTAGCGAGCTTCAGGCTCTCTCGGTGGAAACCCCATACCTTTCTCTCTTTAAGGACAAAGGGGGTCATTCCTACCCTGGCGGTCCGAGACCGCCAGGGTAGGGGACCGCGGATGCACCGCCAACAGGCTGGCGGTGCATCCAGGCCCATTCTGACCGCGGCGGTAAAGCCGCGGTCAGAAAAGGGAAACCGCCGGTTTTCCCCTGGCCTGCAGAATCCCCCATGGCGGCGCTGCAGGCAGCACCGCCATGGGGATTCTGACCCCCTTCCCGCCAGCCTGGTTCTGGCGGTTTCGACCGCCAGAACCAGGCTGGCGGGAACGGGTGTCGTGGGGCCCCTGGGGGCCCCTGCAGTGCCCATGCAAAATGTTGAAAACTGACGTCTGCACGTCAACGAGGGCTTCTTATTGCCTGGATGACGTCATGTGGCGTCGCGTGGAGTCGGGCGATTGTGACGTCATCGTCGACGTGCAGAGCTAGAAGAAATTTCCATCGAGGGCTGGCGCGAGGGGAGAATTCTTTAGGTGAGGAATCCACAGGTAGTTATTGTATCCACCAGAAAAAGCGTTACCGTAGGTAAGTAACTTATTCTTTACACCCCTGGAGGACCACTACCCAACGTCACCAGACAGGAGGGTCCAGACATCTCTAACCCACCCACAGAAGAGGCCCACAGTGATGACAGCAGCTCTGGCCAACTGGATCCAGATGACCAGCCCGGACCATCGTGGGCCTCGGGACAGTCGTTCCCCTCGCACAGGCACAGCCCACCACAGACCTTCCACCCTCTGGTAACACCAGCACAGCACCCACCCAGCGGGCCCATACCTCCGTCCCCAGGACATGTCAATCAGCTGTGTGTCCACCACTACAGGGAACCCAGGATAACCCACCACCCCAACAACAACAGGGACCTGGGGGCAGTGGTAGTGGGCACACGGTCCAAGGGACGGAGGCCCAGGAACACAGGGGAACTGGAAGGGCTGCTGTGTGACAAGGGCGGACAGGCCAAGGGATCCCACTCTCCACGAGGCCCTCTCCTCCATCATGGGAGCATACCACCACTCCCAGGAGACGATGGCTACGGTCCTGGCCAAGTTTCAGGAGACCCAGCGCATGCAGGAGGAACAGTATTTGGGGTTCAGGGAGGAACTCAGAACCATCAGCTCCACCCTGGGCACCATCGTAGGGGTGCTGAAGGAGATACTGAACACCAGGAGGGACACCGTGGCACTCTAAGGGGCCCCTGACACTAGCATGGACGATGAACTGCCCACCACCTCCGCGGGCGCTAGTGGACAGGAGGCACCGCCACAAAACCACCACACTAGCACCCCACCCCCTGCAGACGGAGAATCACCCTGCAAGCGGTCCCTGAGATCCAGGAACAGGACAGAACACGATGGCAAGACCCCCGCCAAGAAATGAGACCACCCTGATTGTCATCCCACTGTCCCACTTTGTAACCCTGTCCATATTGGAACTGCCCCTGCTCCACTTCCTATGCCCATGTGGGCAGTGCACCTGTGAGACTAATAGGCTGGACTCTGCCATGGACATTCCTCCACCATCACCCCTCACCATTTTACCACCCCCCTCCAATATTTAGCACTTCAATAAACACCCTTGAAGCACAAAACAATCTGGAGTCAGTCTGTGAGTTTGAAAATGTGTATTAGCAATGACAGTGACAAAATCCGTTCTCAAATGTAATGTCAACATACCTATGTCACACATCACAAGTCCATGAAGAATGTAAGCAGATGACACACGTTGGTAACCACACCTGTGAAACCGTAATGGAAATGTACAACTCAGTTACCATATACTGCTTGAAATTGACAGACAGGATAGTGGTAGAAGTGTGAAAGCACTTGTAGTAGGCAAGAATGTGTTCTCACCTGTGTGTCACTGGAAATATTGCTGGATGACTGAGTCCCTGTTGTCAATGTCTTCTTCCTCTGCTTCCTCCTCATCACTGTCCACAGGCTCCACAGCTGCCACAACACCATCATCTGGACCATCCTCCTGCAGAAAAGGCACCTGACGTCGCAAAGCCAGATTGTGAAGCATCCAGCAGGCGATGATGATCTGGCACACCTTCCTTGGTGAGTAGAATAGGGAACCACCTGCCATATGGAGGCACCTGAATCTGGCCTTCAGGAGGCCGAAGGTGCGTTCGATCACCCTCCTAGTCCGCCCATGGGCCTCATTGTACCGTTCCTCTGCCCTTGTCCTGGGATTCCTCACTGGGGTCAGTAGCCATGACAGGTTGGGGTAACCAGAGTCCCCTAATAGCCACACACGGTGCCTCTGGAGTTGACCCATCACATAAGGAATGCTGCTATTCCGCATGATGTAGGCGTCATGCACTGAGCCAGGAAACATAGCATTTACCTGGGAGATCTACTGGTCTGCCAAACATACCATCTGTACATTCATCGAATGATAGTTCTTCCGGTTCCTGTACACCTGTTCACTCCTGTGGGAGGGGACCAAAGCCACATGGGTCCCATCAATGCACCTATGATGTTGGGGATATGTCCAAGGGCATAGAAGTCACCTTTAACAGTAGCCAAATCCTCCACCTGAGGGAAAACGATGTAGCTCCTCATGTGTTTCAGCAGGGCAGACAATACTCTGGCCAACACGTTGGAAAACATAGGCTGGGACATCCCTGATGCAACGGCCACTGTTGTTTGAAAAGACCCACTTGCAAGGAAATGGAGCACTGATAGCACCTGCACTTGAGGGGGAATCCCTGTGGGATGGCGGATAGCTGACATCAGGTCAGGCTCCACCTGGGTACACAGTTCCTGGATTGTGGCACGGTCAAACCTGTAGGTGATGATTAAATGTCGCTCCTCCATTGTCAACAGGTCCACCAGCGGTCGGTACACCGGAGGTTTCCGCCATCTCCTCACATGTCCCAGCTGACGGTGCCTAGGAAGGACAACAGCGACCACAGAGTCAAGCAACTCAGAGGTATGTACCCACAGTCTACGCAGAACACGAAACATAATCCAAAAAGTTGTCTGTATGTGTGTTGAGTCCAGGCCTAGGTATGTGTGACGCAGTTGAAAATGAAGCCATGTGGGCCCCTGAAATGGCGGCTGCCTGACCTCTAAACTGGGACAATGGGATGTGAGGTAACTGCGCTGGCGTTGTACACGGTTGTGGTAGGCGGTCGAAGACCGCTGCGCAATGCTGCATTGGTTAACATTGGACCCTATGGGTCCCAGGAGCCAATGACGAAGTGCGTCGGTGGTGATGATACGCACCGCCGTGGACGTCACCGCCGCGGACGTGACCGCCATTTTCTGTCTGTTGAATCACTTGATACCTGATCTTTGACAGGAGAGGACTTACACTGCAAGTGCTGCTGTGACCTCGGTCTGGAAGAGACAATGGCTCGTGCGTCTGGGGAAAGGGCCCCTGACTTCACATCGGAGGAGTTGGAGAAGCTTGTGGACGGAGTCCTCCCCCAGTACACGCTACTCTACGGTCCTACGCCTGGGTGGAGAGGGCTGGTTGTAAGAAGGAAGGGGGCAGAGTTCTGCGAGCATGAAGGACTGTGAATGCATGTGCCACATGGCAAGGGTAGGGAGGTGGGCCACTCACTTTGACGGTGCAGTTGGTAATGACTTCTCTTCTTCCCCTGTACATGTCATGTAGGTCAGCGCCCACCAGAAGAAGGATATTTGGCGTGCCATCGCCAAGGACGTCCGGACCCTGGGGATCCACCAGAAACGGAGCACCCACTGCGGTAAAAGATGGGAGGACATTTGCCGCTGGAGCAAGAAGACGGCGGAGGCTCAGCTGGGGATGGCCTCCCAACGTGGGAGGGGTGCCCGTCGCACTATGACCCCCCTGATGTTCAGGATCCTGACGGTGGCCTACCCTGAGTTGGATGGGTGCTTGAGGGCATCACAGCAGACACAAGGGGGTGAGTACACTCTCATTCAGCGGACTTTGCGCGCAGTGAAGGTGTCTGGGTGGGGGAGGAGGGCTGTGGGTTTCCCTAGGCCAGGGCGAGTTCCGTAGGCTAGGCCCCTCCGTAATGCAGGCCATGTGGCACCCCACCCCACCCCACCTCTGTAGAGTGCCAAGTACAGGTATACATGCCCCTGTGTCATCTATGTGTGATGATGTCCACCATAGCCATGTAGGCCATATCCCAGGAACTGCATCAGTAGAGCCCAACAGCGCGGCGTAGTGCAGGGGGCTGTTGTGTCTGTATTGTCCGCCAATGGTAGCGGTAAGCTATGCACTCAACCTGTCTTTCTTCTGTCGTCCCCCTCCCTTTTTGTGCTCTCCCTGTTCTTGTGTGCATCAGCATCATCAGGCGGAGGTACAGTGGCACCGGAGCACGAGGGAGCCGCATCCCACATGGCCATGGAGGGCCACACCACGGACTCTGAATACACCAGTGGGACGGAGGGTGAGGGGAGCTCCACGGCGGTCACAGGATCAGCAACCAGCGACACAGACTCGTCCTCCGATGGGAGCTCCCTTGTGGTGGTGGCAGAATCTGTGCCCCCCACTTCTACAGGTACAGCCGCCACCTCCCCTACCAGCACCGCCCTCCCAGCAGCCCCTCAGCCTTCACCCCGTGCCCGCTCACCCAGGAGGGTGGGCATCACCTTCGCTCCAGGCACCTCAGCCCCTGCCCCTGTCACCTCTGCTGCCCTCAGTGAGGAGGCCATTGACCTCCTCAGGTCACTCACTGTTGGGCAGTCTACCATTGCGAATGCCATCCAGGGTGTAGAAAGGGAATTGCAACACACAAATGCATTCCTGGAGGGCATTCATTCTGGTCAGGCTGCCCATCATCGAACCCTGCAATCTCTGGCCTCAGCACTGATGGCAGCCATTGTCCCTGTCTCCAGCCTCCCCCCTCCAACTTCCTCCACCCAGACCCAATCCCCTGTACCCCAGCCTATCCCAAGCACACCATCAGACCAGCCTGCACACACCTCAACACACAAGGGAAGCTCAGGCAAACATAAGCACCACACATCCCACAGGCACTCACGCAAGCATCACACACATACAGACACACCAACATCCACTGCCTCCACTGTGTCCCCCTCGTCGTCGTCTCCCTCCTCCCTCCCAGTGTCGTCTACACTCTCACCTGCATGCACTACCACTACAGCCACTAGGTCCCGCACCAGCACACCCACCAGCACACAACGATCACGTGCACTCACCACCCCCACTACCATTTACACATCCCCTGTGTCCTCTCCCAGTGTGTCTGTGATGCCCCCTCCCAAAGTACACAAACGCGGGCACACAACCACCCAACAGCCATCCACCTCACGACAGCCTCCAGCGCATGCACCTGCACCCAAATCAACAAAACTTACACCTCCTACAGCCACCTCCTCTTCCTCCACTCCCAGACCCCCTCCTGCTACCCGTCCCAGTGTTCGTCAGAAACTCTTCCTGAGCAACCTTGGCCTCTTTCCCACCACCCCACCCCCTCCAATTCTTAGGTCCCATACTAGCACCTCAGCCAAAATATCGCTGGTACCAGTGGTAACTGTTAGAGGTATGTGGAGTGCATCGGGCACCAGGGCAGCCAGTGTGACACGGAGCCACATCACAGCCGGTCCCCCCCCCTGTGAAGCACCGGAAGTTGGGCACTGCCCGACGGGAGAGGGGGAAGACTCCAGCCTGCAAAGCCGCTCACAAGGGTCCCGGGGGGGAGTGTCCACTCAGCTGTGACTCCTCCCAAGGTGGGGAAGGAGCAGAAGAAATCGCCAAAGTCTGGGAAGAGCAGCTCGGCGGAGAAGATCGCCATCATCCCCGCTGCCCAGGAGGCCACCGCCAGCCCCATCATCACTGGCCAGTAGGCCACCGCCAGAGTCAGTGCCCAGGAGGGCAGCCCCATCGTTGCTGGCCAGGAGGCCGCCGCCAGAGTCAGTGCCCAGGAGGACAGCCCCATCGTTACTGGCCAGGAGGCCACCGCCGGAGTCAGTGCCCAGGAGGGCCCCGGCAGCCACAGCTCCGCTGGGCAATGAAGGAGCGCCGTGGCAAACACCGCTGAACAGGTCATAGACAGCAAAGTCAAGCACTGCTGAACAGGGCTCAGACCGCCATGGCAAGCACCGCTGAACAGCTCATAGACAGCAAAGTCAAGCACCGCTGAACAGGGCACAGACTGCCACGGCAAGCACCGCTGAACAGGGCACAGACTGCCATGGCAAGCACCGCTGAACAGGACAAGCACCGCTGAACAGGGCAAGCACCGCTGAACAGGGCAAAGACCACCATGGCAAGCACCGCTGAACAGGGCAAGCACCGCTGAACAGTGCAAAGACCACCATGGCAAGCACCGCTGAACAGGGCAAGCACCGCTAAACAGGGCAAAGACCGCCATGGCAAGCACCGCTGAACAGGTCATAGACAGCAAAGTCAAGCACCGCTGAACAGGGCAAGCACCGCTGAACAGGGCAAAGACCGCCATGGCAAGCACCGCTGAACAGGGCAAGCACCGCTAAACAGGGCAAAGACCGCCATGGCAAGCACCGCTGAACAGGGCAAAGACCGCCATGGCAAGCACCGCTGAACAGGACAAGCACCGCTGAACAGGGCAAATACCACCATGGCAAGCACCGCTGAACAGGGCAAGCACCGCTGAACAGGGCAAAGACCGCCATGGCAAGCACCGCTGAACAGGTCATAGACAGCAAAGTCAAGCACCGCTGAACAGGTCAAGCAACGCTGAACAGGGCAAAGACCGGCATGGCAAGCACAGCTGAACAGGGCAAGCACCGCTGAACAGGGCAAAGACCGCCATGGCAAGCACCGCTGAACAGGGCAAAGACCGCCATGGCAAGCACCGCTGAACAGGTCATAGACAGCAAAGTCAAGCACCGCTGAACAGGGCAAGCACCGCTGAACAGGTCATAGACAGCAAAGTCAAGCACTGCTGAACAGGGCAAGCACCGCTGAACAGGTCATAGACCGCCATGGCAAGCACTGCTGAACAGGGCAAGCACCGCCAACACAAGCACCACTAGCCCATGTGCGGCAGGGGCAGTGACAGAACTGGGACCGTCATGGGGAGAGTGATGCACTCTGGGCACCAGTCCCCCTCCAGAACCAGTGGAGACATGCATCCACTCCGTCTGTCCTTAACAGGATGAAGCACTCTGAGCACCAGTCCCCCTCCAGAACCAGTGGAGACAAGCATCCACTCCGTCTGTCCTTAACAGGATGAAGCACTCTGGGCACCAGTCCCCCTCCAGAACCAGTGGAGACTGTTATCGACTTGAGAGACTGTGGCTTTGCACTCCCCAGGATGGAACAGTGGGCAACCCACCCACTGTATCGACTTGAGAGACTGTGGCTTTGCACTCCCCAGGATGGAACAGTGGGTAAGCCACCCACTGTAGAGACTTGAGAGACTGTGGCATTGCACTCCCCAGGATGGAACAGTGGGCAACCCACCCACTGTAGAGACTTGAGAGACTGTGGCTTTGCACTCCCCAGGATGGAACAGTGGGCAACCCACCCACTAGAGACTTGAGAGACTGTGGCTTTGCACTCCCCAGGATGGAACAGTGGGCAACCCACCCACTGTAGAGACTTGAGAGACTGTGGCTTTGCACTCCCCAGGATGGAACAGTGGGCAACCCACCCACTGTAGAGACTTGAGAGACTGTGGCTTTGCACTCCCCAGGATGGAACAGTGGGCAACCCACCCACTGTAGAGACTTGAGAGACTGTGGCTTTGCACTCCGCAGGATGGAACAGTGGGCAAGCCACCCACTGTAGAGACTTTAGAGACTGTGGCTTTGCACTCCCCAGGATACATCAATGGGCATGGAGCCCCCTCGTGGATCTGGCGTGCTGCACTCATCCGGCTGAGGTGCCCCCCCTTCCATTCCCCCTGAGGTGCCTGTTGTATTTCTATCTGATGACCCAGCAGTGTTCTCTGCGTTTTGATCAGGTATCGTGTGTGGGCCTCGCCCTTGCATTTTGGGCCCAGTGGTCCACGGACATTGAATGGTGCATTATCTGCACTATTAATCGTGATGTATATTTTGTGGAATGTGAATTTATATCTGTATATATTTGGTTACTGTATTTTGATATATTACAATGGTTGAATTCATTTCCTTTTGTCTTTGCATTCTTCCGGGGGGTTGGTGGGTTGTTACTGAAATGTTTGGATATGCATTGGTGTGTGTGTTGTAGTGGGTAAGGGTCGGGGTGGGGGTGGGGGTATTGCATGTGTGTGTCTCTGACTTTTGCCTCCCCCCTCCCCTATGTCGTAGCTGCAGTACTCACCGTTGTCTTCGGCGCCGGCGTTGATGATGGTCGTACAGGAGCAGGTAGACTATCGCAGGGAGTATTTGGAGTACTGGTTCCATGGTGTCCTCCTTCTTCGTGGAGTGTGTAGAGGTGAGCGTTTTCCAATTGAAATAGCTGTTTCCGCCGTGTTTTTATCCACAGTGAATCCGCCCTGTAAAAGGTGGCGGATTGGTAGGTTGTGATACTGTGGGCGGTTCTTTGTCTCCCGCCTGACTGTTGGCAGTGACCGCCGCGCTGTTTGTCTGTACCGCCGTGGCGGTCGGAGTGTTAAAGTGGCTGTCTTCGTTGTCGGTTTCCGCCACGGTCATAATTCCCATTTTTTTTACGCCGGCCTGTTTGCGGTCTTACCGCCTCTTTAACACCGTCCGCCAGGGTTGCAATGACCCCCAAAGTGTTTGCATGTTGATGTATGTGTAGGATGTAAAGTCCTTTTCGGTAAATGGTAAATTGAGCAGCAATTCTGGCCCTAGGCCCTACCAGTCCCGAACAGGCCCATACAGGCAACTGCACTTGCCCTCTCAGCCCTTAACCTCGACGCCCGGGCTGAGACGCCCTGAGCCCTAGGCTTAAATTGCCCTACTGGCCAATAGAAATCTAGTCCTAACTCTAACCAATCAGATTTGTAACCTTTTGTCAAACTACCAATGGGAGACCCAGCCCTAATCACCAATCATACCCCTAATCCTGACAACCAATCACAACCCCCAACCCTAAAACCAGGAACCAATCCGAATCTCAGCCCTACTACCAATCACAAGCACAGCCCTAAAAACCAAGAACCTATCAGAATCTCAGCCCTACTACCAATCACAAACCCAGCCCTAAAAACCAAGAACCTATCAGAATCTTAGCCCTACTTCCAATCACAAGCCCAGCCCTAAAAACCAGGAACCAATCAGAATCTTAGCCCTACTACCAATCACAAGCCCAGCCCTAAAAACCAAGAACCAATCAGAATCTCAGCCCTACTACCAATCACAAGCCCAGTCCTAGAACCAGAAACGAATCCTAATCTCAACCCTACTACCAATCACAAGCCCAGCCCTAAAAACCAAGAACCTACCAGAATCTCAGCCCTACTACCAATCACAAGCCCAGCCCTGAAAAACAAGAACCAATCGGAATCTCAGCCCTGCTACCAATCACAAGCCCAGCCCTATAACCAGGAACCAATCAGAATCTCAGCCCTACTACCAATCATAAGCCCAGCCCTAAAAAACAAAAAACAATCTGAATCTCAGCCCTACTGACAATCACAAGCCCAGCCCTATAACCAGGAACCAATCAGAATCTCAGCCCTACTAACAATCACAAGCCTAGCCGTAAAAACCAGGAACCAATCAGAATCTCAGCCCTACTACCAATCACAAGCCCAGCCCTATAACCAGGAACCAATCAGAATCTCAGCCCTACTACCAATCACAAGCCCAGCGTTTTAACCAGGAACCAACCAGATTCTCAGCCCTACTACCAATCACAAGCCTAGCCCTAAAAACCAGGAACCAATCAGAATCTCATCCCTACCACCAATCACAAGCCCAGCGCTTTAACCAGGAACCAACCAGATTCTCAGCCCTACTACCAATCACAAGCCTAGCCCTAAAAACCAGGAACCAATCAGATTCTCAACCCTACTACCAATCACAAGCCCAGCTCTAATCCCTAAGCCAATAGAAAGACCAGCCCCCAACAAACTATCACAACACCATATGCAACAACCAATAGAAACTTATATAAGGGCCAAGTTAACTGAAGCCCAGTCCCTGTGGGAAGGGAGGAGGCAGCTGCTGCTCTATTCAGAATCTCCTTGGATACAGACAGGCTGAATCCACAATTCCAAGCTAGCAGAGTCTACTTTCCAGGTAAGGGAGAAATTGTAAAAAAAACACTGAAATACTGCTTGCTGCGCCCTCTGAAATGTGGATATTTTAAGGCAAAAAACAGGGGATCTGGACAATTCCTTAACACAATTTAAATCACAGAAACAGATTAGGCAGTCTCCTAAACACACTCTGCAAGATGTATGTAGTCTTTTTACTTAGAAAAGGAGGGGGGGGGCTTTTATGCAGTCTTGTGCCACAAACTAGATGGGAAATTTCACACAGTCATGGCAAAAAAAAACACCTCTTTAAAAGGCCAAGCTGCCTGAAACACAGAGAGTCTACAGTAAACAGCCACGGGTAGCAGTAAAAAACACTTTTAAACAAATAATAAGATTTCCAGGAAAAGTCTGGGGCTCCTTACCTAGGTCTTTTAGGAATCCTTGATCACTAGGCTGTATTAGGGCACAGGGAAAATGCTGGGCTCACAAAATGGAGGTGGCCACGATGCATGGGGCCTGAATGCATGGAGTGCTGTGTGTAGGCCTCGTGTAAGGGGGGTAGTTGAGGGGTCCTGGGCAGAGTGCTGCATGTATGGTGGACAATGTATGTGCGTAAGGAAATGGGAGGGATATGGTGGGCCATGAGTGTAACAGACCGGACGGTATGGCTCATACCTTCTTCTATGTTTCTTTCCCTGCAGGTCAGCACCCATCAGAAAAAGGGTATTTGGCATGCCATCTCCAAGGACGTGCGGACCCTGGGGGTCTACGGCCGGCGGAGCACCCACTGTCACAAACGGTGGGAGGATCTGCGACTCTGGGCAAGGAAGATGGCGGAGGCCCAGCTGGGGATGGTCTCCCAACGAGGAAGGGGTGCCCGTCGAACCCTGACCTCCCCTGATGTTCTGTTTACTGGCGGTGGCTTATCCCGAGTTGGATGGGCGCTTGAAGGCATCACAGCAGCCGAAGGGGGTGAGTACAGTTTCCAATACATCAAATTGCGCGTGGTGGGGTTTTATCTCGGTGGGGGGATGTGGGCCTGTGTGTGCCCCTAGGCCAGGTTGAACATGGCAGGGTAAGTTCCATATTGGGCAGGGTCTGATCCACTCCACCCCCAAACATGCTAGTGGGCATTCTACTATTGGGCAGGGTTCTGTGGGTCTCAGATATGCTGCTATTGGCGTTAGGCATTATTCTCCATGGCCTGTCTCGTCCCCCCCCTTTGTTTTGTCACCCTGTCCTTCTGTGCATTAGCATCATCTGGCGGAGGAGCAGAGGCACCGGCGACGAAGGGAGCTGCATCCCACATGGCCCTGGAAGCCAAATCCACCAACAGTGAGGGCACCAGTGGGACGGAGGGTGAGGGGAGCACCACAGTGGAGACTGGAGGGGACAGTTCGGACAGTGACACCTCCTCTGATGGAAGCTCCCTGGTGGTGGCGGACACCTCTGTGCCCACCTCAACTACAGGTACAGCCACCATCCCCGTACCAGCGGCGCCCTCCCAGCAGCCACTCATCATGTTTCCCGTGCCCGCTCACCCAGGAGGGTGGGCATCTCCTTCACCCCAGGCTCCTCAGACCCTGCCCCAGTCAGCCCTGAGTGAGGAGTCTATTGACCTCCTGCGATCCATCTCTGTTGGGAAGTCAACCATAGTGAATGCCATCCAGGTGCTGGCAGGGCATTTGCAACAAACAAATGCATTCCTGGAGGGCATACACTCTGGCGTGGCGGCCCAACAGAGATCATTCCAGGCTCTGGCCTCCTCCCTGATGGCAGCCATTGTTCCTGTCTCTAGCCTCCCCCCTCCAACTTCCTCTACCCAGTCCCATTCCCCTCAACCCCAGCCTATCCCACTGTGTCTGTGCTCCCTCCTCCCAAAGTACACAAATGCAAGCACGCAGACACCCAAAAGCCATCCACCTCACAACAGCATCCAGCCCCTGCACCCGAACACAGCAGACAGACACCTCTTACCACCAATCCCTCTTCCTCCACTCCCAAACCTTCACCCTCTTCCCGCCCCAGTGTCCCTAAAAAGCTTTTCCTCTCCACCCTTGACCTCTTCCCTGCCCCTCCCCCCCGTCCTTCACTTCGGGCTAGGGTGTTCAGAACCCAGGCTAGCACCTCAGCCACCCAGCCCACGGCCACTGTAGTTTCGGCAGCTACTGTAGTTGTGAGAGGCTCCAAGGAGACACCCGTCAGCACAGCCAGTGTGCCTGCACCAGCTGCCAAGGGCAAGAAGGGACCCCCAGCTACCAAGTGCAATGAGGCAACACCAGCTGCCAAGGGAAAGAAGGGACCACCAGCTACCAAAGGCAAGGAGGCACCACCAGCTACCAAAGGCAAGGAGGCACCACCAGCGGGCAAAGGCAAGAAGGGATCACGAGCTGCCAAGGGCAAGAAGGGACCACCAGCTGCCAAGGGCAATGACAAAGACCCGGCCACTGCAGGCAGGATGGATAGGAGGCCTGGTGCTGGAGCATCTGAGCACACAACACCAACCATGGCACTTCAGCTATCCGAGGCTGCAGGGGAAGGACTGGAGCCTCCCCCCACCACTGGCAGCACCGCCACCAGCACTGCCACCTGCACCGCTACCTGCACGGCCACCAGCACCACTGCCAGCAGCAGCAGCCCCATTGGGCAGCCGTCCAAGGCTGCAGGGGAAGGGCTGGAGCCTCCCCCCACCACTGGCAGCACCGCCGCCAGCACCGCCACCTGCACCGCCACCTGCTCCGCCACCAGCACCACTGCCAGCACCACTGCCAGCAGCAGCAGCCCCAGTAGGCAGCCGTCCGAGGCTGCAAGGGAAGGGCTGGAGCCTCTCCCCACCCCTGGCAGCACCGCCACCTACACAGCCACCTGCACTGCCACCAGCACCACTGCCAGCACCACTGCCAGCAGCAGCCCCAGTGGGCAGGCGTCTGAGGCTGCAGGGGATGGGCTGGAGCCTCCCCCCACTACTGGCAGCCCCAACACCAGCACCACCACTGCCACCACTGAACAGCCGTCACCTCCGGCAGGCAGTGTGTAGTTGTGCCTCCATGGGCTGTAGTGCGTCCTGGCCCCTGCAAATCCTATAGGTGTGACACCCAGGTGAGAGACTGTCACCTTGCACTCCCCAAGTGCTGCATCACAGGGCACAAAGCCCCCTCCAGAAATAGTGGAAGAAGGAATCCACTCACCCCCTCCTTGCCAGGATGAAGCACACTGGGCACAATGCCCCCTCCAGAACCAGTGGAAGAAGGCATCCACTCACCCCCTCCTTGCCAGGATGAAGCACACTGGACACAAGGCCCCCTCCAGAACCAGTGGAGAAGCCACCCACTTGAGAGACTGTGGCTTTGCACTCCCAGGGCCAAGCAGTGGGGAAACCACCCACTTGAGAGACTTTGGCTTTGCAATCCCCAGGACCAAGTAGTGGGCATACCACCCACATGAGAGACTGTAGATTTGCACTCCCCAGGACCAGGCGGTGGGCAAACCACCCACTTGAGAGACTGTGGCTTTGCACTCCTCAGGACCAAGCAGTGGGTATGTAGCCCCCTCCAGGAGCAGTGGAGTTGTACCATCTTCTGGCTGAGGTGCCCCCCTCTTCCCCTTCCCCCTGAGGTGCCTATGTATTTTTGACCTGATGCCCCAGCAGTGTTCTCTCCATATTGAGGCAAGAGTCAAGTGGGGCCTTGGCCTGTGTGGTATGGCCCTGTGGCCCATAGACATTATGGACTGGGCAGTGTCCCTCCATTTGTATAAATGTAAATACTATTTTGTGATTTGAGGGTGTATTTCTACATTTTTATATTATTACACTCACTTTAATCACTTTCTTTTGCCCTTGCATTATTCCTGAGGGGTATGGGGTGGATTTGTAATGTTATTGCATCTGTTTGTGTGTATGTTTGTGGGGGTGTGGGTGTTGCGTGGGTGTCACTTTCTTTTTCCTCCCCCCTCCCCTGTGTGCTAGGGGCGGTACTCACTGTGGTCATCTTCGCCGACCGTTGGTATTCCTGGTGTAGGAGGAGGAAGACCAGAATGTGTAAAACCTGTAGTTCGGGCTCCATGGCGTTGTGGTTCTTCCTTGATTGTGCAGAGGTGAGTCGTTTCCCTTCTGTGTACTGTTTCCGCCGTGCGTTTGATGGTGTTGGTACCACCCTGGAAAAGGTGGCGGATAGGCCTCTTGTAATACAGTGGGCGGAACCTTGTCTTCCGCCTGGCTGTTGGTGGTTATCGCTGCGGTGCTTATTGCTACCGCCATGGCGGTCGGTGTGTTAAAGTTGCTGTCTGTGTCGGCGGTTTCCAGCGTGGTCATAATTCCATTTTTTTTACCGCCGGCCTGTGTTCAGAACCCAGGCTAGCACCTCAGCCACCCAGTCCACGGCCACTGTAGTTTCGGCAGCTACTGCAGTTGTGAGAGGCTCCAAGGAGACACCCGTCAGCACAGCCAGTGTGCCTGCACCAGCTGCCAAGGGCAAGAAGGGACCCCCAGCTACCAAGTGCAATGAGGCAAAACCAGCTGCCAAGGGCAAGGAGGCACCACCAGCGGGCAAAGGCAAGAAGGGATCACGAGCTGCCAAGGGCAAGAAGGGACCACCAGATGCCAAGGGCAATGAGAAAGGCCCGGCCACTGCAGGCAGGATGGATAGGAGGCCTGGTGCTGGAGCATCTGAGCACACAACACCAACCATGGCACTTCAGCCATCCGAGGCTGCAGGGGAAGGACTGGAGCCTCCCCCCACCACTGGCAGCACCGCCACCAGCACTGCCACCTGCACCGCCACCTGCACCGCCACCAGCACCACTGCCAGCAGCAGCAGCCCCATTGGGCAGCCGTCCAAGGCTGCAGGGAAATGGCTGGAGCCTCCCACCACCACTGGCAGCACCGCCGCCAGCACCGCCACCTGCACCGCCACCTGCACCGCCACCAGCACCACTGCCAGCAGCAGCAGCCCCAGTAGGCAGCCGTCCGAGGCTGCAAGGGAAGGGCTGGAGCCTCTCCCCACCCCTGGCAGCACCGCCACCTGCACAGCCACCTGCACTGCCACCAGCACCACTGCCAGCACCACTGCCAGCAGCAGCCCCAGTGGGCAGGCGTCTGAGGCTGCAGGGGATGGGCTGGAGCCTCCCCCCACTACTGGCAGCCCCAACACCAGCACCACCACTGCCACCACTGAACAGCCGTCACCTCCGGCAGGCAGTGTGTAGTTGTGCCTCCATGGGCTGTAGTGCGTCCTGGCCCCTGCAAATCCTATAGGTGTGACACCCAGGTGAGAGACTGTCACCTTGCACTCCCCAAGTGCTGCATCACAGGGCACAAAGCCCCCTCCAGAAATAGTGGAAGAAGGAATCCACTCACCCCCTCCTTGCCAGGATGAAGCACACTGGGCATAATGCCCCCTCCAGAACCAGTGGAAGAAGGCATCCACTCACCCCCTCCTTGCCAGGATGAAGCACACTGGACACAAGGCCCCCTCCAGAACCAGTGGAGAAGCCACCCACTTGAGAGACTGTGGCTTTGCACTCCCAGGGCCAAGCAGTGGGGAAACCACCCACTTGAGAGACTTTGGCTTTGCAATCCCCAGGACCAAGTAGTGGGCATACCACCCACATGAGAGACTGTAGATTTGCACTCCCCAGGACCAAGCAGTGGGCATACCACCCACTTTAGAGACTGTGGCTTGGCACTCCCCAGGACCAGGCGGAGGGCAAACCACCCACTTGAGAGACTGTGGCTTTGCACTCCTCAGGACCAAGCAGTGGGTATGTAGCCCCCTCCAGGAGCAGTGGAGTTGTACCATCTTCTGGCTGAGGTGCCCCCCTCTTCCCCTTCCCCCTGAGGTGCCTATGTATTTTTGACCTGATGCCCCAGCAGTGTTCTCTCCATATTGAGGCAAGAGTCAAGTGGGGCCTTGGCCTGTGTGGTATGGCCCTGTGGCCCACAGACATTATGGACTGGGCAGTGTCCCTCCATTTGTATAAATGTAAATACTATTTTGTGATTTGAGGATGTATTTCTACATTTTTATATTATTACACTCACTTTAATCACTTTCTTTTGCCCTTGCATTATTCCTGAGGGGTATGGGGTGGATTTGTAATGTTATTGCATCTGTTTGTGTGTATGTTTGTGGGGGTGTGGGTGTTGCGTGGGTGTCACTTTCTTTTTCCTCCCCCCTCCCCTGTGTGCTAGGGGCGGTACTCACTGTGGTCATCTTCGCCGACCGTTGGTATTCCTGGTGTAGGAGGAGGAAGACCAGAATGTGTAAAACCTGTAGTTCGGGCTCCATGGCGTTGTGGTTCTTCCTTGATTGTGCAGAGGTGAGTCGTTTCCCTTCTGTGTACTGTTTCCGCCGTGCGTTTGATGGTGTTGGTACCACCCTGGAAAAGGTGGCGGATAGGCCTCTTGTAATACAGTGGGCGGAACCTTGTCTTCCGCCTGGCTGTTGGTGGTTATCGCTGCGGTGCTTATTGCTACCGCCATGGCGGTCGGTGTGTTAAAGTTGCTGTCTGTGTCGGCGGTTTCCAGCGTGGTCATAATTCCATTTTTTTTACCGCCGGCCTGTGTTCAGAACCCAGGCTAGCACCTCAGCCACCCAGTCCACGGCCACTGTAGTTTCGGCAGCTACTGCAGTTGTGAGAGGCTCCAAGGAGACACCCGTCAGCACAGCCAGTGTGCCTGCACCAGCTGCCAAGGGCAAGAAGGGACCCCCAGCTACCAAGTGCAATGAGGCAACACCAGCTGCCAAGGGCAAGGAGGCACCACCAGCGGGCAAAGGCAAGTAGGGATCACGAGCTGCCAAGGGCAAGAAGGGACCACCAGATGCCAAGGGCAATGAGAAAGGCCCGGCCACTGCAGGCAGGATGGATAGGAGGCCTGGTGCTGGAGCATCTGAGCACACAACACCAACCATGGCACTTCAGCCATCCGAGGCTGCAGGGGAAGGACTGGAGCCTCCCCCCACCACTGGCAGCACCGCCACCAGCACTGCCACCTGCACCGCCACCTGCACCGCCACCAGCACCACTGCCAGCAGCAGCAGCCCCATTGGGCAGCCGTCCAAGGCTGCAGGGAAA
Source organism: Pleurodeles waltl (assembly GCF_031143425.1). NCBI lineage: Eukaryota > Metazoa > Chordata > Amphibia > Caudata > Salamandridae > Pleurodeles > Pleurodeles waltl. The sequence goes on from NC_090446.1 coordinate 913,801,242, forward strand.
TGGCTGGAGCCTCCCACCACCACTGGCAGCACCGCCGCCAGCACCGCCACCTGCACCGCCACCTGCACCGCCACCAGCACCACTGCCAGCACCACTGCCAGCAGCAGCAGCCCCAGTAGGCAGCCGTCCGAGGCTGCAAGGGAAGGGCTGGAGCCTCTCCCCACCCCTGGCAGCACCGCCACCTGCACAGCCACCTGCACTGCCACCAGCACCACTGCCAGCACCACTGCCAGCAGCAGCCCCAGTGGGCAGGGGTCTGAGGCTGCAGGGGATGGGCTGGAGCCTCCCCCCACTACTGGCAGCCCCAACACCAGCACCACCACTGCCACCACTGAGCAGCCGTCACCTCCGGCAGGCAGTGTGTAGTTGTGCCTCCATGGGCTGTAGTGCGTCCTGGCCCCATGCAAATCCTATAGGTGTGACACCCAGGTGAGAGAATGTCACCTTGCACTCCCCAAGTGCTGCATCACAGGGCACCAAGCCCCCTCCAGAAATAGTGGAAGAAGGCATCCACTCACCCCCTCCTTGCCAGGATGAAGCACACTGGGCACAATGCCCCCTCCAGAACCAGTGGAAGAAGGCATCCACTCACCCCCTCCTTGCCAGGATGAAGCACACTGGACACAAGGCCCCCTCCAGAACCAGTGGAGAAGCCACCCACTTGAGAGACTGTGGCTTTGCACTCCCAGGGCCAAGCAAGAGTCAAGTGGGGCCTTGGCCTGTGTGGTATGGCCCTGTGGCCCACAGACATTCTGGACTGGGCAGTGTCCCTCCATTTGTATAAATGTAAATACTGTTTTGTGATTTGAGGGTGTATTTCTAGATTTTTATATTATTACACTCACTTTAATCACTTTTTTTTGCCCTTGCATTATTCCTGAGGGGTACGGGGTGGATATGTAATGTTATTGCATCTGTTTGTGTGTATGTTTGTGGGGGTGTGGGTGTTGCGTGTGTGTCACTTTCTTTTTCCTCCCCCCTCCCCTGTGTGCTAGGGGCGGTACTCACTGTGGTCATCTTCGCCGACCGTTGGTATTCCTGGTGTAGGAGGAGGAAGACCAGCATGTGTAACACCTGTAGTTCGGGCTCCATGGCGTTGTGGTTCTTCCTTGATTGTGCAGAGGTGAGTCGTTTCCCTTCTGTGTACTGTTTCCGCCGTGCTTTTGATGGTGTTGGTACCACCCTGGAAAAGGTGTTGGATAGGCCTCTTGTAATACAGTGGGCGGAACCTTGTCTTCCGCCTGGCTGTTGGTGGTTACCGCTGCGGTGCTTATTGCTACCGCCATGGCGGTAGGTGTGTTAAAGTTGCTGTCTGTGTCGGCGGTTTCCAGCATGGTCATAATTTTAAAAAAATTACCACCGGCCTGTTGCCGGTTTTACGGCCGCTTTAGCACCGACCGCCAGGGTTGTAATGAGGGCTTATGTCTGTTCTTGTTTTATTTGCTCTATCTCCAATTACTACAAATATACAATCTTACTTTTTCAAGAAAATTAATTTCTTACTCACAACTTTTTTCTGAAATAAAGGAAAATCACATATGTCCTTACTGAAGTTAAAAAAGGATAAACAGTATCAGTACAGGGAAGGTAACCTTCCCGATTTTCAGACTTATCACAATGCTTTTTGTTTAAAACAATCCACTGATTGGCTAATCGATAACTTTGATGATGGTTGTCCTTTATGGGCTCAGGTAGAAATTGTATTTCTCATTTTTCATTGAAAGAGTTTATATCTTTTTCCCGTGACCCTATGTATGTCGCAACCCATCCTTAACTACACATGCTGATTAATGTACCCCATACTATTTCTATGCCTCAACAATAAATATAATTTCCTAAATTCATCTATCTGGCATAATAAACTTGCTAAAAAAAAATAAACACTTTTTTGGAAACCATGGAGAGAGAAAGGGTTAATATGGATTAATCAGTTATTTAAGGACAATACAGTACTATCTTTCCCCGATGCAGAAAATAAATTTCAGTTTCCAAATGAATTAAAAAACAAATGTAACACTTTAGCAAACATTGGGCCTCATTATGACCTCGGCGGTCTTTTTCAAAGACCGCTGAGGTACCGCCGCACTGAAAACTGCCAGTGCAGGCGGTTTTCCACGCAGCGTATTATGACTGCTGGCAGCCCTCCGTCCTTTTTTGGACGGAGAGTCACCAGCAGCCATACTGGCGGTCAGCGGGGAAGTGGAGGCTGCTCCATGATTTGGTGTGGCGGTGTGCTGGTGACGGGGTGCTGGCGGCGGAGCAGCCCCCATGGATCCCATCCCCTCCCGGAGGATCACCGGACAAGGTAAGGTGATCGTCCATTAGGGGAGGGGGGTGGGGGGTGTTGTGTGCGTGCATGGGGGTGTGCGTGTAAGTGTGTAGAGGGGGTGTGTGAGTGCGTGTATGCATGCGGGGGGGTGTTGGGTGTATGGGAAATGTGTGCGGATCGGTCTGTGTGCATGTCTGTTTGTATGTGTGCGGGTATGTGATGTTGTCAATATCAATATCAATATCAATCAATCAATCAATATCAATATCAATATCAATAATTGCAGGATGCGGAGACGGTGTTGACTTGCCTGTTCATGGAGAGAGTGGATTCGAGGATGACCCCCAGGTTGCGTGCGTGGTCCGTGGGTTCCGGGGCTGTGCCTAGTGACGTGGGCCACCAAGAGTCGTTTCAGGCTGATGGGGTGGGTCCGAGAATGAGGACCTCTGTCTTGTCTGAGTTCAGCTTCAGTCTGCTGTCCTTCATCCAGTCGGCTACGGCCTTCATTCCTCGGTGGAGGTTAGCTTTTGCGGTGTGGGGATCTTCGGTGAGGGATATGATCAGCTGGGTGTCGTCGGCGTAGGAGATGATGTTGAGGTTGTGTTGTCGTGCGACGTGGGCGAGGGGGGCCATGTAGATATTGAACAGTGTCGGGCTGAGGGAGGATCCCTGTGGGACGCCGCAGATGATCTCGGTGGTTTTGGAGCGGAAGGGTGGGAGGCGGACGCTCTGGGTTCTGCCGGAGAGGAAGGATGTGGTCCAGGCCAGGGCCTTCTCTTGGATACCGGCGTCATAGAGGCATGCTGATAGGGTGCGGTGGCAGACCGTGTCAAAGGCTGCTGATAGGTCCAGGAGGATGAGGGCGGCTGTTTCTCCTTTGTCCATCAGGGTCCGGATGTCGTCAGTGGCGGCGATGAGGGCGGTCTCGGTGCTGTGGTTACTGCGAAAACCGGATTAGGAAGGGTCCAGGATGTTGTTGACTTCGAGGTTGCGGGTCAGCTGTTTGTTGACAATCTTCTCGGTCACTTTTGCCGGGAAAGGGAGCAGGGAGATGGGCTGGAAGTTCTTGAGGTCCTTGGGGTCCGCCTTGGGCTTTTTCAGAAGGGCGTTGATCTTGGCGTGCTTCCAGCTTTCTGGGAAGGTTGCTGTCTCGAAGGAACAGTTGATTGTTTTCCGGAGGTGGGGCGCGATGGCTGCGCTGGCTTTGTTGAAGACGTGGTGGGAGCAGGGGTCCGATGGGAATCCGGAGTGGATGGATTTCATGGTTTTGATGGTGTCTTCGTCGCTGACGCTGGACCAGACGGTCAGGCGACTGGTGCGAGTGGTAGTCGCAGGGGTGGTGGACTCGTGGTGGGTGCGGGGGGGTCGGGGTTGAAGCTGTCGTGGATGTCGGTGATCTTGCGGTGGAAGAAGGTGGCCAGGGAGTCGCACAGGTCTTGAGATGGTGGGATGTCGTTGGTGATAGAGCTGGGGTTGGAGAGTTCTTTCACAATGCTGAAGAGCTCTTTGGTGTTGTGTGCGTTGTTGTCTAGGCGGTCCTTGTAGGCGGTCTTCTTGGCGGTCCTGGTGAGTTGGTGATGTCTGCGGGTGGCGCTCTTGAGGGCTGTGTGGTTGTCTGGTGTTCGGTCATGGAGCCATTTCTTCTCCAGCTTCCGACAGGTGTGCTTGGAGATTCGGAGGTCCTCGGTGAACCAGGCGGCTTTCTTGTTGGTGTGGTTGGTTGTAAAGGTCTTGAGAGGGGCGAGGGTGTTGGCGCAGTCGTTGATCCACTGTGTGAGGTTGGTCGCGGCGGTGTCTGGGTCGGTGGGGTCGATGGGTGGTCTCAGGGCGAGGGCGGTAGTCAGTTGGTCCTCGGTGACCTTGCCCCAGCAGCGGCGTGGTAGCTGTTGGGTGCGGTGGTGTGTGGTGGGTTTTCTGAAGGTGAAGTGGACGCATCTGTGGTCGGTCCAGTGTGGTTTGGTGGTGTGGTTGAAGGAGACGTGGGGGCTTGCGGAGAAGATGGGGTCAAGCGTGTGTCCAGCGGCGTGAGTGGGTGTTGTTACGAGCTGTTTGAGTCCGAGGTTGGCAAGGTTGTCGATCAGGGCGGTGGAGTTGGCGTCGTTGTTGTTCTCGAGGTGGAAGTTCAGTTCCCCGAGGAGGATGTAGCCCGTGGAAGCGAGGGCGTGGGTGCTGATGAGGTCGGCGATGGTGTCACTGAACTGTGGGCGGGGTCCGGGAGGTCTGTAGATGAGAGTTCCTCTGAGGGTGGTGTTGGGGTCGGTGTGGGTCTGGAAGTGCATGTGCTCGGCGGTTGTGAGGGTGTCATCTGTGTTCGTTGAGATTTTGATGGACTCTTTGTGGATGATGGCGATTCCTCCTCCCACTCCGTTGGTGCGGTCTCTGCGGGAGATCTTGTAGCCCTGTGGGATGGCTATGGCGATGTCTGGTGCTGAGGTGGCATTCAGCCAGGTCTCTGTCAGGAAGGCGACGTCGGGGGCGGTGGAGTCTAGGAGTTCCCAAAGTTCGATGGCGTGCTTGCGAGCGGAGTGGGTGTTGAGGAGGATGCAGCGGAGGTGGTTGGGTTCTCTGGTTGGTGGTGTGGAGGGTTGGATGCTGGTGAATCTGCAGTTCCGGCAGGTGAAAGGCCCCTGGGTGCGTTTCGGGGTGGCCCGGTAGCAGGGGTGGTCTCGTCTGGTGTTGAGTGCATGGAGGGTGCTTACGTCGTAGTGCAGTCTAGCGTTGTGGGGGGTGCAGGTTCCAGGGGTTCTGGTGCTGGGTGGGGTCCAGGCGCGGACAGGTGCAGACGGGCTTGCCTTAGGCGCGCCCGCTGCGCGCGTCCACTTTGCGGCCTCCATATGAGGGCAGAGGGAGGGAGGAGCAGCTGGGAGGTGGGAGCGAGGCGGCCAATGGGAGTGAAGGGGGCAGGGCAGCAGGGGCTCAGCAGCAAGAGAAAAACCCGGGGGAAAACCTGGGGAAAAAACGGCGGGAAAAGACGGCGGGAGAGGGACAACAGAGCACAGGGGTACAGAAAGCAAAACACAGGGGCACAGAATGAAAAAACGAAGTGGCACAGAAGCCAAGCGCAGGAGTACAGAAAAAAGGGAGCGAGTAGTCAGGCGGCAAAAGCGGCAACGGAGGTTCAACCCACAGGGGGCTGCGTGGCAGATGGGGGAAGCGACCTGCCTGGTGACAGGGTCAAAGGTCGCTCTCTACCACCGCTTCGCGGCACCCATATGAGGGCAGAGGGAGGGAGGAGCAGCTGGGAGGTGGGAGCGGGGCAGCCAATGGGAGTGAAGGGGGTGGGGCAGCAGGGGCTCAGCAGCAAGGGAAAAACCCGGGGGAAAACCCGGGGAAAAAACGGCGGGAAAAGACGGCGGGAGAGGGACAACAGAGCACAGGGGTACAGAAAGCAAAACACAGGGGCACAGAATGAAAAAATTAAGTGGCACAGAAACCAAGCTCAGGGGCACAGAAAAAAGGGAGTGAGTAGTCAGGCGGCAAAAGCGGCAACGGAGGTTCAACCCACAGGGGGCTGCCTGGCAGATGGGGGGAGCGACCTGCCTGGTGACAGTTGTAGTGTATGTGTGCATGTAGGGGTGTGTGTTTGTGCATGTTGGGGTGGAGGTGGGGAGGGGGTCTTGCCACCTTTGGGGGGTGGCAGAGGGCGGGGGTGTGGGGGGAGACTCGTGGTGGGGGAGGGGGGCTGGGGGCGGGGGAGACCCCTATCAGTGCCAGGGAAGGAATTCCCTGGCACTGATAGTGCCTACTGCCATGGATTTCGTGGCGGTTCCAAATCACCTGAAATCCATGATGGTATGCAGGGTCCTGATACTGTCAGCGGTCTGGTGACGGCTGCCGGGCTGGAGACTGAAGTTTCCAGCCCAGCGGTCGTCACCGCCCTTGCAGTCGGAATGGAAAAGTGGCGGATGGCCATGGCGGTAACCGATTCATGTGATGAATGTAACGCAGAATTATAAACACTTGCTATTTAATTGTCATTATATTCACTAGATTTGGATTAAGGTTTGGGAACATATACATTCTGTATTTCAATCAAATGTTTGTTTTACCTATGCCAATCTGTTCTTATGCAGTTTATCAGAAGACTGGAATGACTGTATGTTAAATGTTAAAATAATTGACCTAATGTTAGCAGTTGCATTACAACAAAATACCAAGAACTCAAAAAACATTTCATTTCAAGATTGGTGCTATGGAATATGTTATAACCACAGGCTAATAGAGTTTATATTGCACCTTTCACTTACTATGAAAAGGGAAGCTCTATGGTCTCTTGTTACAATTCATCTAAATACTACTGCTATGTCAAATGCTTTATATCAACCTTTGATTAAAGAGGTGCCTAAGCCCCCTTGAAAATCTTTATTAATTCTATGGTACATACCATTTATGATTCGTTACCACATTTATCTATAAACTGTATATATGTACCTTTTTATGATCACTCTCAATGATTGTTGTTTTCTCTGGAAAGTTTCATGTTTATTATTACATGAGCTTCAATTTTCATTTACTTCTTAAAGTCTCTACCTTTTAATTAATGTTCCACTATTCAGTCCTTTTTCTCTTTCTTTTTCTTCTCTTTTCTTTCCTTTTTATTTTCTCTTTCTAAATTCCTTATTGATCATACATGGAGTTTTATGTGTATTCCTTTCGTTACTGTTTTGAATCATTCCTAGGTCTTCATGTATTATTCTAGATATGATGGTCTATTTACACTATCTTCTATGTTAAAGCATAATTGTGTTGTTTATTATAGAATAGTTACTAGCTTATATTTCACATAACTGTGATCAATAAAGTCTTTCTAAAACTTAAAAAAGACATACCTATTGATTTACAAGCTCAACTTACTGAACTAAATCATTACCAATTACATGTTTTTGTAATGAAAGCGCAGCCAGTAGTGGTGTTTACTTCTGTATTTTTTACAGAACGCCTTTCTAAATGGGATTGACTCATTGAGGCACTATTCTTTAACTCCACTAACATCACTCATAGTAGACGATGCTAGAATAAAGGGTTTGTTTTTGGCCCACACATCACATGCCTATACAATTAGAGTACACTTTCCATCACCCCTAGGCTTCATGATCCAATTATTCCATGAATGAAAAATTAGCAGACAGCAACAGTCTCTAATCAAGTAATTCATTAAATCTTGTTTTTTGTCCTGAAGTTGTGATGAAAGGATACCTGGACACAAGTAGGGTGAAAATAAGCGATAGGTAAAAAATTATCATTTCTTGAGGAAGGCTGTCTGTTATGAAGATACACTGTACTTCTTTGTCTGAGAATTCCTGGCTATTTCAGGCTTGATTCTCATGAACATTCAGAAATCTACAATGCCAGGAAAGCTGCTCTCATTCCATGTGTACTTCAGTTAAATGTTTGTGAATTTCTGTGTTCGCCCGTGTGCTGGCATTTTTGTGTTATTGTACTTATTTTACAATTACAAATGCTGTAATGCTGAAATGCTATCACTTGGTGCAATGACACTGATTTTTGTTGTTATTTTTGTTCCCACTAGAAAACAATCCTCTGAGTAATCCCTTTCACCCACAGTTCCACAATTTAGAGTGTGTTTCCTCCTTCTCCCTTCACTTAAGTCGGAATTATTGTTGTTGAGTGTTACACAATTGTGTTATAATATTGTGCATGAATAAAAGGATTTATGAGCGCAAAGACACATATTGTAAATACCTTATTTATATGTTCATGTAAGACTTACACACACAAATGGCTTTGGTAATCAGACCTCATGAGTATATCCCACTGCCCAGCTGTGAGACAGAACACTCGTACCAGCAACCCTGAAAATGGCGCTCAATGTATGCCAGCCTGCATCATATTGGTTCTGCCATGTGCTTGAAATAGGGATGTGGAGAAATAAAGCCCCTGCATTGCTCTGGAGAGAGTACATCCCTGCCTTGAGTTCTCAATGGCAAGATTCTCTTGCTTTCAGTCATTTGTCTTGTGTGTGCTCTGATCCACTGCAACATAGAATATGACTAAGATCTGGGCTCTATGGTCTCGAGGGGCACATTCTCCCTGTCTGAGTGTGACTAACCTCAGCTCACTAGGTTGTTGATGACAATTAGTGATGTCAGTAACAGATTATAGAGGCAAAACAGGCATTTTTACATGTTGTTCACAAGAAAGAGATGCCTGCTGGACTTTCTGGTCCTTTTAAAGTAGATTGCCACTCCTGTACAATGTGGTCTTTCACACCATCCATTTGGAATATGGATGACATGTGTGTGCAACTGATATATGTGCTATAGGATATGCATGTAGTGTAAGTGCACTACTTGTTGCTGTGGCCACCCAGGAATACATTTTGATTTGCTGCACTGGAGTAGTACATAAGCTGGAGCTTGGAGAGAGCCCACACAACAATGTGGATTGAAGTGTGTTCGAAACTGGGTCTCTAGTTGGCAGAGGTATGCACCCTGTCCAAGTAGGAACCACAATCCTAGTCAGGGTAAGTCAGATATATATCCTAAATTATCCTGTGGTCACCCTCTGGTAGCTTGGCACAGAGCAGCCAGGCTTACGTAAGAGGCAATGTGTAAAGTATTTGTAGCAGCACTTAAATTACAGTAAGACAGTGCAAAACACTACAAAAAGACTCCTCGGCAGTTTAGAAACATAGATAATATTTATATGAGTAAAACAAGACCAAAATGACAAAAATCCAATTAGTAGAAGTCGAGATATGAATTTTTAAAGATTAAGGCCCTCATCGACCGCCAGGGCTGTACCGCCAGGCGGCCGCCCATGTGGCCAGAAACCCGCCGGCCGCATTTGGACATCCCCGCTGGGCTGGCAGGCGGAAACAGAGTTTCCGCCCGCCGGCCCAGCGGGGATGTCAGCCGTAACATTGCAGCCGGCTACTTATGGAGCCAGTGGCATTGTGGCAGTTAGGCGGGTGCAGCAGCACCCGTCGCGCTGTTCACTGTCTGCCAGGCAGACAGTGAAAATCGCGACGGGGCTGTGCCTGGAGGCCCTTGCACTGCCCATGCTAAGGGCATGGGCAGTGCAGGGACCCCCAGGGGCCCCGCGACTCCCCTTCCTGCCAGCCTTTCTATGGCAGTCTCTACTTCCATGGACAGGCTGGCGGGAAGGGGAGTCATAATCCCAAGGGCAGCGCTGCAAGCAGCACTGCCCTGGCGGATTATAACCGCCGGGACAACCATGGCGGAAAACCGGCGGTGTGACCGCAGCGCTACTGGCGCGGTCAAAATATGGCGAATTGTACCACCAGCCTGTTGGCGGTACGATCGCCACTTCAACCCTGGCGGTCTTTGACCCCCAGGGTTGTAATGGGGGCCTAAATGTGAAAACAGACCTTTGAAGTCACTAGCGGTCAAAAGGTTACTTGAAGTTGCGAGGGTCCGGTACAAATCCAAAATACAGGCCAACCACGATGGAGGGTAGGCCAGCTTCAGAAACCATGCAGGTTCCATTTAAATAGTACTTCTGTACTTCTGATAGAGCAAAGTGTCATAATCGAGGGCTTGATGCATCAGTATTTTCCATGCAGCCTGCTCCACTGAATTGAATGCAATGCATCGTCATCGAGCCATGCAGAGCGACATTGTTGGGCTGCGCAGGCTGTGAATCCGCTGTCATCTAACAGGCTCTGTGTCTGCATCGAAGGAGCAAGGGTACAACTCACCATGGCAAAGTCTAGCAGCAACAAGAGATTTGCAGGCAGTCTTGATGTCCCTGAAACTGCAGGAGAATAGAGGGCAAACTAACAAACCCTTGGAGAATCTTGTGTTCAAGGATGTAGAGAACAGGACTAGTCCTTCTCACTCCAGGCCAGAAGCAGCAGGCAGCAAGCCAACACAGCAAAGTAAGTAGCAGAGTGGCAGTCCTTCCAACAGCACAGCACACAGCAAACAGTAGGCGAAGGCGAACACACCAGTGCAGTTACAGAGTGACAGTCCCTCCAGGCAGCAAAGCAATCCTTCTTCCTGGCAGAATGTTCTTGGTTCCAGTAGAGGTCTGATATCCACCTGGATGAGGGAGAGCTGCCTAAAGCTAAACTCTGACAAAACCAAGATCCTCATCTTGGGACCCTCCCCATCAGCTAGGGGCGAATCTTAGTGGCCATCTACCCTCGGCAGGCCCCCCACCCCTCCAGACCACGCAAGAAACCTCACCGTCATCCTCGACTCAACACTCACCATGAAAAGGCAGGTCAATTCCGTCACCTCCACCTGCTTCCCCGCCCTCCAACTCCTCTGAAAGATCTTCAGATGGATACCAACCGGCCGCCGTAAAACCGTGACACACGCCCTAATCACATGCAGACTTGACTACGGCCACACCCTTTATGCTGGAACTTCCAAGAAGAACCTTGTCAAGCTGCAACAAATTCAGAACGCATCTGTGAGACTCGTTCTAGACGTCCCCCGCTGAGAACACATCACAGAACACCTGAAGAACCTACACTTGCTTATCACCAAGAAGAGGATCAACTTCAAACTCCTCGTACACACCTACCGAGTCCTCCCCAACATCGGACCCATCTACCTCAACCACCGCATCAACTTGTACTCCCCTTCTAGACCTCTCCGCTCGTCCCAGCAGTCGCTCTCCAACGTACCCTGCATAAAGAAGCCCTTGGCGGGAGGAAGATCATTCTCATACCTGGCAGCTAAAGGTTGGAACACCTTAGTACTGCCTCTCAGACAGTCACCATCGCTGCCTCATTGCAAGAAGGACCTAGGTCTTCAACTGATCTCTGAGGGCCCCCTCCAGTTCCTTGGCAACATATAGGTGAGTAGTGCGCTCTAGCAATGATTGATTGATTCCTTGATTGATGGTGTGGTTTGGGGCCCACTACTTTGATGTGGAGGAGAATTTGAAGAGACCTTTGAAAATCACAATGTTCCTGCCCTTCCTTCTCTGGCTCCAGACTCTTTATAGGGGGTTATGGAGCCCGTTGTGTGAGGAGAGGCACAGCCCTATTCAGGTGTAAGTGTCAGCTCCTTACTAGCCCAGGAATACCCATCAGCCTGGTGATGGGCCATCAGTATGCAAACGTTACACCCAAGCTCCCTTAGTGTGTGACCACCGAGGGAATGCACAAAGCCCAGCTGTAATCTACCTCAGATGCGTATCCAGAAACAGGTAGAGGCACTGACTGATTAAATTAAGAATATGCCAGTTTTATAAAAGAGGCATTTTGAGACTTACTATTCAAAATTCTATTTCACTATAAGTTGTGATTTTAATTTTGTAAGTCCAGAGACACCAAACTCCAAATTTCTATCTTTTCCCAATTGAAAGTTACACTTAAAGGTTGCTTCAAGGTAACCCCAAAGTTAACCTATGGGAGAGATAAGCCTTGCAAAAGTAAAAACCCACATTTAGCAGTTTTTCACTACTAGCACTTGTTAAACTTAAAAGTAGATACCCAACTTTTTAAATACACTGCATCCTGCCCCTGGGGCTAACTAAGGCCTACCTTAGGGGTGACTTATATGTAATAAAAAGGAAGGTTTTGGCCTGGCAAGTGGGTACACTTACCAGGATGAAATGGCGGTTTAAGACTGCATCCACAGACTCTGCAGTGGCAGGCCTGAGCCATGTTTGAAAGGCTACTGTAGTGGGTGACAAAATCAGTGCTGCAGGCCTACTAGTAGCATTTAACATATAGTACACTTTACTAGGGGCCTACAAGTAAATTACATATGCCGATCATGGAGAAACAAATGTTACCATGTTTAGAGTACAGAGCACCTGCACTTTAGCACTGGTCAGCAGTAGTAAAGTGCCCAGAATCCAAAAAGCCAGCAAACATTAGTCAGGAAAACAGGAAGCCACAAGGCAAAAAGTTTCGGGTAACCACACCAAGGATGCCAGGTCTAACAAAGTGCTTCATCAAAGCATTCATGAGGCCCTTTGTGGAGGACCAGACCCAAGGGTATGGAGGGTAGGAGACACAAGATCCCTTTGGAATGTAGTGTAACCTTTAATTGTTCCCAGAAGTGTTACAACCAACCTGTTCGGAGGCAGTTAAGTGCATAAGCCTCTCTCTCATTTGTGCCCTTGTTATGGGCTTTCCAGTCAAGAAGCTTCCATCTCCACCCCACCTTCATGCTAATACTGTGGGAAAAAGACTGTAACTTGACTAGCCTAGGAGTTATACACAGAAGTCGGGAAATGCCTGAAATGCCTGAAAGGGGTCCCAGAACTGGATATGTGAACTACACTACTTCAGTCTTCTGCGTATAGTTATGTGGCAAAACCCCAGATATGGTACTAAGACTGGTACTACCAGAATCCGGTGTCCCATCGCAGTAGCAACAAAGAAGGTCTTCTTTACTCCAGGGTTGGTATAACTGTCTACCAACTCCCCGTTATGTTACATATGCACCAAATTACATCATTAAATAGCGACTCAATCTTAGTTGTCTGTCAAAAGAATTACTGTGTCTCACTAACCACCACATTTGTAAAAGAGAAACTAAACTTGTTTACATACATTTGGGCATTAAGGGCCTCATTACGAGTTTGGCAGTCTTTTGGGAAGACCGCCGCTGTATTGAGTCACACTGTGAAGACCGCCAAAATTCATCCAAAAATCCAACACTGCCAGGACACTGGAGGGCGGGAAAGAGGTGGTCCCACTACCAGCACCGCCAGCCCGACAAAAATCCACCCACCAGATTAAGAGCCACAAAATACCACAGTGGTCCTTCCAGAGCAGAAAACCATTGGCATTGCGAACCACCACGGTCAGAACTCACATCAGTCAGAACTCCACACCACATTGGACAGTTTGAATACCCCACACCTGATACATATCCACACACTAGACACACCTACTCATTGTACCATATAATACACCCCTGCACAACCCACAATCCTTTGCAACAAAAAAGCCATTCAGCTACCCAGAGAGTAGGCAATATTAGATATCACCTTTACACAATAGGGACACACATACATATCACTCAGCACACATCCCACATCAGAACAACTAACACAATAGGTACACATACATATCACACTCAGCACACATCCCACACCAGCACAACTAACACAATACACACATCACTAACACACACAATCCGCCACAGCCGTCTCACCCTCACAACACACCACCCACACCTCATCAATTACCTAATACTGCATCCTTACACTCACAACACCCCTAAACACCATCAACACAACCACTACCATTTCCCCACAAAAACACCCATGTTTCACTGACGACGAGTTGAGGGTCATGGTGGATGAAATTGTCAGGGTAGAACCACAACTGTTTGGAGCACAGGTCCAACAAACATTGATTGTCAGTAAACTGGAGTTGTGGCAAAGGATAGTCGACAGGGTCAACTCAGTAGGGAGCCATCCACGCATAAGGGAGGACACCAGGAAGAGGTGGAAAGGTGCGTTCCATGGCATCACATTACCAGATAGCCGTGCAGGAGACTGGCGGTGGGCCCCCACCTCTTCCTCCACAGTTCACATCATGGGAGGAGAAGGTCATGGACATACTGCATCCTGAGGGCCTGACTGGAATACCTGGGGAACTGGAGTCTGGTAAGTACCCACATCAGTCATGCCACACATTTATCTTGTCCTGCATTCTACCTCACCACCCAAACACTCCCTAATTAAGTAAATGTCCAACTACGCCTCCCACCTAATCACCTAATGCCCTTCTCCTGCATGCCACCACTCCACTCAGCCCAACTGCCCTCACAGCCCTTAGCAATGGCAAGTTAACTATTGGCTAATCATATCACTACAACTTCCAGAATGCACTAACCCATCAATTTGAAAACCTGGAATGTGCACAACACATCACACATAATGTATGTACAACTAAAGTACTAGCTACACCATCTAGATTGTTCTAGTGAGGACTGGTACATGGCAATGACAGCAATATAATGGCATACTCAGAAAAGCAAACAAAGCAAAACACTGCTACAGCTGAGTGACAACTCCTAATGACCACAGATCAAATATCCCAAGCCAGAAATAGACTGACCTGGTTTGGGAAGTAAGATGGCTGAGTCGAAACACATGCACAACATCTAGATGCAGGACTATTACCCTTGTATACTCACATACTGTGTTCCCACTAGGACACCATTGTGCATTGTGCAGCTTCATTGTGTGACATCTAGCATACCTGAATATCCACTAGGTAACTGAGGTGACCAGTCATGTCAATTATCAGACAAAGCCAGAACCATCTGCAGTGCAGTCTACCAAACTTGAACAATAGCTCCCAACATGGAGTATGGAAATCAAGTCACTTAGTTGTATGTACAACAAAGGTATGCTGTGCAGCATCTGCCAATGTAATTGCAGGGAATCATGTAAAGCCACTGTCAGCAGCTCACGAAGAGGGAACCAAACACACAATCCAACCTGAACTCTGTGTCACACTCCCTCCACTGGTAACCCTGCCATTGCCACCATGGAAAGGACACCTGAGACTGCCAGCCCCCCTCAGGATAAAGGCCCCAGTGCCAGTGCCCATGCCTAGATGTCTGGACAATGACGAACAACCTGGCCCATCTGGGACACTTGATCAGTCAATGTCTCCCTGCCTCACCCTGCCCACACCAACCCCCACCCCTGGTGCATCCACATCACAGGCAACCATTCGTCTCCAAACCTGTGTCCCAAGGACTGTTCAGTCATTTGTGTGTATCACAGTACAGGGACCTGAGTCAAACCTTAACATCACTGACAATGAAGGACCTGCTACCACTGGGAGTTGGCACACCATGCCAGGGGCACAGGCACCTGGGGTAGGGTGGATGGGAGAGATGCTGTGGGCCAGAGGGTGGGGCCACAGTGGAACTCCAATGACCAGGAAACCATCTCCCAAGTCTTGGGAGTATACCAAAGTTCGCAGGACAGGATGGGCCAAATTATCACCATGTTGGGGGAAAATCAAAGGCTGCAGAGGGAACACCACCAAGAAGTCATGCAGAAGTGGCAGGCACACAATGCCACCATGGCTACCATTGCAGGTACTCACAATCAGGCCCCTTCGACTAGCCATGTAACATCTGCCCTATCTACATCTGCGGCAGGTAGTGGAATAGAGGCCCTGTCAGGGGAACCACAAGCCTCAAACACCCCTCCCTCTGTAGCAGAAGAACCCATCGCCCCCGCAAACGTGGACGTCCACCCAGACGTCCGACTGGAGCAGATGCCAAGACCAAACCCACTGCCAGGAAGTGAACCTATCGTGATTTGTCACCCTTGTGTGCCACTGAGACACCCTGTAGACTGTTCTGAGACATAACTCAATTTTTCCATGGTATAAGGACACGGGACCTGTGTAACCAACTGGTGTAGCAGCTACTCTGATGAATCCATCCACCATGACCTCACTCATCCCCTTTTTTTCATTCATGCACCTTTATTTTGATTTTTAGTATTCTGATTTACACAATTAATCACACTCGAACACAGCTACGGTATATGTGTCTTTTATAGTACATCAACAATTGTCATTTTTGCCAAATGTAGCCTAGTCATGCCTCCCTGCATCGAACAGCTAGTGTAATGGTCATCAGAGGGAGGGTCCCTGAGCAGGAGACACATGACAACAGAAATGTCACAGGACAGATGTCAAAAAGGTTGAAATCCAGGGCCACACAATGGTATAGTCAGTATACCAATCTGCAAATAGAGCATGAGAGAGAGTACCCTCAGGATGGAAGGCATGGTGGCATACAATGCACGTTTACAGGTAACAGAAGTCATGCCCACAGACAACTACCTACAAAGCAGGGACACCCAGAATGGACCTATATATCACCAGGTACAAGCTCTTCACATATCCATACCATAGCTACATGATAACCTACCCCATGGAACACACAAAGAACATCACTGAGAAACCCAGTACTTCAACCATACACTAACATAGGCCCCATACCTGTCAGATTGTCAGTCACCTTTGTCAGAATACAGTTACCTGCACCTTAGACAGCAACGTCAGATTGCCAACACAGCTAGGTCCCATTGTCATCACAAAGTACCCCAACCATTGTGAAGCCAGAGGCCATTATCCAATCATCACACATTGGCCACAAACTTCAACTGACGCGTAATACACCATTTCACATCACCCCAACCCCATTGGTAATAGGAAAGGACTAAGCAGTCACAACCCCACTTGTTGAAGGAAGTACTAACAATGTGCTGACCCACTGTAACTATATGCATTTTGCCAGCAGTCTGTCAGGTACACCTTTAATATCTGTCAGCAATTACCATTGGCTACTGACAATGAATACCTCAAGCCTAGGTTGCAGAGCCAAATACGAAATGGTGAGTGGAAAGATAACAGGATAGGAGAATGCAAGAAACATACCTCAATGCTGAGTAGTCCATTACAGAAGTATATGTTAGGATCAGATATAACAATACATGAGATAGCACACCATATTGTACAGTACACTTTACAATCTATCAGTCTGCATCCACAACTCACATATAGGCATTGGAGCTCATGAACCCCCCAATGATGTATCAAGCTAGGAGGTGTAATGGCACCCATCTAATTCAGGTTGTGCACATTCAACACATCAAAAGGTCCACTTCACATGCCTGTATGTCAGTGAAAGTACTGATTAATGAGATCTGTCCTAGAGTCACCTGCTCCCTCTTCCTCTGGCTCCTCATCACTTGCCATATCAGCATTTCCAGCTGATATCAATGGTATCTGACATCTCAGGGTTAGGTTATGGAGCATGCAGCAGGCAACGATTATCTGGCATACCTTGTGGGGCGAGTAGAGGAGGGCACCTCCAGATCAGTCCAGGCACCTGAATCTTGCCTTCAGGAGCCCAAATGTTCGCTCAATTACACCCCTTGTCCTCCCATGGGCATCATTGTAACAGAGTTCCCCTGGCATGATTGGGTATCTCACTGGTGTCAACAGCCAAGGATGGTTTGGATAGCCTAAGTCACCTGTGAGCACAATGGTAGAACAACTCATAAATAGTACCTGCGACTGGCTATATTGTGATGACAGGAGACATAACAACATATTACACAAACACACACTACAATGCAAACTTACCAACCAGCCAGACCCTCTCGGCTGTGACTTGTGAGTTGTACTGGTCTGCCAGACATACCACCAGTACATTGATTGAGTGGTAGTTCTTCCTGTTCCTATACACCTGTTTATTGGCACTGGAAGGGACCAGGGCAACATGGTTGCCATCAGTGGCTCCTACCACATGAGGAATGTGTCCCGTCTCATAAAAGTCTGCCTTCACATAGGCTAAATCCTCTTGTTGGGGAAACCTGATGTAGCTGTACAGGTGTTACAACAATTCACACAGTACATCCTTCAACACCAGAGTGAACATGGGCTGAGACATTCCTGCAGTTAAGGCAATAGTATCCTGAAATGACCCTGTGGCCAGGAAGTGTAGCACTGACAATACTTGAATGATGGGAGGAATGCCAATCGATAGCGAATGGCAGGCATCAGATCTGGCTCCATCTGAGAACAAAGATCCATGATGGTATGACGATTCAGGTGATATGTGTGGATGACATGTCTCTCCTCCATGGTTTCCTGGTCTACTAGTAGATGGTACACTGGTGGTTGTCTCACTCTCCTCGTGGCAGCATATCTATGTTGAGAGAAGACAATATGCAGTATGCACACATCATTAACACATTGTATATCACTTGACACCTAAAATCTGTAGAAGATGCGAAGCACTTCTGACATATACAGTACAGGCTATAGATATGAAGCTAAATCACCCTCATTGCTGCATATTGGCTAACATGTAAATTGCATTGTACATATGAAACTAATGTTGGTGTACATGTGTGTATGACTTAGCTGTCCTGCACTATACACGCTTATGTTTTGGATTGTACCAATATCTACCCATGGCCTATGTACTTCAGAGTGGCTTTGCTCAGTTTTCACAATATATACTTCCTCAACACGTCCTATTGTCAACATTGGCACAATATGTAGCACAACCATGATGGCACTACTTTCGGATACGCAGTTTTTTGGGGAAGTAAGTGATTGATGCAGATAAGTTAGCACATCCATTGATGACAAAAAGGCAGGCGTCTGAACTATTGTAGTGGACAGTGGGAAGTGACCTAAGTCTGTCGGCGGAGGTCGTCATGACAGTAGGCTGTCGCAACCACCGTGCAACTTGCCATTGGTCAACATTGCTGCCTTTGGCTGATTTGGGCCAATGGCCATGACCATCGGTGGTGACAGTCCTCTATGTGGCGGGCGTGACTGCCATTTTCTGCAGTGCTGCTCACTTGACTCCTGACACTGTTGCCAGCAAGACCTCCACGACGTGAGCTGCTGGGAGCCATCATGCCACGTCCTGCAGGTGATAGGGCCCCTGCCTTTGACCCTGGAAGAGCTTGAGAGGCTAGTGGAGGAGGTCCTACCCCTATATGAACAGCTATATGGGGTGCCAGAGGAGCAGGTGAGTCCAATGCCCAAGCCACGTGTGATAGGTGTTGTGTGTGACATTGTATCGGGCATGCAAACTTGTGAGGATGTAGATGCATGCAGATGGCATAATGTAAAGCTGTGTGAGCAGAGTGAGCAGTATGTGTGCCTACTTGCTGTGACTGATGTGTACTGACCACTCCCTTTGGTATGGTACATGTGTACATGGCTTTCTCCTTTTGTCTGTGTCATCCATGCAGGTCAATACCCATCAGAAGTTGGGGATTTGGCGTGCCATCACCAAGCAAGTGCGGACCATAGTGGTCCATAGCCGGTGGAGCACCCATTGTAGAAATCGGTGGGAGGACCTAAGATGGTGGGCCTGGAAGATCGCTGAGGCCCTGCTCGGGATCTCCTCCCAACGAGGGAGCGGTGCCCGTCGGACCCTGACTCCCCCTATTGGCCCGCATTTTGGTGGTGGCCTAACCTGAGGCCGATGGGCGTTTGAGGGCAGCACAGCAGCCACAAGGGGGTAAGTACTGACGGAATCCTTGTACTTGGCTCAGATAGTATGTGTTCGCTGTCACACTTTAGCAGCTGTGACAATGTAGTAAGTGCTACGTGCATGTAGACTAGTGGGAATACATAGTACTCACATTGCCTAACTAAGAGATGGGGATCTGGCATAGGGGTTGGCGATGTGTACGTCTAGATTACCTATGTCAAGGGATAACTATGACTGCATGTGGAGATGCACAATTGATATTGACACATGTGACTCCACCCAGCCATTTGTATGGATGTAAGCTCCTGTTTCATACTACCTATCTAGTATTTCCAGGTCTATACACCTGAATGTGTGAATATGTAGCTCTAGGGTGTCAGACCACACCCATCTGTGTAGATCACATGTATTTGTCACTGAGTGCTTATCATATTTGGTACAGGTCCTAGTTACCTTATGTCCTGTTACAGGTATTGACTCCATGTAATCGTAACTGTAATTGTAATAGTATTTATATAGTGCTTACTACCCCTGACGAGGCGTTGAAGCGCTTTTTGGCAAGTGCCTGCTACTCCAGAACCCAAGAGGAATTAGTGGTTGATTTGTATAGGGAAATAAGAGTACAGTTTTAGTATTATTATGAGTTAATTTGAGCAGAGGATGTGTGAGTTTGTTAGTTAGATTGACTAGAGTAATGGAGGGATAGAGGAGGGAAGAATCCAGAAGTGTTAATTGGGAGTTTATAGCAATAGGATGAGGCTTGGGATGAGTAGAGGAGAGATGGAGGAGGGAAGACTGGAAAGGGTTAGGGAGATTACAGTAGCAGGAGGGGTTTTGGACGAGTCAAAGGTGAGATAAATGAGGGACAATTTAGTAGGGTTGTTTGGGGCATCATGGTAGTAAACTTAGGTTTGGGGTGAGCCAGATGTGGAAGAGGAAGGAAGATCTTAGGCAGGGTTATTTTGGAGATGAAAGTAGTAGAATGAGTTTGGGATGAGTCAGAGTGGGGATGGAGGATAGATTGATAGAGACATGACATTGGGTGATGGGTAGCCAAAGTAAAGCTTGTAAGAGAGTAAATTTATATTATTTTTATTTATTTATAATTTTATTTATATATACATTTTTTTAATCATTATTTTTATTTAATTTATTTATTCATTATTATCATTATTTTTTACTTTAATTAGCTTATTCATCATTTGAATTTTATTTATAAATTGTATTTTATTAATTTTTATTTAATGTTTCTCTAATACAGTAGGACTAGAGTAATAAATAAATAGATATGTAAATACATAGTAAGGGAAAATATGTTAAAGAAAAATAATAATAGTTATAATATTATGAGAAGAAGTAGTATTGTATAAACACAGACTTTCAAGATTTATAATATTTGAAGTTAATTAATAAGTGTACTTTTCTAACATTTTTTTATCTATCCTCAATTTTGAATAGCGAAATGCTCATGATAATAAAACATTTGATCAGTGTGATATAAAACCGAGAGCAGGGATTCATAAGTATGTAATAGAACAACTTATCTAGGAGCTATGCAATGAACTATGAACACGTTAAGCATAGAATAACATACACATATATATGTATATATATACACATATATATATATACATACACACACATATATATATATTTAACTGTGATTAAAGAGTTTGTGTAGAATTTATTCTTATGACATAGTAGCAATACATTTTTCCTAAAGAACTATATATATCTAGAATATACACATAATCAGATTAAAAATATTTATCAACACAGTCATATGCAGTCCATTGCTGTTTGAATATGGTGGTTATGAAGGAAAGAGCCAACTCTTAAGTAGTCTTTTGAAGATAAGATAGTTATCCGTGGATCTTATATTTGGGGGTAATGAATTCCATAGTTTAGCTGCTTGAACGAAGAAGGATGTACCACCTATAGTCTTTTTCTTGTATGGTTGTGCTCTAAGGTGGGGTGCCAATCTTGAGCGGAGTTTTCGTTGTTGAATGTATTTGGTTATTTTGTTTCTGATAAAAAGCGGCCTATGTGTTCCTTGTATAGCTTTGTGGGTGATAGAAAGCAGCTTGAAGGTTCCGGCAAGAGGTAACCAGTGTACTGCTCTCAAGGCAGCGGAGATGTGGGCTTGTGGCTTTACATGTAATAGTAGCCTGGCAGCAGAGTTCTGAATACATTGTCATTTTTTCATAACAGATAGATGATGATCCATGGTAGAGGCCATTGGCATAATCCAGTTTGGATAGTACAAGAGAGATAGCCTGCACCTTGAGTGGAAATCCGAGCTGGGGGAGGATACGTCGCAGAGTCTTCAAGGTGATGAAGCTTGTTCGTGCTAATTTGTCCTTTTGGGTATTCATTGTTAACTTGAAGCCCATGGTAATTTCAAGGTTTTAACCTTCCTTGGATAGCTGAGGAGGTGGTCCGAGATCGCCAGGTCAGGCGCACAGTGGGACATCATTTTTCCAGTCACCACATGTGAGTATTTCTGTTTTGGAAGCATTTAGTTTGAGATGGCTCCAAGTCATCCACTGATCAACAGCTCTGAGGCAATTGAAGATTTGTGAGTTTTCAATGTCTTTGGTCCATTCCAATTTAAGTAGTATTTGTGTGTCATCTGCATAGTTGTAGCATGTGGGTTGGAAATCATTGATCAGTTCTGGTAATGATATCATGTAGATGTTGAAAAGCAAAGGTGAGATGATTGATCCTTGGGGGATCCCTGCTTTTGTGAGGTAGGGTTTGGACGAGAAGGGGGGAGAATAGATAATATTAGTTCTGTTTTGAAGGAAGGATGTAATCCAGTCGAGAGCAGTCCCTTCTATGCCGGCTTCATGGAGTCTTTAAATTAGGGTGTTATGGTCAACTGCATCAAAGGCAGCTAAGAGGTCCAAGAGAAGTAGTGCAGCAACTCCATTGCGGTCAACTGTGTTCTTAAGATCATCCTGGATTGCTATGAGTGCCTCTTTCAGGGTGGAATCCAGTTTGGTAGCCTGAAAGTATGGAATTGTCTTCAATGAATTGTGACATCTGGGCGAATGCTGCTCTTTCTATTAGTTTGCCAAGGAAAGGTCCATTTGTGATTGGTCTGTTGTTGTTGGGGTCCTGCGGGTCTAGGTTTGTTTTCTTTAATAACAGACATATAGATGCCTTTTTCAGGTCTTCAGGAAACGTTACTGTAGTTAAAGAGTTATTGATGATTCTGCTTACAGGTGTGGCAGCAGAACTAGATAAAAGAATGTTCTTGAAGATTTAAGGTGGACAAGGGTCAGAAGAGCAACCGGAAGGCCTGCTTGCTTTGACCAAATCCATTAATTTGCCTTGTGATATTTGTTTGAAGGACTGTAGAGGCTGGGTTGGTTTATTCTGAAGGGGATTTTAGGAAAGGGGGTACCTTTTTTTTAGCTTTTTTGATTGATGATTTGTATATTCCGTTAAGTTTGGGTAGCTGCAGTTTGTCTTGAATGCTGTTTGTTTTGAGCCAGGTCCACTTCAACTTTCTGATTTGTCACTTTATCTTTTTAAGTTCTGTGTTTCTCCAAGGTGTTGGTTTTCTTTTTTCCTGTTTAGTTTTTCTGAGTGGTATTAGGATATCAAAAGCTTGGAACAGAATTAATTGTATCTAGAGCTGTGTTGGCTGTTAGTTGTGTTTCTAAGTCTTCACAATTGAGTTTGCTCCATGGTCCAGAGGTGCACACACATAAGTTGCTGTGAAGTGTGTTGATTTGTGGTGTTTTATGTTGGAAAGTTATCAAATGGTGGTCTGTCCATGTGATTGGCGTGATGCTCTGAACAGTAACTAGTTTAGGCTTTGCAAAAATGACATATGGGATGTGTCCAGTGATGTGTGTGGGATTGTTTGCAATCTGATGTAGGTTCAATGTGACCAGGCCAGTGGTGATAGCTTTTGGATGGGGCATATTGGGTTTGTCAAACCAAATATTTAGGTCCCCAAGAATGCATAGGTTTAAGTGTAATGTAATAAGGTTTGGAGCTGTATCTAGAAAAGTGTCTGGGATTGTTGAGTTGTTAAGTGGAGGTCTGTAAAGGAGGAGAATGTTACAGAAGGAAGTTGGAGTAGGGTTGCATCTGGTGAGGAGGGCCTCACAACCTTAAATGGAAATGTTGTCTGTTTTAGTGAGATTTAGTGCTTGTTTGAATATAATAGCTAGTCCACCCCTCTCTTGCCTATAGAGTTTTGGGTGATGGTTTGATAGCCCGGAGGACCAGCTTCATGCAACGCTGGGGTCATGTCATCTCCCAACCATGATTCTGTTATGAATAGTAAGTCAGGTTGTGTGTCCGTGACCAGGTCGTAGATGTGGTGCTTGTTTGTTCAGAGTAATCGAGCATTTATAAGCAGGCAATTTAGAAAAATTGTGTTAGTGGCGGTGTTGTTTTGTTTAAGAGAAGGGTGAGCAGTATATTTTGAACTTGTAGGAAGTGTGTTGGTAGTTGTGATAACTGTGTGAGGATCACAATAGTCCTGCTTTTCAATATAGTGTTCCTCTTCCAGCAGGCTTAGGAAGCATTTTGTTGGATCTGTGTGTCGGTGGTGGACTTGGTGGCTGAGAGAGACATGAAGAGTGTACTTTTTTTGTATGGTAGCCTCATTATGTAATAGACAAGGGATGCAAAGTTGTTAAGAGTGGCATGTTGTTTATTTTGTTTGCGTCTGTTTAGTGTGGAAGGACTATGGGTTAGGTGTGGTGGAGGAGCATGTGGATCATAATGTAAGGCTCTAAATTGTGCTATGGATGAGAGGCGGGTGAATGAATGTCGCTGTGTTGGGGTGCTTGTGGTAGATGTTTGTGAAGAGTGAGAATGTAGGGGTAAAGATTGGTCAGGATTTGTATTCTTTGTGTAGTCATGAGGGTGGGAGTGGGTGTGACAGAAAGAATAATGAACGTTTGTGTTATTTTGATGTGCTGATGAGTGTGGTCTGTTTTGTTTTTGTGGAATAATGAGAGAGGGGGTATTGATGTAGTGGTGTTCTGTGATGGATTTGTATGAGAGTGCTGGTGAGTGGTATTAGAGTATCACAGGTGGTGTTGATGTGTTTTGGGTGTATGAGGTGTGTAAGAGGGGATGGATGTGCGTCAAGGGTGTTTGTGTTAGTTTTGATGAGTGGAAGAGGTAATATGTGTGGTGGAGTGGAGTGGAGTGTGAGGATTGTATGGTTGTGTGTAATTGGTGAACAGAGGAAAAGGGTATTTGTAGATGGTGTGTTGGAAGGTTGGGTGTAGGTATTGTCATGATAAAAGGGGGTCAGGCAAGAGCAAATAGAGGATAGTGCTGTTGGTTTGTGTGAACAGGGAGTGTGTATCTGGATGGCTGAAAGTAATGTATACTGTGGTTTTGTGTTGTATGGGTGATGGCAGGTTGTGTTAGTGGGAATGGACAGAGTAGTGTTTGCTGTGAGAATGAAGGTGTTTTACTGTTGTAGTTGTGGTGGATATGTGTATAGGTGTGGTATATGGGTTTTGTGTTGGTTGATGAGACATTGCAATTTGTATGAGGTCAGTTTGTGATGCAAGAGTTGGACGTCTTTGCTGATAATTTGTTTGGTTGTTGATGGATGTGTAGGGAGTGAGGTGCTTTCTGGTAATATGAGAACTGGGCAGCATTTCTGGCCCTAGGCCCTACCTGACCCGAACAGGCCCAATCAGGCAAATGCCCCTGCCCTCTCTGCTCTTACCCTCAACGCTCGGGCTGCGATGCCCTGAGCCCCTAGGATTAAATAGCCCTACTGGCCAATGGAAACTTAGTCCTAACCAATCAGATTTGTAACCCTAAATCCCACAACCAATGGGAGACCCATCCCTATTCACCAATCATACCCCTAATACTGACATCCAAACACAACATCAACTCTAAAAACAGGAACCAATAGGAATCTCCACCCTAGTACCAATCACAACCCCATCCCTAAAAACAGAAGCCAATAGAAATCTCAACCCTTATACCAATCACAACCCCAATCCTAAATACAGGAACCAGTAGGAATCTCAACTATAGTACCAATCACAACCCCAACCCTAAAAACAGGAATCAATAGGAATCTCAACCCTAGTACACATTAACCCTAATCTTTAAGCCAATAGAAAGATCAACCCCAACAACCGATCACAACACCATATGAAACAGCCAATAGAAACGTAAATAAGGGCCAAGTTAACTGAAGCCCCAGCATCTGTGGGAAGGGAGGAGGGAGCTGCTGCTCTATTCAGAATCTCCTTGGATACAGACAGGCTGAATCCACATGTCCAAACTAGCATAGTCTACTTTCCAGGTAAGGGAGAGATTGTAAAGAACACTGAAATACTGCTTGTCGCGCACTCAGAAATTTGGCTTTTTCAAGCCAAAAACAGGTGATGCAGACAATTTCTAAACACAATTTAAGTCACAGAAACAGAATAAGCAGTCTCCTAAATACACTCTGGTTAGCCACTGAGGTGTATGTAGCCTTTTCACTTAAAAAAAGAAGAGGGGGGCTTATGTAGTCTTTTGCCACAAACTAGGAGGGATATTTCAAACAGTCATGGTTAAAAAACAGCACTTTAAAAAGGCCAAGCTGCCTGAAACACACAGAGTCCACAGTAAACAGGCACGGGTAGCAGTAGAAAACACTTATAAACTAATAATAAGATTTCCAAAAAATGTCTGGGGTTCCTTACCTAGGTCTCCTGGGAATCCTTGATCACTGGGCTGAATTGGTGCACAGGGTGCTGGGCTCACAAAATGGGGGAGACCAGCATCTCAATCAGTCAACTGATATGACCGGTATAGGACTGTACATATGGGTTTGTGGAGATGTCCCCACTGTCCCTTCATTATCTTGCTATGGGGTGTGTGAAGGTTGTAACAGAGGGACATCAAACTATGGCTGTCTGTTTGTTAATATTTGGTCTTGCCATGCCTTTCCATGCTATGGCACTGTGGGTGATTCACTAGATGTTTAGGCTGTCCTACCCTATGACAATGTGCAGTGTCCATCATATGAGTGCCAATGGCCTACCAATACTAGTGCAACAAATGGTATGACCAGCGTACATCATGTCACAATGGTTACTTGGGGACAGATGTTGAGTGGGATAATCCTTGCTAACCATAGCCAAGCTGCTGTGGACAGGTTGGACAGGAGATGGTTTTGGGTCACTTCTCAGTTAATGATCTTATGGTTTGGCTGAACTACTTTTTGTCATACAGGTGGTGCTGTTGTAAGTGCAATGGCAGTCATGTAGGACCATGTGTACATGTAAATTCAGTGGGATATGTGTGTTGTTTGGACTTAGGTACAGGCAATCACATCAGGAATGGTGTGAGTGATGTTCGTTTACACATATTGTCATGTTGTGGAACTGTATCTGCATGTCAGATGGAATGTCATGTGCACTATTATGGCCTTTGTTTAGTTGTTCTTACACTGCTCTCTGTGATGGTCAGTGGATGTCTCATGCATGCTATGTAGGCCACTGTAGCTGTAAATGCATGGCAACAAGTTTTTATGTTTACTTTGTCCTTGGGACAAGTAGGCCCAACCCTCTGCAGCACAAACCCTTTGGCTGCCTGTTTACAGAGAGAGAAACTCTCTGCAGTTGAGGTAATGTGCTTCCAAATCATAATGCTGTTGGAACTTGTATTTATGGTTCATTATTTGAAAGTCTTCATTATTAGGGTGAGTGCTGTAAATAAATGTTTTAAGGTCACACTTCACTACTGACGTTGGTTCCAGTACAAAAAAAAAAAACACGTGTATACACATGTTTGAAAAGTTTAGGCTATGAGGCTCAGTATAATGCTCCCAGAATGCTCTCTGATTAGATGCAAATGAAGTGTCATTTAGTAAAATGTGTTGATGCATGCTAGTATTTCCCAAAAATATTTCCAATGGAAAATCAGTGTAACCATTTACAACACGATTATGGGAAGCATGAAAATAAACAAACACTGACAAATCCAACTGATCTGACATATTTTTATAAGTCTTTTAGTTTCATCAATGTGTGTCTTGTTTTGACATGGCTTTTGTAACACTTTATTGTTGTGGGAGCTACCAGGCCCTCAACATTGTAACAAACACTGGCAAAACCCAGCCAAAAAGTTTTTGATCTCTAAAAGCACACGTTGCCACCAGCGGCATAACAAAGGCCCCGCAGCCGCCCTACAGGGGCCCCTTCAGCACAGCACCTGCCCTGAGTGAGTCTGGAGAGGGGGCTCCTCCATGTTCTTTGCAAAGGGGCACCCTCCAGTTTCGTTACGTCACTGATTGCCACTGTAGTTCCTGCCACTGAACAAAACTACTTTGTGTGGCAATATGCTTCTTGTGGAAGAGCAGAATGCGATCACTCACAGTAAAGCCAGCCGAAAGAGAGAGAAATAGAAGTTTAATAAAAACAAAATGTCTTTGTTAACACCACACCTAATTAGGGACCAAGACCCACATGTAGTTAGCTTTTTGCATGTTGCAAACAGCGACTTTCGCTGTTTGCGACGTGCAAAAAGCACATTGCGATGCACATACCCAGTTTTGCGATTTGGTAACCTGGTTACCGAATCGCAAAACGGGTTTGCGACTCGCAATTAGTAAGGGGTGTTCCCTTCCTAATTGCGACTCGCAGTGCAATGTAGGATTGTTTTGTGACCCCGAACACGGGCGCAAACCAATCGCAGTTTGCACCCATTTCAAATGGGTGCTAACACTTTCGCAAAAGGGAAGGGATCCCCATGGGACCCCTTCCCCATTGTGAATGTCATTGTAAACATTTGTTCAGAGCAGGCAGTGGTCCTGTGGACCACTGCCTGCTCTAAAAAAATTAAACGAAAATGTTTCATTTTTCGTTTTTGTTATGCATCTCGTTTTCCTTTAAGGAAAATGGGCTGCATTACCAAAAAAAAAAAAAACTGCTTTATTGAAAAGCAGTCACAGACATGGTGGTCTGCTGTCTCCAGCAGGCCACCGTCCCTGTGAGGGCCCCCATTTGCGAGGGGGTCGCAAATTGCGACCCACCTCGTGATTATTCATGAGGTGGGTATTTGCGAAGCCCTTGCGAATAACAGATGGTGTCAGGGACACCATCCTACATTAGGATTTGCGACTAGCAATTTGCAGGTCGCACATCTGAACCTACCTACATGTGGCCCTAAATTCTTAAAGAAAGTCACAAAAGTGCACCCATTGTATATGTCGTACCCCTATAAAATATTTGTGAACTGTATTTTAGCATGGGTAAATATGATGTGTAGATTTGCTCATGTGAAAATCTATTGAGCATTAGCAAGTTCATTTTCCCTCCAGCCACTTTCTTCCCCGTCCTGGAAGAAGTTCTAATTCTGCCATTGTCAGGAGTAAATGTCCAACCTTTCTTATTATGGGAAAATATTAGAGAGAAGCTGGTAAAAATCTTTAAAACATGCAGGTTAGTAGGTTTGCAGACTCAAAGGCATTCCAGCCCTGGAACTATTGCTTACTGCTTCCTCCAGCCCCAGTATGCAGATCTGATGAAAGGTGGCAAAATAAGGAAATTGCTACAGTAGAGATTGAAACTGCAAGTATTCAAGCCCTACTATGGTAGTAGCCCTGGCATAATCAGAGAGGCTATTATCAGAGCACTTACATAATGAGATTGCTGCCATAATTTGTCGCCACACTACATGGCACCAAAGGGACAAGTAGATCTTTTGACAGGACAAGTAGATTTGAGAAGCAACCTGTCCCCTGGACAAGTAGATATTTTAATAAATTCCACACCCCTGGATAAGGTGTATCTGTGTACAGTGCCTGCAGATATTCCTCAAACAATTGGTACATGTATTGACATGGCTGTCCTCCAGACATCGATTTGTAACATCAGACAGCACCTGTATGGGACTGCCACATGTTGTGTCTTCATCAGAGACTGTATCTATTTTGGCATATATGTACAGATAGTTGAGCTAGGCATTGCTGTGCTGTGTCATCTGTGAAAATAGTTGTCTCTACTTGAATGGGACATGACTTATGGACTTGGACTGGTCTGGTGTTGAATTGGAACATTCATCATATGGTGTGATCAGTCAACTGCTTTGCCTAAAGGTGATAGAAGAATGGAGAGTAATGACCAGGATTAGGATGGAATTTCAACTTTAGCTAGGGCATGATGTGCATGCTGACATAACTTAACAGGTGATTTGATGGAATGCTCCAGCTGGGCTACTTTACATGGATTATGATGTTGGTGAGAGAGAGGACATAAAGGGCTGGAGAGAAGTAACATGTTGTGACATTATGTAGGTAATGTGATTTCCTTGTGGAATTGCCTAGCGAGGAGATGTATACCTACAGTTTTGCATGTTGTAATGTGTGTATGTGAAGAATGTGATGACCCTCTCTCTCCCTCTCTATCTCTCTCTCTATTTGTGTGCATCATCATTGGCAGGTGAAGGAGATGGGGCACAGATGAGTAGGGATGCTGTTGGCCATGGAACACGGAGTGCTGATACCACCAACAGCAAGGGACCCAGTGGCCTGGAGGGCGAGGGGAGTGCCATTGGAGAGACAGGACCATCATCATCATCATCCTCGGAATCCTCCTCCACTGGACACTCCCTGGTGGTGGTGGAACCACCTGGGACCACCCCAGCGCCATCTCTGTCCACCACCCTCCTCACTACCACCGCCCTCTCTGTAGCTCCCCACCCAGTTGTCCGTGCCTGCTTACCCAGGAGGGTGGGCGTCTCCTTCCCACAGGCACCTGTCCCCCCACCCCTGTCAGCCCTGCTGCCCTCAGTGAGGAGTCTACCGACCTCCTGAGGTCAATCTCTTTGGGTCAGTCGACCATCGTTAATCCTATTCAGGGACTGGCAACTCAAGTCCAGCAGAGTAATGCATTCCTGTAGGGCATTCATGGTGCACTGGCTGGCCTACAGAGATCCTTTCAGGCTTTGGCCTCCACACTGATGCCAGCCAGTTACCCTTTGTCCTCTGTCCCCCCTCCACCTTCCTCTTCCCAATCGCAAATCCCTCTTCCCCGACCTAGCCAAAGCACACAAACAGACAAGCATGCATTCACTCAACATACAAGGGTACCACTGACAAACACAAGCACCACAAGACCTACCATCAGCATGCATACAGACAACACCCACATGCAGACACACCAACCCTCACTACCTGCACTGACTCCCCCACCACTCCCTGCCATCACAGACACAACACCAGATACACCTGCAGACGCAACAGCAACATTCACCGATCCAGCCACAACTCCTATCCTACCCACAGTCAGCACAATATCAGTCCCTCAGACATCCACCCTGTCACCACATCCGCAGACACCACAACCACAAACTCACCTACCATGCCTGCAGTCACCACCCCAACAGACAGTCACACATCCACCATGGCATTTCCCAGCAGCATCTCTACCCCCTCCCAAGACGCATAAATGCCCACACTCACCCACACAACAGACACTCGGCACACAGAAGCACACCTTGCACACACAGGTCCCCAAGACATCCACCAAAACACCGCTCACAACCACTCCCTCTCCCTCCACTCCCAAACACTTTCGCCATGACCATCCCCGTGTGCCTAAGAAATCTTTCCTCTCGGAGATGACCCTTTTCCCTACTCCTCTCCCACCCTGTGTGACCTCCAAACGCTCTGTGTCCCTCCCCAAGACCCAAGATGAAGGGACAAACCTTGACCAGGACCAAACTGATGTCCATTGGCTTTTCAGTTTCTGAAAACATAAGAACAACCCTTAGTACTTATAACTCTTACATTGTTTCCTTTCCAATTTTTATGACCCATGTTTGATTACCTTATGTCCCTTCTCCCGTTTTTAGGTACTGGTTCCTGTAGACTGAACTTTGCTATGCAATAATTCTAGCAGACAAAATCAAGACAATTAATTCCACAGGTAATAGTCACACCTAAATGTAGGAATATGACAGTTCACTCTAAAACCTATCTACGTATGTAGACTTTACAAATCTAGATAAATAAGCATTTGTCCTTTTAAAGTGAATCAAGGTACAAATAATGGTTCATAGGCTTAGTCAGCTTTCATTTCAAGAAATCGTAAATACACATGAATATCATAACTTTGGCTATGAGTCCCTCTGTAATAATTAAGGTCATTTGAATGTATTAATATAACAACCTTAATATGAGTCTTTGATCACATTTTAACAAAAACGCTGCTGGAAAATAATAAATGTCTTTTCTTTCCTCTGGGAGAACAATAACAAAAAATGGTTGACTTCACCAGTCGTTTCAACAGGATTCCCTCAGATGAGTATGACTTTCCTGTCTTTAGTACAATTCATAAATGTTACCAGAATGTATAGATTGCCGCTTGAATAATATCTTTTGATTGTCTTTTGCTGGTTGACAGCTGATATAGAGAACTGAAGCAGGAAAACCGGTGACCCGACGGGAAAGAGGAACACGTGAACGAGGATGCCGAGAGCTCGGGAGGAAATACAAAGGAGACGAGGAAGGAGCATCAAGCACAGGTGAGTACAACGGGAGGGAAGCTGATGACGAGCAGTCGTCATGGTCATCGCGTATCCTTTATGGTTGTAACGGAGGGACACCCTTAAAGGAGCCACAAACCAATATGCGTGCAGGATGCCGACAAGTACACATAACAGATTAACAGCAAATAACTCACTATATTCAAGTAAAAAAGCTCAGAACAAGATGAGATTTGAAACCTTCTTTAAGTTCAAAACGAAGGCAAAAAATAATAGTAAAAATGCATGGTAAATCAGTGTAAGGAATTAGCATAAGGCTTAATCAAACGCAGAAAAGAGAATGACAAAAGTCGAGTCTCTGAGTAAAATATTTTCAAGTCTTAAGCAAGAGACAGAGGGGGTCATTCCAACCCTGGCGGTCTCTGACAGCCAGAACCAGGATGGCGGGAACAGGTGTCAGGGCCCCTACACTGCCCATGCCACTGGCATGGGCAGTGCAGGGGCCCCCTAATAGGGCCCCATACAGATTTTCACTGTCTGCTTTGCAGACAGTGAAAATCGCGACGGGTGCCACTGCACCCGTCGCACCCCTGCAACTCCGCCGGCTCCATTCGGAGCCGGCTTCCTCGTTGCAGGGGCTTTCCCGCTGGGCCGGCGGGCGGCCTTTTGGCGGTCGCCCGCCGGCCCAGCGGGAAAGCCAGAATGGCCGCCGCGGTCTCCTGACAGCGGAGCGGCCATTCGGCGGTAACCGCATGGCGGGCGGCGCGGTCAGAATGACCGCCAGAGTGATATAAATCCACTCTCTAAAGTCAGGTAAACTGGTCTCTGGGTCACCTCAAGAAGGGACCCTTTCATGGAAAATACACAACGGAAATCTCAGTGTCAGCATAAGGTGATGACAAATTGGCAGATCAGAATAAAACATATAATATAGCATCATCTAGCACCATCCCAAAGCCATCTCCCAAATGAATATTAGAACAACCGCTTTTGATCTAATGTCATCAGGTGTGTTGGTACAAATCGAGTTACACTCATTACAATGACAATTTGAAGAATATGCCTATTGACGCTCAGGGAGGAAGAGCCTTGAAAGTAGCAGACTTCCTCCAGACCTCTTCCAGAAGAGCGTGCACAGAGCATTATAACAGTGCACATTATGCTGCATGTTGTCAGAGGAGAAATGAAAACACACATGATTGCTATGTTAGAATTCAAGAAATGTTTTTACAAGGTGCAGCTTTTTTGTTTTAGTGCAAAAATGTTCCTAACAATAATCACAAACTTGTATTAAAATAGAATCCTGTTTATCAGTGTGTACATGAAACAAGCTCAACAAAAAATATCCTAATTGAGCTAGTGAATCCAGCCTTGTGAGTTCAATGGAAACGTGCACTTTAACACTGGTGTCAAGATTTTAAAAGAATGCATGAAAACTCTGTGAGATTCCACAGAGTGAACTATAAGAAAGCAGAACATTGTGCTGCTCGCACTTATTTTCAGTGTCAGGAGCTTCTTCTGAGCTGAAAAATCAGCATGAATGGCACCACGCGGCGCACCAGAAGGTGCTGCTGCTCGAGGTGATTTTGCTGCCAATCTAGTAGATATTCTACTCGGGCAGAAGCTTTGTCGCAGGTGGTTGCAACCATTCGTGGTGAGAAAATTGAACCGAGCGCCTACCTAGAGCCCGAGACTTGCACTAGAGAATGCCAATTTCCACTCGTGCACACCAACCTACCGTTGGTGAGCCAGGTGAGAGAAGAAACTCCGCCACGCATTAGTTGGCAGAATTTGGCTGGAGCTTCACATTACAAGCGTAATGCAGAGTGGCTAAAATTCCTCTCCCCCTGCTGGGGGAGCAAAATGTATTGTATTTTAAACCAGACAGTCACAGATGAAGCTCATGCTTAAGAAAATTAACTGTACTCCAACAAAGATTAGACTAGACCTGCTGCAACAGAGAGGAAATATTGCTGTGTGCATGCAAGGGATGCCCACTGGAAAGAATTGGTATTGAGAGACGCTGGTTCTTGGTAAGACTTGTGAAGATGAACATGGCCACTTTGCACTCTTTATTTAAAGAATGCTTTACATAAAGGGATAATGTGTTTCAAAGTAGCTTTGTTGGAGCTGTGCTAAAAAAGACTGTAAATCTTTACTTTGAAGTTAAGTGAGAGTATGTGTTGAGGTCGCTGTATAGAAGCAGGGAGCATTTTTGAGAGGTTGAACAGGCTATGAACTAATAAGGAGCAGCTCCTGGTACTTTTTCGGGGCTTTGCACAGGGACGGTGGATGGATTTTTTTTTTTTTTAAATACACTTATCTGCATCGCCACCTCCACTGCCACTACCACCACACCGCTCCTCTGCCACAGGCTGCAGGCACAGGCTCCCAGCCTGCCCTGCGGCCAATCCTGATGCTGCTCAGAGCAGCAGTAGGATTGGCTGGGAGCGCCCCACCAGGGCTCTCCCAAGCAGACTGGGATCATGTGCCTGCTCTCTCCAGCCCGGCAACACAGTGCCAGGCTGGAGAGAGCACAGTGTGCATGTTGTGTTTGGCCGCCTCAGACGGTCGGCCAAATGTGCATGCACAATGAGGGACAGTGCTGTGCACTACTGCTCAGTGCTCGTCAACCCCAATGCCCCGCCCCTTTTACTACAAAATGATAATACACATTGAGGGTCATTCTGACCCTGGCGGGCGGCGGGAACCGCCAAATGGCCGCTCCGCGGCCAGAAGACCGCGGATGCCATTCTGGCTTTCCCGCTGGGCCGGCGGGCGACCGCCAAAAGAGCGCCCGCCGGCCCAGCGGGAAAGGCCCTGCAACAAGGAAGCCGGTTCTGAATGGGGCCGGCGGAGTTGCAGGGGTGCGACGGGTGCAGTTGCACCCGTCGCGATTTTCACTGTCTGCTAAGCAGACAGTGAAAATCTTTATAGGGCCCTGTTGGGGGGCCCTGCACTGCCCATGCCAGTGGCATGGGCAGTGCAGGGGCCCCCAGGGGCCCCACAATACCCGTTCCCGCCATCATGTTCCTGGCGGTAAAAACCGCCAGAAACAGGATGGCGGGAAGGGGGTCGGAATCTCCATGGCGGCGGAGATTCAGCCCATGCAGGGGAAATCCGGCGGGAAACCGCCGGATCCCCCTTTCTGACCGCGGCTTTACCGCCGCGGTCAGAATGGGCTGGGAAGCACCGCCAGCCTGTTGGCGGTGCTTCCGTGGTCCCCGGCCCTGGTGGTCTTGGACCGCCAGGGTCGGAATGACCCCCATAGTTTGTTAACGTTTTTTAGTAAAAGGTTTGAAGCTGCAGCTGCTGGCGGGGGGATCGACGCTCCCCTGCCCTAGCGGAGGAGCCACACCTTATCACTGGTAATAGAATCCACAGGAAGCTGATGCCTTCTAAGTTCTGCTGACAGACGACTTAATGTGGCTGTTTATTGACGTGAATTATAACTTTTTTCATCATCTACTGAAGTGATATTGTTACAGTATTTAATGTTTGTTTTTGTAGACCCATTTTAATTATTTTATTACACAGTTGCATGATGAACCCAGTGTTTTAGAAAAAAGTACTTTATCGTTTATTTCTGAAATGTGTCATCTGTAAGTTAAGTGAGTGATCAGCGGTTGAAGAGTGACTTCACACAAGCATTACACAGGTAGGAGAGTCTAAACTATGCCACTGCCACCTTGGCCACACATTTGGCATACATCTGTTGTTATATCCACAAAGCGAGCAGTGTTGTCAGTTTTCACTTCTTTACACACAACTGGGTCATATTTTTCCCATTTGCACCAGAAAAAACTCTGCTGGCGAGATGGCTAAATCTGGGTTTCTATTTCCCCTGTGTGATTGATATTTTTGGGTGTAAAGTTGCCTACCCCATAATAACATCTTTATTGCTTCCAGGCAGGCTCCATGCTTGGCCTAGCCCCCAGCGAAAACTCTACCTTTGATGGCCCTGCTTTATGTAGCTAGCCTTCCTCCCAGGGTGACATGACTTGACCAAAGTGCTTAGAGGAGATAGTATCATTTTTTTCTTCTTTTTGAGGCGACCACGAGGACATGCTGCCTAAAAGCCAGTGGGGGCGGTAAAGAATCTTGAAGAAGGAAGTCCCCCGGCTGCGCCTTACCTGAAGAGTGGCGAGCAGTGGAGGACATTGGAGTGCCAGAGCACTTCCTAAGTACTTCTCCTCCAAGCATAAGGAGTTCTGGCTCACTAACAAGGAAGAAGAGTGGAAAAGGAGCTCACCAGCCACAGTCTGTGGGCTTTTAGTGGCTGGGCCAGAGAGATTAAATAGAGAGTTCAGGAAGGGACGAAAAGGGTAAAAAAAAGTACAGTATTTCTGTATACAGTGTAAATGTGTCTCTTTTTACCAAAACTACTTCAAGTTGATGGGAACTTTACTCCCTCTGTTCACATGGCCCGTTAAAAATTATTTTAAACGACCTATGCCTGGAGTGGGACGTGCCAATGTGTTGGGTTATGGTCTGCCTTTCCACCCAAAAACTAAATTGCTCTGTTATGGCACACTGTCGCATTTTTGTAAATGAACATGATGCTCAAGAAAATATCTAGGCATGCTCTCTGGTCGTTATCATTTCAGTTTTTGTTTGATCTGTTTGAGGTTCTTAATAATTGTTGCCTTTCTGCGTGAAATGCACTGGGCGACTGAGTATTGAATTATTAAATACACAAAAGAAATACAATGGACTTTAATAGAATAAATATGGTAAACATTATTTTTTGAAAATGATAAAAATAAAGAGTTAAAAATAAATGTGATTTGAGTCTTAGACAGTGCAAAGTCGACTGCATAGAAATCGTTTTCCACACTTACTAAATGTGCATACTACTATTGCTGCAGAATCCATGGTCCTCATGTTATATCAGGGAGGACTATGTACAGTCTGTTGTACAAAGAATAACATACCTCTCCACATGTTGACTGTGCCTGAGCTTTTAACTCTCAATAGCGCTCGCTTGTCTGTCATCTAGGTTTGCGCTATCTAAATACTTGGGCCCGTATTTATACTTTTTGACGCTAAACTGCGCTAACGCAGTTTAGCGTCAAAAAGTTTAGCGCCGGCTAACGCCATTCTGAAGCGCCATGCGGGCGCCGTATTTATTGAATGGCGTTAGCCGGCGCTAGCAGACCGGCGCTGCCTGGTGTGCGTGGAAAAAAACCACGTACACCAGGCAGCGCCGGCGTTGGGGAAAATGGCGTTAGGGCGTCTTAAAAATGGTGCAAGTCAGGTTGACGCTAAAAAATCGCCTCCACCCGATTTGCGCCATTTTTAACGACGCCCAGACGCCATTTACATGACTCCTGTCTTAGTAAAGACAGGAGTCATGCCCCCTTGCCCAATGGCCATGCCCACGGGACTTATGTCCCCTGGGCATGGTCATTGGGCATTGAGGCATGTAGGGGGGCACAAATCAGGCCCCCCTATGCCAAAAAAAAAAAAAAAAAAATTATACTTACCTGAACTTACCTGAATGTCCCTGGGATGGGTCCCTCCATCCTTGGGTGTCCTCCTGGGGTGGGCAAGGGTGGCAGGGGGGGTCCCTGGGGGCATGGGAGGGCAGCTGTGGGCTCATTTTGAGCCCACAGGTCCCTTAACGCCTGCCCTGACCCAGGCGTTAAAAAGAGGCGCAAATGCGGGATTTTTTGCCCCGCCTACTCACGGGCGTGATTTTTGCCCGGGAGTATAAATACGACGCATTTGTGTCGCAGTCATTTTTTTGGACGGGAACGCCTACCTTGCATCTCATTAACGCAAGGAAGGCGTTCACGCAAAAAAATGACGCTCTTTCCTCATACTTTGGCGCTAGACGCGTCTAACGCCAAAGTATAAATATGGCGTTAGTTTTGCGCCGAATTTGCGTCGAAAAAAACGACGCTAATTCGGCGCAAACGGAGTATAAATATGCCCCTAAATACGTACATATTGTAGGAAATAATGCATACACATTTGGCAAAGAACATGTCAGCTTTCCTTGCCTTTGTCCGTCTGTTCTCCTACTCCCTCTAACTCTTTTTCTCTCCCCTATCTCTTTCTTCAAGTCTCTCTTTCACCCTCCTCTACTCTAACACGCCTCACACCTCCTCTTGAGGTGGGCCCTGCAGCAGGGTGCTGTTCACCAACTTGCACAGGGTGTAGGTGGGGCGTCTGGCTGGGAAGGGGGGTTAATGAGACTGTGGTGGGCGGCATGCCGAGGCTTGAGGAGACCAAAGGTCCGCTTGCAAATTTCATGCAACGCTTCACAAAAGGCTCAGGTCCCAGTTCAACAGAAATGGATACAAATGAAACGAATAGATACAATGTTTTTCTGTATCGCCTCATCTGTTTCCAGAAGTTGTCGGGGATTCATTGACCTTTGTATTGTTGTATGATTATTTAAGCAGCAGGCAGAACTGTTGCGTTAAAAGGAACACAGTTTTGCAGTAATGCTTGGGACTGCCAGCAACAAGATGTGACAAACATTTGTTTTGACAGAATGCTCTGTCACGGTTTCAACGAGAGTAAGCACCAGAGATGTGTGCCACAGCGGCGGGATGGCGTTGCTATCAGGAAATTGCAGTATTGCAGTATAGGCGCTCCTCACAGGAGTTGTGTGTATGACCTCTGAATCTAGGATTTGATGCTTCTTTCAAGTGTCAGCTGTCACAAGCTGCAGGGCGGAGCGTTGTTTATTTTGGAACTTGTTTCTTTGTTTTTAATACCGGAATTTGATGAACTGCTTTACTTTTCTTACGTTTTTTCTGTTTTTTTTCTGTTTTCGGACTGCAGAAGAGTAGTGCCCGCTGCGGTTTCGGCTTCTCATCCGATGCTGGTGCTTAAAGAAATAGGTTTTCTCATTAAGAGTTAATGAAAGTATCCTTATTTCTGGCAGCTGGGTAATGAAAGTACCCACATATGCTACAGTTGTTTTGGGAATGAAAATGCCCTTGTATGCTACAGTAATCTAGAACATGCTACAGTTAATGGGGAAATAAAAGTACCCATCAGTGTCTTAAAACAAAATGATGGGCTCCTGCAGCATGTGATGACTGGCCCCGGTGACTGCCAAATCACACAGATATTTATTGGTCTTGGGCTACATGGGTCCCCCTAAAATATTGGTGCCCTCTGCCTTTGACAGGGGCCTGCTCAGGAAATTAAAGTGGCTTTCCCTAGCGTTTATTAGTTTCTCATACCATGCACTTGCATGCATTTGGCAAGGCATGTAATGGCACGGCTTAAGGGCTGAGGGGGCTCTCACCAAAACGAGGAAGCCTGACCCCCCCCCCACACGCACACACACAACCTCGCCGGGCTGCAGGGGCCTATGTTGTGGCTCTGTTACCTGTGTATGCTGTAGCAGTTTGAGGAATTAAGGTACCCGCGTATGCTTCCATTGTCTGGGCAATGAGAGTACCCACATATGCTGTAGGTGATTGGGGACTGAAAGCAATCATGTTTGTTGCAACTCTTTGGAGAATGAATTGGCCCTGTATGCTGCCCTTCACCCATACAGCTAAACGCTCTTGACAAAACCCCAGGCAGCCTGCCTGCTTAGCAGTGAAATACATGTTGTTCTTAGCAAACACAAAGCCAGCAAATATCTCTGTAATGGTGACTTGTTGTTCTGCTCATGGTGGAGAATGACAAATAACCCCAGATCTACACAGAGCTTTTCCAATTCACCTCAGTCCAAACGTGCAGCACCACTTCTCTTCAAGTGACTGGATTAAAACACAACAACTGTTGTACCTCAACACTAATCTGCAGACAACCCTGCTACATCAGTCCTGGTACCAATAGCCATTCCTTCCAAAGAGCCTCTAAACAAACGGAACCATGGATTGCCATTCCAGATCTGATTCTATGGCACAACATCTATGCCAATGAACCTCAGTCACACCTAGGTATTCCGATACTTGGATCTAAAATACCTCTTACCAGTGCAACTCACCGCCAATCTGCAGACACCCCTGCTACATCATTCCCAGAACCAACAGATCTCTAACCAAACAGTAACATGGATTGCCATTCCAGGTCTGATTCCACAGCACACTGTCTCTGCCAATGAACCTCAAACACACCCAGATATTCCGATACTTGGATCTTCAATTCCTCTCTCCAGTGCAACTCACCCTGATCTGCAGCTTCAATCGTTATCCATTAATAAGGTAGACATCAAGGTCTACTGGTATGTTCATGCGGACCAGAAGCAGCTGCTGCAGTTCCATTATTAATTCGTCCATTACGCTCTTCTAATGCACCTCAAAAACATCTAATCTCATTCCAGTAGAAAGACTGCCACAACAACACCAATGCACCTATTAAACCTTTTTCTTTCAAGAGCCGCGGCTGATTCAATACACCCATTCCTGTTCAGCACACTTCAATTCTACTGTGCATGAATCCTGCAATCTCAGACTAAAGAACAAACAGCTTTAATAAACACCTCAACCCTGAACCGAGGCCACACCTACCCTGGCGGCACTGCAGCACATACAGCGACCGCGATGCAGCGCTGTCTTAAGGTGCAGCAGTCCTGCTTGGCTAATACGTGGTCCTACGCACAGCCCTGCCAAAGGACACCAACAATGGCATTCGGCAGCAGCTGAGCTTACAGTACTGAGCCCACAAAGGCTGCATCCGTAACACACCTGCTATTCAAGGACTGGGAACAAATATATACAACATTCATTACCCGCATCGTGTTCTACTATTGTTTCACCGGTAACCAACAGAGTTCTTTCAGTGTACCCTAGATCTGACCTGCAGCACTCCCTCATATTGCAGAGCTGCAGCTCACATTGCTTTATTTTATTTTTTACTGAGGAAGACTCTCAGAAACACCAGAGTAATAATGCAGATCTTGCCCTAGACCCATCACAGTTCATACTCCATGCATCTCTAGTTTTCAGCCCTTATCTTACGATTGGGAGTAGAACAATGGTGTCCTTGCACATTTCTGCTTCAGGAGTATGAGTAGATAGCATGGGCTGCCATGTTTCTTTAATTAGGAAGGCAGTGGCACTCTGAAAAGTAACAATAAAACAAACCAGACAATGGGTACATTCTGTGCTTGTCTGCTGTTGCAATGCCCACAAAAACTAAGTTGGTTGACACCAACAAAATATATCTCTTCCTTGCCTCTTCCCAGTTAAATTGACAATGATAAGATCAAAAGCAGGCGTTGTTATTTTTTTAAGCTGCTGGAATGGAAACATCTCCAGGATGGCTCAAGGGAGCATGCAGTTCTGCCCCGATTATTATTTGTATTCATTAATTATTTAATTATTATCGATTATATTATGCATTATATTTGGCTTTGGGGGTCAGTGAACATGACCAAACAACATGACAAACATGCATGTACACTGAGGGCTTCCTGTGAAAAGGATTGTTACTCAGAGCTGGACTCTTTGAGCTGGAGGGACATACCATGTGCACTCCTCATACCATCAGCGCACTGGGCTGCAGAGGACTGACAGTGATGGCAGTGACATATTGCAGTGGGTAGACAGACCTTTTTACCTGTCACTGCATAGGGAGAATTTCAGACCTTATTCTCCTGTTAGACGCTGGCTCAAGTGGTTTGCTTGGTCCTTGCTCCATTCATGTTTTATATTAACGTTGCATGTGAAATTACACTGGATATGTGCAGGAGGATGAGTGCAGAGTGAATGTGTGATGCTTGATGATGAACATCCAGGAATCCATTTTGTATCTCTTGGGTGATGCTTGATGATGAACATCCAAGAATCCATTTTGTATCTCTTGGGTATGAATAGTACACATGCTGGAGTATGGCGAGAGAGCCTGTAAGATAACAATGAAAATTGCAGGATTTCTTCAAGAATTCCTGAGCTACTCTTGAGACGAAAAGATCTTAGGTTTGGGACAATAGGAGGCAGATCTTTGACCTAAAAAAAATCTAATTGAATTCGGTGGTTGCATCAAAAAAAATCTAATTGAATTCGGTGGTTGCATCAGAATAACATGAACCACACGTGGCAGCGAGGAGCTAAATGTAAAGTTAACTGCGTGCAGCGGTTTTCATTGAAGACCCGCTACAAGTACCACTGCTGTGATCCGAGGTGGGTTATTCGTTCGTTTGGGTGGAAGACTCCACTTTGGGCTTAAGAACTATCCAGTAAGAAGATTTCCTCTCCAAGGACATGTACGAGCGAGTGGAGCCTCTTGTGGTCTGTACCTATGTAGCCCCTCCTCCAAAGAAGCAGAGGCCCGTGTTGCTCACTTCTACACCACTGGAGGCTGTTGCCAGCTGGGTGCGGCCTGTTTCAGCTTTGCTGTTTTCCAGAGACTACATGCGAGCACACAAAACAGCGGGACCAGTACCTTAGCTGGCAAAGTACAATAGAGAATGCCTGCGTTTCACCTTTTAAAGGTACGGTGTTTATCTATTGCGGCTGAGACCACAATGAGTTTAAAAGACATCAGGGCAATTATACAGTCAGCTTAGAAACAACAACGCCTTACTGGATTTGGTATATCAACAGTTTTGTGAAACAGAAAGGAGACTCTTCATCAGCCTTACCTGGCTTAATGTGTTTTGCTCACTCCTTGTCCTACCACTTGGAAGAATCTGGTAGCATCCGGGAGTTAAGATTGGCTATCTTCCTTCCCCCAGCATCTCCCCAGTGATAAATGTGTTTGCTATTTTAGATCTCTGCATTTCATGTGTGGTATTCAGTTGTATGCCACGATTAAAGTACTCTCTGTTTTCAAGTAGAAGCACTGAATGACAAGAGTTTATTAAATCTTTCTTGCTTCTGTTCTGAGTCTCTATTCCACACTGCCTCCCTGAGTAAACCATGGG
Source organism: Pleurodeles waltl (assembly GCF_031143425.1). Taxonomy (NCBI): domain Eukaryota; kingdom Metazoa; phylum Chordata; class Amphibia; order Caudata; family Salamandridae; genus Pleurodeles; species Pleurodeles waltl. The sequence goes on from NC_090446.1 coordinate 913,843,786, forward strand.
CCACTCTGCCTTACTATCCTGAGAAGCACATGCTAATGGGATGCACTTGGTGTTCAATTTTGGGTTCAATAGTAAAACAAGCCAAGGAACACAGAGATGCAGAACTTCCAATTTTCTGGTCTGAGCTCAGTAACACATGATTGTCATGGTACTTCAGAATAAGTTCCCACATAAGCCATTCACCTTGCCCCAGTGACTTTGATAGTCGGCTTTGCGAAGTGTGGGTAAACCAGCCCCACCCACCCATTGTGACAACTCTTCATGAAAGGAGGGAAGACATTGCTACTGGGAGACATGGATGGATTAATATTGGGTTTAGTGAGAAGCACAGATGGGGCAATACAGTGGGAGCTTTGGCCATTAAGGGTCTAAGAGGAAAGATTTGTCAGGCTCCAAAGCCTTGCTGAGAACTTCACATACGGCAATCCAGGATCCACTGGGGGGCATCTGTGGTAATGCAGAGCCTACTAATACGGGCAAGATAACGCATGCCAGGAGGCACAACTAGGGACAGTCCAACAAGAAATAATGATATTGGTTAATTGGATAAGGCTTCAAACTTGCACAATATCCAGTAAATTGGCGAGTAAGACAAACAATGGGAAAGTGTAGTCCAAGCAGAATTTGGGTGACGAGATTTTGGAAGCAGAGGTTACCAGACACAAAATATAAGCAGCCTAGAATCTAAGAGGCATAATCTGCTGCAGTGTACTTAATAAAAATAAAATCAAAATGCTTTAGACTACTGATTATTCCACATTCCATGAAAATAAAGAGGGCTTCCTGAAAAATATGGATTCCCATCTGCGTCGAAAGCTCCATAGGAAATAGTGGCTGGCAGCAGGACACAAGCCACCCTTACCGCCATGCAGATTTAACTGTGCTTTACCACAGCGGTCCGACCTCAACATTTGAGTTGGTGAACTTTGGATGAACTGAGGTAAAAACATCCCCTTTTTTCCCATTTCCACTTCTATTTTTGACTGGACAACACTTTCCTTTGCTGCTGCCACTGGACCATGAAAAAAAACCACAACACCACCCCCCCTTCACCTGACTTAAAGGTAGGGAACCCACATTGCCTGTGTCCATTGCACACAAGCTTGGGACCACTGCTTTCATATACATGTCACAGTAATTTTCTAAAATTACTGTGACATGCATATGTCGGGGAAACTATGGTGTCCGATACGGATGGGGAAACACTGGTACAAGACACACATTGCATACATACACAACTATCATTATGGTGTCAGTATTCATTGGCAAATAAATGCTGGCACCACAATGACGTTACAGTCACACTTGTCAAGTATGTCCATGTGTTCACATTGCAATTAGACCTATGTCTGTCATGTAGTGCTTAAAGTTGTGTATGTGAGTTAGTATGTGTATTGGTGTGTGTGTGTGTGTGAGACTGGATTGGCTGGTTGAGATGGATGGAGCTGGAGTGGGTGGTGTTATTTTGTCAGTATGCGTGTCCTCACATGAAGTCTGGTTTTGTGTTCACATGCATATTTCATAGTCTTTTTCTGTGATGCCTTGCACATCTTTTAAAAATGATTGTAGCATTCTTGTGCCGTTGCCGGGCATGTACTATTATGGGTGTATGGTTTGCAACGGCAATAACATTCCTTCCCTTTGCTGTGTCATAACTGGCTGCATCTGCTATGTCTCCCAACAAACAAGACACTGGGGATTATACTTGTCTGGTGTTGTAAACAATTGGGTCACTAATTGGCAGAGGTAAGCACCCTGTCCAAGTAAGGACCACAATCCAAATCAGGGCAAGTCAATTACAAAACATAAATTAGCAGGTGCTCACCCTCTGGTAGCTTGGAGCAGAGCAGGCAGGCCTAACTTAGAAGGCAATGTGTAAAGTATTTCTACAGCACACACACAATAATTACGGAAGGTACACCACAAAAACAGACTCCATTCAGATGTAAAAAAATAAAGCTTGTTTATCTGGTTAATTTAAGATCATCACAGTACAGATCCAATTGCTAACTGGTAACATATGTGCTTTGTAGACTCAAAAATAAATCAAGGCTGATAATCAGTGATGCAATTGAAGAGGTGGTGCTAGTATTCCTCGGCACAAGTGCTCATTGATTCCACAGACTACGGTAATGTCCTGGCTGTGCTCCTGTAAGGAAGAGGATGGGTAATTCCCAGGTGCGGTCACCAGGGAAGCAGGTGGGGACCATGGAAGAATTGTGCAGCAGCCGGGTTTAGCCAGGCTGCTCCAGGTGCAGAGAGAATATGGGCGACTGTGGCTAATGGGGCTGCTCTAGCCGATCAAAGCTGCACATGGCAAGGTTTGGCAGAACCCTCCGGATGACCAAAGATGCAAGTGGCAGAGTTTGGCAAAGCTGCTCAGGTTGATTTAAAGTAGAGAACGGTAAAGGTTCACCAGGGCCGCTTTGGGTGATCAAAGTTGCAAGCGGCAGAGTTTGGCAAAGCCACTCGGAGTGATTGGAAGTAACGAGCAGCAATGGAATGCAAAAGCCACTCTAAGTCACTCTGGGTTTAGTGAACAAGTCTTGGGCTACGGGGCAGAAATAAGCAGGCAGCACGGCGGCACAGCAAAGCAGGCAGTAGTTCTTGGGAGCAGTCAATCCTGGCAGAGTGGCGATCCTGGCACACAGCAGTCTTTACTCTGGCAGTGTTTCCTTGAGTTCGGAAGTGTGCTGTTTTAGTGGGTCATGGGCCCAATACTTATACTGAAAAGTGCCTTTGATGTGCTGAGGGTGACCACAAAGGGTTCTTTTGAAGTGCACAGGTCCCCCTTTCAGGTCAGCCTTGACTCCAGACTAGCAGTGGGAGGTAATCAGCCCCTTTGTGAGGGTTCTAGCCACTACCCTTCTCCCCAGGAAGACCCATCATTATGCAGATGAATGCAGATGTAGCTTAGTATCCTGTGTTATGGATGTCTGAAGGGAATGCACAAGGGTAGCTGTCACCTAGCCCAAGCCAAGCGTATGCTGGAGATAGGCTGTGGGTACACAGGTCAGTGAGTACAGAGAAATGTCCACTTGCTACTAAAAATGGCATTTCTAAAATAGTAATAAAAAATCCGACCTTGCCAAAAAAGAGGATTTATTATTACCATTCCAATGGTACTAAACATGATGCAGCTACTCCTCTTAGATCAGGAATTGCAGCTTAAAAGTATTATAAGTAATTCCCCATGCTGGCCAATAAGAAGGGCAGGCCTCACAGTAATTAGAAATGTCTTGGGGAGTTTTCATTACCAGGACATGAAAACTTAAAAGCATGTGTCCGCCTTTTGTTTACATGGCACCCTGCCCTATGGGCTACCTAGGGCCTACTTTAGGGGTGAATTATATGTAAGAAAAGGAGGTTTTAATGCTTGGCAAGAAGTTTTAAATGCCAAGTTGGGTGGCAATGAGACCGCACACAAAGGCTTTGCAATGGTAGACCTGAGACATGTTTACAGGGCTACTTAAGTGGGTGGCACAATCAGTGCTGCAGGCCCATTAGTAGCAGTCAATTTACAGGCCCAGGATGTATGGAATACCACTTTACAAGGGACTTACATGTAAATTAAATGTGCCAATTGTGGATACACCAGTGTTACCATGTTTTAAGGAGAAGCCCCTCTGACAAACCATGGAGCTAAAAGATTTGCACTGTGATGATCCTTGCTAGACCCTCCGAAGAGGAGTTGTATATTTTTTTGCCAACTAAAAATATGTATAAATGTATATGCTTATGCTTAGTATTTAGTGTGTGTTAAAGCACATTTTAGAACTGTCCTGACAACTTTAGTAGTGTGCCAGGCTCTTGTCACAATGATAATAGATAAAAAATGCAAAGTACATGTAGGATGCTGGCTCTATATAGTGCACTAAAATGAAGTACACTGTGCACAGAATCCAGTGGATCCCCAGAGGCTTGCAGAGGCAAAACTTGATAGGTCTAATTCTCTATTTGTGGAAATGTGGGCGAGCAGTTACGCCTATCAAGGAGTCATGTTAAGCATTTGTTGTACACACAGAGACAATAAATGAGACACACACTCAAACAATAAATCTGAGACCAGTTTAGAAAAATAACGATTGCTTTTATGTATGATTTGAACCAAAGAACGTCATTATAAGGTAAACAGTTTTTAAATTAAAAATACTTTTCAGTTTCAAAAATTGACAAAGTGCAAATTTCAGAGTCTTCTATGTTAACCTATGGGAGGTAAACAAGAATGCGGTTTTGCACGTAAGTACAAGAGTTACAAATCCAGTCTTCAGGGTTTTAGGTCAACACACAGAAAGGTTCAAATCGGTACCAAGAGTGCACCCACAGCACAACAGGGGCAGCAAGGTTCAGAGGTCAAATTCAGAGTCAGGTGCCCAATTTTAACCACAGGAGACTGGGGGTGAATGAAGATGCACTGCTCACAGGTAAGTAAAAGCACTGCCAGAGGTTAGTCTCCTAGGGTTGAGATATGTACCGGGGGTCACAAGGCAGCACCAAATTTACACCCTTAGCGCCACAAGGTCTGCCGGGCGCAGAGTGCCAACACAGCAGCAGGTACCCAATGTTAACCAGTGAAGATAGGGGGAACCTATGAAGCGCTGCTCACAGGTGAGTAAAGCGGTGCCAGGGGTCGATCTCCTGGAGCTGAGGTAAGTACAAGGGTGGCCACAAGGCAGCACTAAACTTACACCCTCAGCGGCACAGGGGCGGCCGGGTGCAGAGTGCCAACACATCATCGGGCGCCCAATGTTATCCAATGGAGGAGTTCAGTTTCAGAAACAGGCTGCAGGCTCTGACCAGGCGTCTGGACGAGGACAACCCACAGCTGCCCAGGTAAGTAGAGATGCCAGAAAATAAGTGAGCTTTAGTGGCAAAGCTGGAAAGCCTGCCCTCTGGTTTTTGATTTTCTCCTTTTACATTACTCCTTTGATTTATTTCATTACTTTTTTTTAAATTCAATTTGGTTTTCTTCTTCAAAAGTGCCTGGCAGTTCCCCAGACATTCCAAACAGGTTTACTATGTACCACACATTTCATCTGCAGTGTTCCAGGTGCCGAGTGGCTACTGCTTCCAAGCAGGAGGGACATCCTCTTATAGGATGGTATATCTTTTTTAACACTCAAAGATGGCCAGCATGTTTAGAGGAGCAATTTGGCTACCTTGAATTGGTGCAACAATGACACACTATGCACAGTATCAGGGCGGTTCCTCCGCTATGGTGAAGGAGCACCACCTCCTGTCAGCAGCTGCAGCTGCAAAACATTTGTTTATTATGTTTTTACTATAAAAGGGGTGGGGCCACGGGCATGACAGCAACAGACGGGGATTGCTGCACAGACGGCCGGGCAAATAATACATGTGCACTAAGCTGTCTCCAACCCGGCCTGGGTTAGAGAGAGCAGGCAGAGGCTCCCACTCTTCCTCGGAGCGCCCTGGCTATGCACTCTGTCCAGTCCTAATGCTGCTTTCATGCTGCCAGAAGCATGAAACAGAATTAGGATTGGATGCAGGGCAGGCTGGGAGCATGTGTGTGCAGCTGCAGAAGTGGAGCAGCGCGGTGGTGGCACGGCGAGGCAAAAAAGGTAAGTTTTTAAAATGATTACATTGTTTTTTATGTCGTTGTCCCTGCCATGCGCCGCCCCGCCCCATTAACCTCCCAAGAGCCACAACTGCACAATACCATCCAAAATGGCTGTCCACTGCAATGTTTTCCTGGGTGTCCATATTGGAATAGGATGGTCCATAGTGCATCATTATTTTACCATTCCGGGATAGCCCATAAGTTCCTTCTAATTGTGGCTTTTACAAAAGACAAAGAGAACCTGTTATTCCATATGGGAGCTGGGCGTGCTTCAGTGCCGGAGCTTCTGGGTCAGACCTTTAGTTTTCCATTTTCCCATTTTCTAGATTCCCTTTCATTTCTTTCCTTATCCTTTTTAAATTGGGCTTGATTTTCTTCCAGAGCCCCGAGAAGCTCCCCATACCCCCAATCAGTTCTACATGGTCACTCGCTTGCAGCTCATTTTACTTGCAGTGTGCATGTGTGGCACAGCCACTGCTTCTAAACCAGGCACCTATCTTGGCATTTTATTTTTCATAGTGTATCTGTATTCCAAGAAGGGCACCACTTTTAAAAGCAACACATTGTCTCTCTTAGATTAATACAATGGTACACTATATACAATAGCATACCAAGAATACTACCCAGCTTACTATGTGCCATCTTGGATTGTTATTTTCCATAGTGCATCACTGTTTCACTATTCCAAATGGACAACATGTTATTATGTCTCGGCTAAACAGTTAACCCTCTGCCTTTAAGACACATAGGGGGTCATTACAACCCTGGCCGACGGTGATAAATGTGCGGCAATACCGCAAACAGGCCGTCGGACCAAAAAAGGGAATGATGACCCTGGCGGAAACCACCAACAAAGATAGCCACTTTAACACACTGCCCGCCACGGCGGTACAGACAACCAGCACGGTGGTCACTGCCAAAAGAAAGGCGGAAGACAATGTACCGGCCATAGTATCACAACCCGCCAATCCGCCACCTTTTCCGGGGCGGATTCACCGTGGATAAAAACACGGCGGAAACAGTTACTGCACTGGGAAAATGCTCACCTCAACACATCCCACGAGGAACGAGGACTCCATGGAGCCCGATTTACACATTCTTCCGGCCCTTGTATTCCTACTCATCTACGAAGACCAACAGCGGCGCGGCCGAAGACAACGGTGAGTACAGCACCTACGACATGGGGGAGGGGGAGGCAAAGTTAGGGGGACACCCACGAAACACTCCCACCCCCACCCCCACCCCCACCCTCACATATTACAAGATACACACCAATGCATCAAAAAAAATCACAGTAACAACCCACAATCCCCCCGGAAGAATGCAAAGACAAAGCGAAATCTGTTCAAACATTATAATGTATCAATATACATGTCTGTCAAAAATATACAGATATATAAGAAAATCATCCAGAAATATATACATTACGAGAAGTAGTGCAGATATGCACTTAGCAATGTCCGTGCACCACTAGTCCAAAAATGCATGGGCGAGGCCCACAAAAGATACCTGTCCTCAATCGGAGAGAACACTGCCGGGGCATCAGATAGAAATACTACAGGCTCCTCAGGGGGAAGGGAAGGCGGGGCACTCAGCCGGATGACTGCAAAGCCAGATCCACGACGGGGCTCCATGCCCATTGATGTATCCTGGGGAGTGCAAAGCCACAGTCTCTCAAGTCTCTACAGTGGGTGTGTTGCCCACTGTACCATCCTGGGGAGTGCAAAGCCACAGTCTCTCAAGTCTCTACAGTGGGTGGCTTGCCCTCTGTGCCATCCTGGGGAGTGCAAAGCCACAGTCTCTCAAGTCTCTACAGTGGGTGGCTTGCCCACTGTGCCATCCTGGGGAGTGCAAAGCCACAGTCTCTCAAGTCTCTACAGTGGGTGGGTTGCCCACTGCCATATCCTGGGGAGTGCAAAGCCACAGTCTCTCAAGTAGATAACATCCGCCAGTGGCTCTGGAGGGGGACTGGTGGCCAGACTGGATAAGTCTCCCTGTGAAAGTTCCTGTCCCGTCACTGTCCCAGATGCACATGGGATAAGGATGCTTGATATGGCGGTCTTTACATTCTTACCCAGTGCATGCCCTGTTCAGCGCTGCTTTGCCATGGCGGTGCTTGCCCTGTTCAGCGGTGCTTTGCCATGGCGGTTCTTGCCCTGTTCAGCGGTGCTTTGCCATGGCGGTTCTTGCCCTGTTTAGCGGTGCTTTGCCATGGCGGTGCTTGCCCTGTTCAGCAGTGCTTTGCCATGGCGGTGCTTGCCCTGTTCAGCGGTGCTTTGCCATGGCGCTCTCTGGACTGTTCAGCGGTGCTTTGCATTGGTGGTTCTGGACTGTTCAGCGGTGCTTTGCCATGGCGGTCTCTGGACTGTTCAGCGGTACTTTGCCATGACGGTGTCTGGAACGGGCATTGGTGTGTGGCATGACGATCCCTAGACTGGGCATTGGTGTGTGGCATGACGTTCCATGGACTGGGAATTGGTGTGTGGCATGACGATACCCAGACTGGGCATTGGTGTGTGGCATGATGTTCCCTCATAGCGCACCGGGGCTGTGGCAGCCGGGTCCCTCCTGAGCACTGACTCCGGCGGTTGTCTCCTGACCAGTGACGATACTTGGGCCCTCCTGGCCAATGACTCCGGCGGTGGTCTCCTGACCAGTGACGATACTTGGGCCCTCCTGGGCACTGACTCTGGCGGTGGTCTCCTGACCAGTGATGATACTTGGGCCCTCCTGGGCAATGACTCCAGCGGTGGTCTCCTGACCAGTGACGATACTTGGGCCCTCCTGGGCACTGACTCCGGCGGTGGCGGTGGTCTCCTGACCAGTGACAACGGTGCTGGTGGTGGCGTCTCGACCGCCGGGAATGATGGCGCCCTTCTCCGCTGTGAGACTCACAACAGGCTGGGCAGACTTCCTTTGGCCCTTCCCCACCTTTGGTGGAGTCACAGCTGACTCTCCAATCCCCTTGGGACCCCTGTGAGTTGTTTTATCACCAGAAGTCTTCACACGGTCCCGTCGTCCACTTTCCAATTTCAGAGCTTTTACAGGGGGTGGGCTGCCAGTGCCTTGGCTCCGGGTCATGCTGCCTGCCCTGGTGGCCGGTGCACTCCACATACCTTGAACAGGCACCACTGGTATTTGAGGCTTTTTGGCTGAGGTGCTACGATGGACTGATGAATTGGAGGGGGGGGCAAAAAGGTCAACTTTACACAGGGACAGTTTCTGACGAACACTGGGATGGGTAGTTGGAGGGGGTCTGGGAGTGGAGGAAGAGCAGGTGGTTGTAGGAGGTGTCACTTTAGTTTTTTTGGGTGCAGGTGCAGGTACTGGAGGTTGTCGTGAGGTGGATGGATGTTGGGTGTGTGTTTGCCGGCATTTCTGTACTTTGGGAGGGGGCGTCACAGACACACTGGGAGAGGACACAGGGGACGTGTAAATGGCAGTGGAGGTGGTGAGTGCAGGTGAGCGGCTTGTGGTCCTGGGTGTCCTGGTGCGATTCATTGTGCCTGTAGATGTGGTGCATGCAGGTGTGTGTGTAGACAAGACTGGGAGGGAGGAGGGAGAAGAGGAGGAGGGGGACACAGTTGAGGCAGTGGATGTTGCTGTGTCTGTATGTGGGTGAGGCTTGCGTGAGTGCCTGTGGGTTGTGTGGTGCCTATGTTTGCTTGAGCTACTTGTGTGTGCTGACTTGTGTGCATGCTGGTCTGTAGGTGTGCTTGGGATGGGCTGGGGTACAGGGGATTGGGTCTGGGTGGAGGAGGTTGGAGGGGGGACACAGGGACAATGGCTGCCGTCAGTGCTGAGGCCAGAGATTGCAGGGTTCGCTGAAGGACAGCCTGACCAGAATGAATGCCCTCCAGGAATGCATTACCGTGTTGCAACTCTCGTTCTACACCCTGGATGGCATTCACAATGGTAGACTGCCCAACAGTGAGTGACCTGAGGAGGTCAATGGCCTCCTCACTGAGGGCAGCAGGGGTGACTGGGGCAGGGCCTGAGCTGCCTGGGATGAAGGTGATGCCCACCCTCCTGGGTGAGCGGGCACGGGGCGAACGCTGAGGGGCTGCTGGGAGGGCGGTGCTGGTAGGGGAGGTGGCGGCTGTACCTGTAGAAGTGGGACGCACAGATGGTGCCACCACGACAAGGGAGCCCCCATCAGTGGACGAGTCCGTGTCGCTGGTTGGTGATCCGGTGGCCGACGTGAAGCTCCCCTCGCCCTCTGTCCCACTGGTGCATTCTGAGTCCATGGTGTGGCCCTCCATGGCCATGTGGGATGTACCTCCCTCGTGTTCCGGTGCCACTGTACCTCCGCCTGATGATGCTGATGCACAAATGAACAGGGAGAGCACAAAAAGGGGGGGGAAAGACAGAAGAAGAACAGGTTGAGTGCATGGCATACCGCTACCGTTGGCGGACAAGACAGACACAGCAGCCCCCTGCATTACGCCGTGCTCCTGGCCTCTGCATATCCAATTCCTGGGATATGGCCTACATCGCTATGGTGGACATCTGCACACATGGATGCCACAGGGGCAACTATACCTGTACTTGGCACTGTACTGAGGTGGGGTAGAGTGCCACATGGGCTGCATTACTGAGGGGCCTAGTCTACGCATTTCTGGCTGGCCTAGGTACACCCACAGCCCTCCTCCCCCACCCAGACCCCTCTACTGTGCGCAAGGTCCGCAGAATGAGGTTGTACACACCCCCTTGTGTCTGCTGTGATGCCCTCAAGCGCCCATCCAACTCCGGGTAGGCCACCGCCAGGATCCGGAACATCAGGGGGGTCATAGTGCGACGGGAACCCCTCCCACGTTGGGAGGCCATCCCCAGCTGAGCCTCCGCCATCTTCTTGCTGCAGCGGCGAATGTCCTTCCATCTTTTACGGCAGTGGGTGCCCCGTCTCTGGTGGGCCCCCAGGGTCCGGACGTCCTTGGCGATGGCACGCCAAATGTCCCTCTTCTGGTGGGCGCTGACCTACATGACATGCACAAGGGAAGAAGAGAAGTCATTACCAACTGCACCATCGATGTGAGTGGCCCTCCTCCCTACTCTAGCCATGTGGCCCTTTCATTGACATGCATTAATGTTCCCTGAACTCTGCCCCCTTCCCTCTTCCACCCAGCCCTCTCCACCCAGGCCTAGCCCATACAACGTGCTCCCTGTGTACTAACCTGTTGGTCTGGAGGACCGTAGAGTAGCGTGTACTGGGGGAGGACCCCGTCTACCAGTTTCTCCAACTCCTGAGCAGTGAAAGCAGGGGCCCCTTCCCCAGATGCAGCAGCCATCGTCGCTTCCAGACCGAGGTCACAGCAGCACTTGCAGTGCAGGTCCTCTCCTGTCGAAGGTCAGGTATCTAGTAATTGAACAGATAGAAAATGGCAGTGACGTCCGCGGCGGTGCGTATCATCACCGCCAGCGCACCTGTTCATTGGCTCCTGGGACCCATAGGGTCCTATGTGAACCACTGCAGCATTGCACCGTGGTCTACGACCGCCTACCGCGACGGTGTGCAACACCAGCGCAGTTACCCCACAATCCCATTGTCCCAGTGTAGAGGTCAGGCAGCCGCCATTTCAGGGGCCCAGATGGCTTCATTTAATTCTGTGTCTCACATAGCTAGGCCTACACTCAACACACATACAGGAAGGGTTTTGTGTGTGGTGTCGTGTTCTGTGTAACTGTGGGTACATACCTGGATGAAAATTGACTTTATCGTCGCTCTTGTCCTTCGTAGGCGCCGTCAGCTGGGACATGTGAGAAGATGGCAGAATCCTCCGGTGTACCGACCGCTGGTGGACCTGTTGACAATGGAAGAGCGTCATGTCATCGTCACCTACAGGTTTGACCGTGCCACAATCCAGGAACTATGTACCCAGTTGGAGCCAGACCTGATGTCACCAATCCACCATCCCACAGGAATCCCCCACTGACGTGCAGGTGCTGTCAGTGCTCCATTTCCTCGCAAGTGGCTCTTTTCAGACAACAGTGGCCATGGCATCAGGGATGTCCCAGCCTATGTTTTCCAACGTCTTGTCCAGAGTGTTGTCTGCCCTGCTGAAACACGTAAGGAGATACATCATTTTCCCTGAGGTGGAGGATTTGCCTACAGTTAAAGGTGACTTCTATGCCCTTGGGCATATCCCCAACGTCATAGGTGCCATTGATGGGACCGATGTAGCTCTGGTCCCCCCCCACAGGAGTAAACAGGTGTACAGAAACAGGAAGAGTTATCATTCTATGAATGTACAGATGGTATGTTTGGCAGACCAGTACATCTCCCAGGTTAATGCTATGTTCCCTGGCTCTGTGCATGACGCCTACATCCTGCGGAATAGCAGCATCCCTGATATGATGGGCCAACTCCAGAGGCACTGTGTATGGCTATTAGGGGACTCTGGTTACCCCAACCTTTCCTGGCTACTGACCCCAGTGAGGAATCCCAGGAACAGGGCAGAGGAACGCTACAATGAGGCCCATGGGCGGACTAGGAGGGTGATCGAACGCACCTTCGGCCTCATTAAGGCCAGGTTCAGGTGCCTCCATATGACAGGTGGTTCCCTATTCTACTTACCGAAGAAGGTGTGCCAGATCATCATCGCCTGCTCAATGCTTCATAATTTGGCTTTACGACGCCAGGTGCCTTTTCTGCAGGAGGATGGTCCAGATGACTGTGTTGCGGCAGCTGTGGAGCCTGTGGAGCCTGGGGACAGTGATGAGGAGGAAGCTGAGGAAGAAGACAACGACAACAGGGAGTCAGTCATACAGCAATATTTCCAGTGACACACAGGTGAGAACATTTTCAGATTTTACATTACATTCACTGTCACACGTCTTCCTCTATCCTGTGTGTAATTACTTGGGATTATTTGGTAATTGAGTTGTTTCTTTCCATTACGGTTTCACAGGTGTGGTTACCAACGTGTGTCATCTACTTGCATCCTTCAAGGACTTTTGATGTGTGACATTGGTATGTTGCTTTTACATCTCACAACGCATTTTCACACTGTCATTGATATTACATTTTAAAAAATCATAGACTGACTCCAGATTGTTTTGTGTTTCAAGGGTGTTTATTGCAGTGCTCAGAAGTGGGAGGGGGTTGTTAAATGGTGATGGGTGATGGCGGAGGAATGTCCATGGCAGAGTCCAGTCTATTAATCTCACAGGTGCACTGCCCATCTGGGCAAGTATGGACAGGGTAACAAAGTGGGGCAGTGGGGGGACAATCAGGGTGGTCTCATTTCCTGGCGGGGGTCTTGCCATCTTGCTCTGTCCTGTTCCTGGCTCTCAGGGACCGCTTGCGGGGTGGTTGTCCGTCTGCAGGGGGTGGGGTGCTGGTGTGGTGGTCCTGTGGCGGGGCGTCCTATCCACTAGTGCCGGCGGAGGTGGTGGGCAGTTCATCGTCCTGGCTAGTGTCAGGGGCCCCTTGGAGTGCCATGGTGTCCCTCAGGGTCTGCTGTATGTCCTTCAGCACCCCTACAATGGTGCCCAGGGCGGAGCTGATGGTCCTGAGCTCCTCCCTGAACCCCAAATACTGGTCCTCCTGCAGGCGCTGGGTCTCCTGAAACTTGACCAGGACCGTGGCCATCGTCTCCTGGGAGTGGTGGTATGCTCCCATGATGGAGGTGAGGGCCTCGTGGAGAGTGGGTTCCCTTGGCCTGTCCGCCCCCTGTCGCACAGCAGCCCTCCCAGTTCCCCTGTGTTCCTGTGCCTCCATCCCCTGGACCGTGTGCCCACTTCCACTGACCCCAGGTCCCTGTTGTTGTTGGGGTGGTGGGTTAGCCTGGGTTCCCTGTAGTGGTGGACACACCGCTGATTGACCTGTCCTGGGTAGGGAGGTTTGGGCCCGCTGGGTGGGTGCTGTGCTGGTGTTACCAGAGGGTGGAAGGTCAGTGTTGGGCTGTGCCTGTGCGAGGGGAACCGACTGTCCTGAGGCCCACGATGGTCCGGGCTGGTCATCAGGCTCCAGTAGGGCAGAGCTGCTATCGTCACTGTGGGCCTCTTCTGGGGGTGGAGTGGTGTTGTCTGGACGCTCTGGTGTGGTGACGGTCCTTCGTGTTCCTGCAGGGGCATAAGAGCATGATTATTGCATGTGTGTGTGTCATGGTGTGCAATGGTTGGGTGATCGTGTACCCCAGTGCTAGCATTCCAGTGTGGGGGCTTGTGTGATGATGGTTAGGGGGTTGTTCTGGGTATTTGCAGTGGCCATGCTTAGGTGATAGGTGTCCATGCTTCGTTGTGCCATGCAAGGCTTGGTGTTGGGATGTGTAGTTTGTGTTATTAGTACATTAGTGAGGATTTGGGGTGATAGGGAAGGGTGTGAGGGTGGGGGTGTGTGATAGCATGCAGGTAGGGTGGGGAATATGTTAGTTAAGATTTGACTTACCAGTGTCCATTCCTCCACCGACTCCTCCGAGGCCCTCTGGATGCATGATGGTCAAGACTTGCTCCTCCCATGTTGTTAGTTGTGGGGGAGGAGGTGGGGGTCTGCCGCCAGTCCCCTGCACCACGATGTTGTGCCTGGAGACCGTTGAATGCACCTTCCCCCGTAGGTCGTTCCACCTCTTCCTGATGTCCTCCCTATTTCTTGGGTGCTGTCCCACAGCATTGACCCTGTCCACTATTCTTTGCCATAGCTCCATCTTCCTGGTTATTGATGTGTGCTGTACCTGTGAGCCAAATAGCTGTTGCTCTACCCGGACAATTTCCTCCACCATGACCCGGAGCTCCTCCTCGGAAAAGCGGGGGTGTCTTTGGCATGCCATGGGGTGGTGTGTGTGATGTGTGGGGCGGTGTGAGTGTTGATGTGTGTGGTGATGTGTCGTGGTGTGTGGTGTTTTGTGCGTGGATGTTGTGTTGGTGATGGTGTTGTGTGTCTCTGCGTGGTGGGATTGTCTGATCCTTGCTGTGTCTCTGGCCTTCGTGATAGATTTTTTGTCGTAGGGGTTTGTGGGTGATGTGGGTGTGTGTTTTACATTGCGTTGGGTGTGTGGGAGTGTTGTTTGTAAGTGTGTAAGGTGTGTGTATTTCGAATTCTCCAATGTGGCGGTGTTTTGGAGATGTGTGTGTATTTTGAGCGCGGCGGTGTGTACCGCCAATGGAATACCGCGGTTGAAAGACCGCCGCGTGGATTCGTGGGTCGTAATAGCATGGGCGTGTTTCTGTTGGCGTGGAGGTGGAGGTTTTGTTTTCGCCAGTTTATCACTGACCTTTGGTGTGGCGGACTTGTGTGGGTGTCTGAATTTCGGCGGTTCCCGAGATGTGTGTCATAATAGCTGTGGCGGAATTCCGCCGCCGCAGCGGTGCATTGGCGGTCTTCTGCACAGCGGTAAGCGCCTTTTACCGCCAATGTTGTAATGACCCCCATGTTGTTTTCAATTTCTTGATTTTAGCTCACCCATAGGCTTACCATTTGCTTGCTCTGTCATCACTCTCTATCCTTTGTCCCTGTTTGTCCATAGCATGCATAAGTCATGCCTCTGCTTGGGTTTAGCCCCCCCCACAAGTGCATGGACCAAGTATCTGTGTCCCTCCGCTACTCCGCACATTTTTCTTTGTGTTTGAGCACTCCACATGAGTGCTCATGCTTTCACTTACTCTGCTGTCCTTTGTCTCTGGTTGCCTCCTTCCTAATCCCTCCCAGCTCGCCAGATCCCAACTCCAGCCAGATCGCCCTCACATCCGAACAGCTTACAGTGCCCTGGGACTCAAATAAAATGCCTCTCCCTATCACTCCCACTCCTTCCGCTTCATTGCTGTCGTCCATCTTGCCCCCAATGCCTCTCCATATCACTACAAAAAGTGCTAGGACTGCTAGCGCTGGCCGTGCCACAGTGTTTTGTTTTATTTCCTTTAACCCATCATTCAAAGCATTAACAAAGCAAAATAGCTCATGCAGAGCCACTTGGTTTTCTTAACACTTTTTTTTACAGATAACACAGCAGCGCAAAATGAAAACAAATCATTTATAAATCTGTCTCACAGACAGATCAAGTTCAGCACTGCAATGTCTATAAAATAGTGCCTGCACTCTAAAGTCTGTTTGGAATTCAGAGACAATTGCTCAAGGAGCAGATAGGTCAGAAGGGTGAGTAGGGTACACCAAGGGGCATATTTAAGTGCCCCGAGCGCCACCTTAGTGCCGCCATAGTGTCATTTTTTATTTTTACGCTAAGGCGGTGCTAAAGTGGTTTTCTCCACACGTCACATTTACAAAGTGGCACAATGCATGCATTGCGCTCCTTTGTAAACCCTTGTGCTACATTATGCATGCACCAGGCATAATGTATGCAAGAGAGGCATTCCCCTGTGGGGGGAGAGGGGAAAAAAAATGGCACAAAGAAATCCAGAGGATTTCTTTGTGTAATTTTTCATTTTTATTGGCATTTTCAATGCCTGCTCAGAGCAGGCATTAAAATGAGGCTCTCAGGATTAGTGTCAATCCTGCAAAGTACCAAACTAGCATAAAAAAATTTGACTCTAGTTCCTTAACTATCGGCATGGTGTGCCATATGTTAAATACTGCGCACACATGGTGGCGTTAGGGAGCACTAAGATCCGTAAGAAATGTGTCACTGCACATAGTGCAGCTTCACTTTTCATAATTCTGCCCCTTAGTTCTTCATGGTACAAATGTAATTAGAAGACTAGAGACATACAATGCAATAATCAGGTAGTTACTCACAGGTGGGCTGTTGGTTGGAGATGCTCATTAAAAAGTAAAGTTTTAAGATGTAATGATAGGGAAAGGATCTGCCTTCTGCTTGACCACACAATTGGTATGCAGAAGCGAGTATTCAGCAAATGGCATGATTGGCATCTGACTGACTTTGACCCGGGCCTACTAGCCTTTGAGGGGGCCAGTCTACCTCTGCACTTCTGGACAGGGCAACAAGCACACCAAATAGCTGCAAACCCATTTTCTTACTGCAAGTGTCACGCTGATCTTCGAGGAGTGTTTGCACACCAGAAAAGTGGGCTTGGGGTACGTTATGCACAGGTACCGACAAGCCTTGAGTCCCAGCCAAGACCCAGAATTGTCTGGATGCTGAGGTGCCATTGAAAGCGCAGTTTCCTGCCGGTTTGCCCTAGGACACAAATTCCACTTATTCTGCAACAGCTGCTATGGCTTGTCTAGCCACGACTAAAAAAATATTTGGAACAGTTTGAAGAAAAACAAGAACAAGAAAACAAGCATTTGAAATGCAAATGGGCTTTCATTTGTTTGAGTTAGAACTATTGGCATTGGTAAATTCATAACTAGACTTTTCTTGCCACATACATTGGTCAACCTTGCCTCATAATTTGGTCTTTTCCTGACACATAATTCCAGTGGTCTTGCATATAGCTAAAGCACTTCCATTTACCATCTTCCTCTATTTGCAGCCAAAAATTTAAATGTTGCAATTTAGCATCCTAATTTAAATCTGCCATGCTAATTCCAATAGAATACCGCTTTCACCACCCCACTATCAGAGCTAGTGGCTTGCTAACACAATTCCCAAAACAAGACAACCATGAAGGAGTAACAAGAGAAATAAACTAGAAGAGTCAACCAAACATATCAAAAGTGTTCAAACAATCATAGTGTAGTGAGTTGGCCTAAATCATGCATAATTGCAATAAGAAGAGATTAATAAACCATATTATCATACAAACCCAATAGAAATTGTGTTAGAATAAGACTGTAAAGCCCAGAACAACACCTAGAGGACACCACAATGAAAATATCATTTGTAAAAAACATGGTCATGTTACCATATAGTTAACCTCTAGAGGGTCTAACCACATAGAAAATGACTGAAAGTATTGCAGTGTAAACATATATTTAGCCCCTAGAGGATACAGTGCAGTACACATTTTCATGGCTAAGAGGCCTACTGCAATGGTATTACAAATAAGACCCTTGAAACGCAAACTATTCTCAGCTGTAAAAAAAAAGATCCAGCCATGAGAGAGGTTAAAAGGTCATTGAATGGGGGGAGGGGATATTATTTTAGGGTCCCCACAAGCTAGTGTGGGGACCCAAATAGAATTTAGATGGAAAGAGCAGGTTGTGGTGAATGTTTTGAAGGTGGTCCCATTGTCCTAGGACAACCACAGGCTGAGTTCTGAGCAAAATTTTTTGTAAAAGAATGCCCTGCAAAGCCTTATGGGATTACCGAGTGCAGCAAATATTGTATATGTTGGCTGTAATGCTCAGAACAGCCTCTAGAAGGCACCACAATAAAAATATAATTTGTAAAAAACATGGTCATGTAACCATATTATTAGCACCTAGAGGGCATAACCACATGAAAATAGAACAGCACAAAGTAATGTAGTGCAACCATATACTTAGCCCCTAGAGGGCATGGGGCCAGATGTAGGAAGGAAGCAATTTGCGAGTTGCAAATTGCGAGTCCTTCCGACTCGCAATTTGCAACTCGCAAATTGCTATGCAGTACGGTGTCTCAGACACTGACTGCAACTCGCTATGGGGTCGCAATGACCCACCTCATGAATATTCATGAGGTGGGTCGCAAATTGCGGCCCCATAGCGAGTATAGGCACTCGCTAACATGGAGGCCTGCTGTAGTCAGCAGGCCTCCATGTTAGCGACCTGCTTTTCAATAAAGCAGTTTTTTTTTTTTTTAAATGTAGCCCGTTTTCCCTAAGGGAAAACGAGCTGCATTTCAAAAAATCCGAAACCTTTTGTTTCAGTTTTTTCAGGGCAGGGAGTGGTCCCTTGGACCACTCCCTGCCCTGAAAAAATATTTTGGGGTCCATTCACAAAGGGGAAGGGGTCCCATGGGGACCCCTTCCCGTTTGCGAATGGGTTACCATCCACTTCAAGTGGATGGTAACTGCGACTCCATTTGCGACCGCATAAGCGGTCACAAATGGAATTGCATACCATTGCGAATCGCAAATAGGAAGGGAACACCCCTTCCTATTTGCGATTCGGAAATGCATTTTGCGAGTCGGTAACGACTCGCAAAATGCATTTCTGCATAGGAAACACGCATTTGCGAGTCGCAAACGGCAAATTTTGCCGTTTGCGACTCGCAAAGTGCTTCCTACATCTGGCCCTTGGTGCCTTACACATTTTTAGGCCTAGCAGGCCTTCTGGAATACTAAGGCCCTCAGGACACACACTACTTCAAGCTGCACTTGAACAAAGGTTCCAGTCATAAGAAAGCCTAAAATGGTGGGATGGATGGGGACCCAGAGATGACCTAAACAGAACAAGTGTTATGTTAAACATTTTGGTGGTGGTCTCATTGTCCTAGGACCACCACAAGCTGAGTTATTGGCAAAGTTTTGTAAAAGAATGCGTGCAAAGCATTATGGGGCGACTTTTCCCAAGTGCATTGAATATTGCAGAATCGTCTCTCCTTTCTGTGGTGTTTACATAAAGTATTAAAATTGCTTTTGTGAAAGCTATGGAGGTGAAAGGGAGAGCCAAAAGAAATGACACTGATTAGGTAACAATGTGAACAATGTGACCAGTGCTCCAATACCGCTGATGGAGTTTGCACTATTGGCGCTGTGAGGGCCATGGCTGCCATGGAGCACAAAGGGAAGAGACAAAAGAAAAAATAGTTCATCCACACTGAAGTATATGGGCAATTGTGCAATTATCCATGTAACTGGTCAGTCTGCAAGGCGGTAACAAAACTGCCTCAAGGCAGGACAAACGTAAAGCATTTACCAGTGACATCAAGGGATTTTCAAAAAGCAATCCCACAAACGAGTGAAAGTGATGGGCGAGAGGTGGGCAAGGTTAAAAGTCCACATTCCTTACAACAGGTCAAAGCGCTTGCACGCTTGACCTAAAAAGAATTCCAGTAATTGTTTATTCTTATAGCTGGTTTCACTTTGGGAACTGAAGTCCGGTGAAGTGTCCAGTAATTCCATACATCTGTCTTTCTATGTGATTCTGCTGTAGAAGAAACGATTTTAGAATTGTTGAAATTCATTGTGTATCTAAGGGAATATGGCTCTAGTGTAATGTTCTCTACAGTGTCAGCAGAGAAACCATAATTACTACCTCTGTGATTAGGAAGAACAGAAGATTACCTTAGCCCTGACATCCAGCACAGAGTCATGTCGCATTTCATGGGGACCCCAAATAGCAGTTAGTTGGTAGCTGATATGTATTTTTTGCTGTCACTGTGAAGCCATGGGGTAACTTTTTAGGGCCAGACAGACCTAGCTTGAAGAGTACTACTTTGTTGTTAGACCACAGTATGGCAAGATCAATGAGGTCAGTGTATATGAAGACTTGGGGGGTTATTACAACTTTGGAGGTGGTGTTAATCCGTCCCAAAAGTGACGGTAAAGTGACAGATATACCACCAGCCGTAATAGGAGTCCATTATATCCTATGGAACTCGTAATACGGCTGGTGGTATATCCGTCACTTTACTGTCACTTTTGGGACGGATTAACACCTCCTCCAAAGTTGTAATAACCCCCTTGGTGCCATAAAATGGCAATGTGTGATCAAGGTCAAGAGAATCCAGAATTTTAATAAAACCTTGAAAAGACTTGAATGTTCTATCATTACTGTCTTGAAAGAACATGCTGTATTCTGCCGGGAGGATTGAATGGTCTGTAGAATGAACTACAGGAAGGACTGAACTGCATGTATCACTTCACATGTCTACACAGAAGTAAGAGACACATTATTCAGGTTGAAGAAAAGTACAAATAATCTTAGCATTTTACTCCAAAATATCATCTTTGGCCAAAACTTTCTAAGCAGAAGACTACTGCTAGCTCTAAAGACATAAGGAACATGTAAATACCTGGGTGTATGACCACGTAGCTGCTGTATAATAACCTGTAATTTACCAAGAAGCACGGATCAGTGTTTCAGGAAGACATCTTGACCAGTTACATTGCAGATGTGGTTTATTTGAAAAAGTATGACAATGTCATTCAGACCCTCATGTGGCATTAAAGGGTTCAAATGCTGTGCAAAGGAAACAAATGCAATGATAAGGTAATTACTGTATAAACACCTCAGTGCCATAGCCCGATCCTATTTCCTTCCCTTCCTCCTTCTCCATTACTAAGAGATTACTAAACAAGAACCACTTGAACCTCCTGGCATGAACAGGCGCCTTATATTACTGCATTTGCCGACCAACCAGATAACATACTAAATTGATTGTTGATGTTATCAACAAACGTACATAATTACTCATTTAGACTTTTCTACCTGGTTAATTTAAGCTGTGGTAATTTACACTATATATTCCAAGTAATGTAATCTGTTGTGTCTGAATGTTATCTTTTTATTTGCTCTACTGTACACCGATATGAAGTCTGTTTCAAGTCTGCATTTTTGTTAAAAACAAATTTAATAGCATTTATAAAAATAAAATAATGCAAACTGGGAAGTAAGGGAAAGCATAATTTCACCTGGAACATAAGGATCACCTCTCCTCCAATGCACAAATGCAAAAACGGTAGCACCTTGTATTTTCTTACTTAAATACCCAATGGGTGGGGCCACCCTTCTGCAAAATCATTCAACAATAAATTGCAATATTTAATGCACTCATCACCAGCAGGCTGGATTACAGCAACACACTCTACACCGGAATCTACAAACAACTCCTACACAGACTCCAGGCCATCCAGCGCACCGCTGCAAGACTCATACTCGACTTCCCCAGCCGCACACCACACCTCAGGAAGCTTCACTGGCTCCCCATTCATAAGTGCAGCTAATTAAAACCTCTCACGTGCACATACAAAGCCCAACACAATACAGGACTACAATATCTGATCAGCCTCATGCACTTTCACCAACTCACCACACACCTACCCTCAGCCTCACTTTCACTTGCAAACATTCCCCACATTCACAAAAACAATTCTAGAGGTCGCTCATTCTCTTACATAGCATCCAAGACACGGACGACCTCCCTCAACACATCAGAGCCTCCTCCTTACTTCTTGAGCTCCGCAAGAAGCTGAAGCCTTGACTCTTCATAGAAGCACCTTGGGGGCCATAGACACCTGTCCAAGTGACTGAATACCCTTGCGAGTGTTGAATGCACTATACAAATCAATATAGCATAACACACCAATGTTCAGAGTGCAATACGAACACTCATTGGTGGAAAGTCCACTTAGCCATTACAATCTCAGATCAATTAACAATACTATATTATAAGATAAATCTGAGGAACAGCAAATGTTAAATCTCTTAACTCATTCAGACATCTTGCCAGTTATTGGAAAGTGTACAGATTTGTGCCACACTTGTCAAGCATGTATCTTAAGACATTGATGGGAATGATCCAGGCTGGCCAAAGGGCGTTATAACTGATCTGTCCAAAATCATATTTAAAAATTAATGATGAATAGAGTGGCACTCCCATTGCAACCTCTTATACCTTCTTGAACACACAAACACACCCAGGCCCTCATTATGAAGGGTTGCGGTGGTGGTCGAACCGCTGCCACATTATTACGAGCCAGTGACTATTCTGTAGGC
Organism: Pleurodeles waltl; assembly: GCF_031143425.1. Lineage (NCBI taxonomy): Eukaryota > Metazoa > Chordata > Amphibia > Caudata > Salamandridae > Pleurodeles > Pleurodeles waltl. The sequence goes on from NC_090446.1 coordinate 913,865,865, forward strand.
TGTTTCCCACTGAGTTTCGGGGGACAGAGATGAAACTTCAGATTTTGACAGGGGGACCTGCTTTACAGGGGTGGCGGTCCCCAGGGCCATCAGTGGCTCCAACGAGATAAGCCACAGAGGTGGTTGGCCACAGGGTGCGGTGGTCCCAAAAGGACCCCCTTTCTTTTTTTAAATATTTGCACTGGGGGGTGGTGGTCTCTGGTGCAGCGGGAGGGGCCAATTGCCCCCCCCGGGGTGGTGATACCCGGGGCATGGGGGGGCCACAGCCCCCCACATTAATCCCATTTTTTGCCCCATGGGTTGTTGTCCCCGGGGCAGCGGGATGGAGCAGCGCACCCCCTCTGCAGATTATAATTAACACAGCCCTGGGGAGGTGGCAGTCCCCAAGCAGTGGGGATGCCATGGGCCCTCTGCATTTTTAAAAATGAAAGCCCTGGGGAGGTGGCGGTCTTCAGGACAGCGGGGGCCGCAAGCCCCCTTGCATTTTTAAATATGAAAGCCCTGGGGAGGTGGCGGTCCCCAGGGCAGCGGGGTGCATAGGTTCCCCCGCATTTTTTAAAATGGAAGCTCTGGGGTGGTGGTGGTCCCCGGAGCTGTGGGAGGGTCAAGAGGCCCCCCCACACAAAATTTGAAATGCCCCGGGACCTGACCCACCTGTGGTCTGTAAAAAAAGAAGTGTGGTAGCCTGCGCTTGTTTTTTTTTTATTTTTGTGCCGCAAATTCCGATATTCGTGAATTGGTGGCAAAAAAAATAAATTTTAAAAATAATTTTTTGCTGTGGGAGGGGGGTCCCTCTGGGACCCTTCCACCACTGCTAAGGGGTCAGGGTGTCCATACCCTGGCCCCTTTTATTTTTCTTTCTTATTTTCTGGGACTCAGCTCAAGCCAAGTCCCATGCTGTCTACCAACAATTCCTGGTTTGAAGTGTTAGCAGCCAATCAGAGCTGTGCATTTCCCTACACAAGCTTGTCTTTGTTCGCAAGTACTTCGCGGCCAGAGATACACAAATTTGAATTTCACTAAATTTATCAAAAACTACTGAACACATTTACACCAAATAAGGGAAAGCGTAATCTGTGTACCGAAAGCTAGATTTCTGCCAAATTTGGTGTAATACTGTCCAGTGGTACGGGCTGTTTTGTGTGAAGGTTCTATGGGTATTAACATGGAAAACACAACTTTTTTGATTCAACTCTATTTCTCCGCCCCCGCTTCAAAGATCACCCCGAAAATGTTCATGTGCAATAAGAATAATGGGGGGGGTACTTATTTTGGAATTTTTTTTGAAGATTCGTCAAATGGTTTCAAAGATATAGGAAAGCTAAAACATGATTTTTCTATGTAAACATGGTTCTAACTATAACTACTTAGTGGCGTACACCACTAGGTAATATATATATATATTCATTTATATATATTATATTCAAAAGAGTTTCCCCTGTCAAGGTATCTTATGGCGCGCTTTTTCCTTTCATTTGGCGGTGCTGGTTTCTCGGCTGGGGACACCAAATTAAATCAACAAAGGATTCCTTCCTTTTCTTACTTATCCAGAAAATACATAAACCACACTCAGAGGTTACTCTGCTGGCATTTATTTATTTGGAAATTTGCTCTTCTGGTAGAGAAAGAGCTTTATGCGTTTCAGTCTCACGACCTTGTTCACAAGCATACAGGCCCTCATTCCAACCCTGGCGGAGGGCAACGGAAGCACCGCCAACAGGCTGGCGGTGCTTCCAGGGCCATTCTGACCGTGGCGGTAAAGCCGCGGTCAGAAAAGGGGAACCTGCGGTTTCCCGCCGGTTTTCCCCTGGCCCAGGGAATCCTCCATAGCGCCGCCATGGGGATTCCGACCCCCTTCCCGCCAGCCTGTTTCTGGCGGTTTACACCGCCAGAACCAGGATGGCGGGAACGGGTGTTGTGGGGCCCCTGCACTGCCCATGCCACTGGCATGGGCAGTGCAGGGGCCCCCTGACAGGGCCCCATGAAGATTTTCACTGTCTGCTTTGCAGACAGTGAAAATCGCGACGGGTGCTACTGCACCCGTCGCACCCCTGCAACACCGCCGGCTCCATTCGGAGCCGGCTTCTATGTTGCAGGGGCTTTCCCGCTGGGCCGGCGGGCAGCCTTTTGGCGGTCGCCCGCCGGCCCGCCGGCCCAGCGGGAAAGCCAGAATGGCATCCGCGGTCTCCTGACCGCGGAGCGGCCATTTGGCGGTGACCGCATGGCGGGCGGCGACCGCCGTCCGCCGCAGTCAGAATGACCGCCATAATTTGCTGTGTCAGCCGTTACAGGGCTCTGGGACCTGGACCGCATTGAAATGCATTGTAGTGAAGTGCCGATTTTGAGGTTTTGAAGGAGTGATAACATATTGTATATACAACATAAATCATTTGTTGATGGTACCATACTAATTTCGGTATTGTGATGTGTTCTAAGGTGATTATTCTCTGTGAAAAAGCCTTCTACTGGGATTCCAGGAATCATGTTTGAGAGAAAACAGTTTTCTCATGATTTTTCAATGGATGTAATGGAAGGTGTTCCAGAAGCTAACATGAGAGCATATTTCCTGTAAATTCACACTATCTTTCGCGGCCATATGAGAATGATGTCTGACATTCTCAATAAAACACGTACTTCCAACAGGAGCAGCCTACGAGACCGGAGGCTTCCACTATGCATCAACCTTTTAATTGCCACTCCTGCAGCACCTTTGAAGAATTTTGCATAACAAAACATACCAGAATTGGAATCTCAGCACTCAATAAAAAACACTGCAATGTAACTCTCTCCCTCTTTTAAGTGTTGCTCCTGTTCAGATAAGTACCATATTAACTTACATATGTTGTATGACAGTGGTTGTGTATGCTGTTATTTCTAGGTGAATTAAGGTTCTATTTTTCATAAGCAGAATGTGTGAATTAAATGGATTACTTATATATTTAGGGGGTGATTCTGACCCCGGCGGTCTTAGACCGCCGGGGCCATGGTCGGCGGGAGCACCGCCGACAGGCCGGCGGTGCCCCGCAGGGCATTCTGACCGCGGCGGTAAAGCCGCGGTCAGACCGGCAACACTGGTGGGCTCCCGCCAGTGTACCGCTGCCCTGTTGAATCCTCCAAGGCGGCGCAGCTAGCTGCGCCGCCGAGGGGATTCCGACCCCCCCTACCGCCATCCAGTTCCCGGCGGTCCGCCCGCCGGGAACCGGATGGCGGTAGGGGGGGTCGCGGGGCCCCTAGGGGCCCCTGCAGTGCCCATGCCACTGGCATGGGCACTGCAGGGGCCCCCGTAAGAGGGCCCCTACAAGTATTTCACTGTCTGCTTGGCAGACAGTGAAATACGCGACGGGTGCAAATGCACCCGTCGCACCTTCCCACTCCGCCGGCTCGATTACGAGCCGGCATCCTCGTGGGAAGGTCGTTTTCCCCTGGGCTGGCGGGCGGCCTTTTGGCGGCCGCCCGCCAGCCCAGGGGAAAACTTGAAATACCTGCCGCGGTCTTTTGACCGCGGCGCGGTATTTTGGGGGCGGAATTCTGGCGGGCGGCCTCCGCCGCCCGCCAGAATCAGAATCACCCCCTTAATTTTGTACAGGGTGAATAAAATAAGTTTTACAGATTTTGGCTGTATAGCGACTGTATAGTTAAAAAGGGGAACAAAGTTTTTGACTTTTTCTTACTGAACTGATCTGATTCTGTATAGAATTGGGAAGTTTATTTAATATGATCATTTGCCGCATTTGAGAAAGCTGAGGGTGGCGCGTGGGCATTGAGCCAAACAATTTTCTCAGTGTCAGGGATTATTGGAAGGCATGTGGGAAGTTTGAACAAACAAGATCACGTGCCGCATTTAAGTAAGATGAAGGCGGCGCTCGGGCATTAAAGCAAATGGAACCACGAGGAGAATGTTTACCAAAGCGCAAGCATACCTGAGTGTGCTCACAGCTAAGTTTTCATTTTAAAAAAGAGCAAAGTCTCTCCCTTGTATTAAGAAAAAAGGAAATCTCCATGAAGTACGGGGAAATCTCAATAAAGCAGGATTGGGAGTGCGCTCGGAACAGGGAGGTTCCCTGACATGTTGGTGGACGTGAAGGCACGCAAATCTCATAAGATTTGGCAGCCATTTTTCAATTGGACAGTATAACATAAAGTACCATGGAATATGTTGCAGCACAAATTTTAAGTGTAAGCTGTTGGTAAGCAATGGTGAACAGCTTGTCTATGTCACGAAGAGAGACATGATTAGTGGATGTGGGTGGTAGAAAAATTCAGTGCTTTCAATTCGATATGGCATCAGACGGTGGCAGTGTAGAATTACAATCAGAGGAGAGAAGTATTAATGAGGAGAATAGAAGGAGGTTAATTCAGAGTAAAGTTAGAGCTTCAGCGAAAAAAGGTTGTGGAGATTGTATTGGAAAAGAAAATAAGGATGCAGGTTGTGGAGAAAAATGCTGGTCTTCATCAGAAGAAGAAGGAGGGAGAGAGGTAAGAGATATAATAAACAAGGAAAAAAGTTTAGGAAAACTAAGCATTTAGAAAAAGAGAAGAAAGACGGAGTTTATAGATATTGATGGTAACATCATGCAAAAAGGAGATAAAATGTACGAGTAATACATTTTAGATATTAATCAGGGTGATGATTTGAATGATGACATTAAAGAAAATACAGGCACATCATCTAATGTAGTGATAAAGAATCCTTTGGGGAGGAGATATTTTGTTCCTATAGTATTCAGCCTCCTCGGAGTGCTGATTGGTGGCCATTAGACCATGTTGGAATATTTATAAAAGAGTGGATTAGGAATCCTTTGGAAATAAAGTAAGAAATGTTCTTAAAGGAAAGTGTTATAGGCCACAGACTGGGAATAAAGTGTGTTCTACTGCAAATCTAGACCCAGATATGATGTTTGAAATGGGGAGAGACATATGCAAAGCTTTTGAAAGATCTTTAAAACAATATCAAGATCGGCTATTGGATATTTTGAGTCCTCTTGCAAAACTTATGGACATGGCAGAGAAGGCACACTTAAATAATGAACCAGTTGATGTGGAGATGTTGTTGTGGAGTTGTTAAGAGGATGGAGCCAAAGGGCTATGGTGTTCTTAAGTAATGCTAATGCAGGGCTCAGCGTAGGAAAACCATTTTGTGGTCAATTGGCCAAAAGTTGGGAAAGATGGCCAATAAGGAAGACACAGAGGAAGCTAAAGGATTGCTTTTTTGAGAGGGCGTGGTGAAAAGTTTAAGGAAGTATGTTGCTATGTTTACAGCACTAAACAAGCCACAGACAAATATCAGAAAGGTTTTCACTAGTGTTTTTGGAAGGTCCAGCAGACAAGGATCTCATGCTGGACGTGGATTTCGAAGGTCCCAGTACAATTTCAACAACTGAGGATCTGGAAGAGGCACCCAGGGTCCAGCAGGGTTCTTCCCTCAGAGAGGACGCAAAGGTGTGGTCGACCCAGAAGTGACAGTGGAAAAGGTCAAATATCTTCAGGACCCTGTGGTGAGGACAGGGATTTCTATTGGTTCTTCCGAAAAAAAGGGTAGGTGGTTGCCTAAAAAGAGTTGTGAACTAATGGAAATGTATAACAAATGATCCATGAGTTTCAAAAACTATCCAAGAGTACAAGATAGAGTTTGTACAGATAGCAGTTCAGGAGAAAGAACTGATGAAAATGTTTTTTAACACAGGAACAAAAGATAATGGCCTATGGGGCAATAGAGGCAATGTTGCAAAAGGGTGCAATACTTCCAGTAGAAGAACATTTAAAAGGTTTTGTTAGCACATTAATTTTTGTGGAAAAGAAGGACAAAGGATAGACACTTAAGATTATTAAATCGTTTTCTGGTTTACAAGCATTTCAAAATGGAACAGATCCATCTGTTAAGGGATATGCTTCTACCAAAGGATGAGTTAGTAAAACTGGATTTGAAAGACACATACTTTACAGTGCCAATGGGGGAGGGATGTCAAACATTCTTGCAGTTCAGATGGAGAAGCCAGCTATATCAGATTCTATGTCACCCCCTTTGTCCTGTCGTCAGCACCATGGTGCTTTACAAAAGTGGTGTGTGCAGTGATAGCTCATTTGCAAGAAAGTGGAATTTGCATTATTGTTTATTTGGATGACATTGTGAATATATAACAGGATTTGGATGAGTTGGTAATTCACTTGAAAAAGGTGGGATTTTTGATAAACGGTGAAATGCCCATTGTGAATCTGTCTCAAACAATGACATTTTCAGGTTTCCAAATAGATACAGTTGGATTAATATTGTTATTAACAGAGAAGAAAATAAAAATGATAAAGAAGGATATTTGAAGTGTATTGAGGAGGGAGAGTTTGACTCTGAGAGAATTGGAGAGAATAATAGGATTGTTGTCTTCATCAATCCAAACTATATTCCCAGAGCCCTTGCATTATCAGGCTTTGCAGAGGGTGAAGGCAGAGGATTTGAGTAAAGTATTATGGTATGGTGACAAGGTTATAATGAACACAGAAGTGAAGGAAGAGTTGAGTTGGTGAATGTACAGTATAGTGGCATGGAACAGCATAGCAATATTTGGGAGTTCCAGATTATGTACCGGAGACAGATGGCAGTCTTACTGATTGGGGAGCTCGGATGAGAGAGCAGGAGGCAGATGGTGTTTGGTCAGGTTCTGAGGGACAGATGGTTTTGATGAAAATGGACAATATAAACAAAGTGTCTTACATAAATCAAATAGGGGAGAGCAGATCCCGATGTCTTTCTGACATAGCAAAGGAGTTGTGGTTCTTTTGTCTGGAACACAACATAAATCTAAAAGTGGAGTATCTGCTGGGGGAGAAGAATTCGGTGCCAGACTGGTATTCAAAGCATTTCAAAGATTTCAATGAATGGAAGCTAGGTTGAGTATATGTCAATAGAATACATCAGATTTGGGGTCCATGGTTTCCAGCAGTTATGGAATTGGCATGCAAGATGTCCTTGTTGATTATGGCAGAAAAAGGTTTGATGACAAACAAGGAGAGGAGCATCAGTTGATCGTGAGCAAGGGATTGAACCTTCTTGTTTGGAAGGTGTCAGGGGATCTAGAGCACTCAAAGGTCTTTTGCAAGGGACTGCAGAATTACTCAGAGTCTTGGGTGCCAGGAACTAGACCAAGGTACAGAGGAATATGGAATGTTTGGGTTTGTTGGTGCGTCGAAAGGAGTCTGGATCCTGTGGAGGCATTTGTGGTAGAGGAAGTAAATTTTTTAGTAGAATAATTTGATAAGAGTCCAAATTATTGGACTGCAAATTGTTACAGATCAGCTATTTCTGCAGAACATGTACTGATTGAGGGAAAATCAGTAGCAAGTAATATTTTGGTTTGTAGAGTCATGAAAAGCATGTGACTTACGAGACCTCCTAAATATAGATAAGATGTGTTATGGGATGCAAATTTGATCTTGTATTAATTTTTATCTTGGCTGATAAACTAACATTTGAGTCTAAGGAATCTAACAAATTGGTGTCTCTTTTGTGTTTAGTTTCATGCAAAAGGGTGTCAGATGTGAAATGTTTGGAGGTAAGTGGCAGAACAGTTAGTCCAGATGGAGTATACTTTGAGATATGGAAGAGAACAAAAACTATGTCCATGTCAGTATTTTACCAAAATTTGAAGAATGTAAATAATTGTGTGTGGTAGAGTGCTTGAAAGAATATGAGTGTAAGTTACGGCAAAACAGAAGAGATGGGGAACACCAATTGTTGATTTTGTATGTGAAACTATTTAGGGCGGTAAGTACTGCAACAATTGCAAGATGGATTAAATATGCCATGAAGCAAGCAGGAGTAAATATGGAAATATTTAAAGTGCATTCTTTTACAGAAGCCTTAAGAAGAATAAAGCATGTTGTTCAGATGGAAAATTGTAAGGTATTAGGACGGTAGCTGATTGGTCAAATCTGGTACATTTACAAAACACTACTTTAGACCAATTGAACACATGTCAGAGGTGGTGTTGAAGGGTGTTCAACATGCATAATGGTAGCTTCCAGTCTTGTAATGAAATTACGATTCTAAGATTACCATGAAAAGAGAATCAGGACTTCATTAAAGACACATAGGCTAACATTATCTTGCCCTCCACTCCCATATCTACATAAAAAAGTAAAAGTGGGAATTATTTAAATGAAGATGTGAAAGTTCTTTTGTTAATGGTTATAATGCAGTGCATAAAATGGATGTTTAATTTGTTACATATTTAACATGGTGTAAGTGTTCTTTAATTAAATTGGTATATTACAGCACATGGGTGGAAGGAATTTTTACTACACATTGAGAATAAATAAATTAGTATTTTTTGAGAGACGCTATCATGAGGAAAAGAGAATGAAGGTTTCAGATTATCAGTGCCGATTCTTTACAGTCTTCCATTTAAAAGAGGAGGAGTGCTCTATTACAGTGTTATTTAAGGATTGTTAAGTTTATAATTCTGGAATGTTATTTTGTTATGAAAAAATCTTTAAAGGTGCTGCAGGAATGGCAATTAAAAGGGTGATGCATAATCGTAGCCTCTGTGTCTTTTATGAAATCCAGATTCTCTTTTCATGTTAATCTGAGAATCGCCATTCCCTTGTGCTCTACTGCTCTGCTGTACTGGCTAAGATGTTATACATAACAAGGAGCCACTTATCAGCTTTGTTTAAACATTTTACAAGGTCATCTAGTCCATTTCAAAAACTGCTGGTTTCACACAAAAAAACAAAAGTTACTTCTGCTCACAAACTTTGTGAAAGTTAATCTTTCAGTCACGTCAAGCATTGATTCAAGCAGTGGCAAGGCAAATTATTTTCTGTAGTGGAACATTTTAGACAGAGCTTCACAACACAGTAAGGAACTACATTGATAACAGAAGTGCAACCTTCCCTTACACAAAGAATAAGCAAAGAACAAGTGGCAGTAGTAGAACAAATATCACAAGATTATCTCAAATACACAAGACAGATATAACACAGGTAGAACACAGGTAGCTAACACACTAAAGACAGATGGCCTGATTTAGAGTTTGGCTGAGGGGTTACTCTGTCACAAACGTTATGGATATCCTGTCTGCTGTATTACAATTTCCGTAGACTATAATGGAATTGTAATACGGCAGATGGGATATCTGTCACATTTGTGATGGAGTAACCCCCTCCGTCAAACTCTAAATCAGACCCAGAGTGAGACGCATTGAAGGGCGGTTGTACGAGTTCCGTAAACAGACATAACCATGCAAGAGGTACGCTGACCCTGGAAGAAACAGCCAGATCTCTTCTAGATTTATTATACAACAATAAAATCATATGGGATGAATGAACCCCCTCACCTACCAAGTGTGACAGGCTTCATCAGTGGTTTCCACACAATAGCACTGGGAAGCATCATTGAGTACTATTCTTCACTGCTTCCTTGTTATGGGTCCCCTACTTTGGATGAGGGAACGCCCCTTCTGCTGACTTTTATATTATTCCTTTTTTAAACTGCCAGATCTTTTATTAAAATTGTATGTGGGTAGCTTCACATATTTCTTACTGGAGTTTCCGTACTACACGATTCAAACAAGAGGGTCAAGCAATGGAGTCTGCTTCCCTTTTCCATCAACTTGTTTGTGGCACTCAAATAATGTCCCTCTAGAGTAAGAGGTCTTTCTCAGGACTACAGATATCTCACACCAAATGCTATGAAACATTTCCTGGCTTGTATGGCATGCTCACCCTCATCAGATGGGGGAAGTTGGGGCAAATTTCCCCAAGCCCTTCTAGTGATTCTGGTGACGCTGTTGGCATTTGTGGCATGTTTCACAGGGCACGTCAATGTAATCATATCCTGCTCTATGAAAAAGGCTATGCTCATTCTGCTAAGCTACATTCACATCTGACCGGATGTGCACAGAAGGATGCCTGGTCTGTGAGCTACACACTTACCACCCAAGTGCCAGAAGAGCAGTCATTTTGTGTTTTTGAAGGCCTGGGTCCCATAATTCACTACAGCCTGACCTGTATTCATCCTGTTTGGATAAGAGGACTCTGGTAAGCAGTTCTCAGCTAAGTCTCTATCTCCTGCACTGTTGGAAGTGTTGCTAACTGCTACTTTATAGTAGATGTACAAACTTTTAAAGAAAACAAAAGTGTATTTTGGATTATTTCATTTTACCACAGTAGATTATATCAATATACTAAGTGGATTTTATTTGACTTAGTGGACCATACACTTTCTTTTTTTAAGTTTAAAAGATAAAGTTTATTTAGCAATTGGAATAACACAGATAGGCATATATGCATGTGAGTACATTTTGATGAGGGGAGTATGACAGACCATACTAAGCAACAGAAAATAGTTACAGTGGAGAAGGACAAAACAGGAAAGAGTTGAGAGAAAAATAATATAACTAAATCCTATTTAAAACAAATTACAAAGATGTCCTTGATAAAACATAAGCAACAAATGTATATTAACAACAGAAATTTAGATCAGTTATCTATACTAGTAATAAAGAGTCGTGGAGGTTTGGGTACCTTTTCAATCTGAGGATTATGTGAGCTGGTAGCCTTTGCAGAAAAGTCCAGGAAAGTTGTCACAGGTAACCAAAGAAGGTCTCTTTTCATGGCAAGTGCTATTGGCTTGAGCTATGCATGGTTGAGTCTGTGATTATAGCAGACACCATACCACCAAGCTTGAAAAGATATATTAGAAGAGTCTTTCCATGATTTAGTGATCTGCTGAAAGGCAACTGCAAGAGGTAAATCCAGTGCATGAACATTGTCTGAATGAGTAGACCAATCCTCTGAAATACTTCAAAGAAAAATATTGGTGAAAGTAAAAGGGATGTTGTGTGTGAAAAATATAATTTATCTGATTCCAGGTTTTTAACCAAAATTGGTATGTGGAGGGACATTCCAATAGCATATTTTTTAAGGTCAGAAGGGGTGGCATTGCAGCAGCAACAGGAGGAGGAGAAGGTAGGATTTATTCTATGTAGAGTGGCTGTAATGATCAAGTCTATTGTAAATTTAAAAAACTGGATCGTATTAGCTGCTCTAAGGGAGTTCTTGAATTTAATTAAAATGTTGTTCTATATTTGAATTGAAAAAAGGTCTGTAGGTCAGAGTCCCATTGAAGTTCCACATCTGTTTTGTCTCGATCGTCCAGAGAAGTGGTTAATTTACTTTATATTTGGGATGCTGGGGGTGAAGTTAACAATAGGGGGCTAGTGAGGGGTAGGACAAATAGAAGTGCTATTATGCAGGACAAAATCATATGTTGATTGAACCACAGAAATTAATTATACGTATTTACCATAATTTGAGCAGGGAAATGAAAAGTGTGACTGAGCTAGTGCAAAAGAAAGGCCAGAATCATTATCAAAGAGTTGATTAACCCATTTGAGACCTTTTTTATGGCAAGACTTCCAAAAATAGGTTTATTATTAATTTTAACATGTTTATTATGCCAAATTGAGAACTAGAGGCTTTTTTTCTGATGGGAGAGAAAAAATAGGGTGAAATTTACATGCATTTTTTAGAAAAGGGAGAGATAAGGAAGGTGGTTGCAGAGTAAAAGATAAAAATACTCGGGAAAAAAAGGGTGAAGAAAAAAAATTTCAATATCGGCCCAAAGGTGAGGAACAATAGATTCCTCTTCGAAAAAAGTTAAAAAGAGGCTTGTTTAAGAAAAAAGGCTGTGTAGTATGAACGAACTTGAGATTGAGAGAAACCATCTCTTTTCTTGAAGCACTAAACCATAGACCAAGGTATTTGATTTTATCATGATTCCACTGAAAATGAGAAAAAGCTAAATCAGCAGGAAAACACAGTTATTTAAAGATAGAATTTGCATTTGTCAACATTTAGTTTGAATCCTGAAAGAGAAGCAAAGTTTGTGATTTCATTCAAGAAGGCTGATAGAGAAGTTTGTGGATGTGAGATGAAGAGAAGAATATTGTTAGAAATGGGGTATCTAGACAGCAGTGGTTTGCGCTCTGTCCAAATATGGACCCTCAGTCTAGGCAGGGTAGGGGAGTCACACAGCTAAGAAAACCCCTGCTCACCCCCTTGGTAGCTTGGCTCAAGCAGTTAGGCTAATCTCAGAGGCACTGTGTAAAGTATTTGTAAACACACACAGAACCACAGTGAAAACGCCTCAAAAGTACTCCACACCAGTTTAGACAAATAGCCAATATTTATCTGTGTAAAACAAGACCACAATGACAAAAATTCAACATGCACAAGTAAAGATACAAATTTTCAAAGATGAAATCTTAGCATAGCGCTTTGAGACACAATAGTTCCAATGGAGGCTATCACAGTATCTTGACGGAGTCGCTTTCAACAGTTTGACTCCACTCGCCAGGGAGTGCGGGTGGGTTACAGAGTCGCACAGGCCCGGGTACAATACCTTGGAAAAGGAACGAGAAAACAAAGAGATTGCACGGAGCCAGGGAGGTGAGGCTAATGCCAGTACCAGTTCCTTACTGCTGGGCAGGGGAGGTGGGGTGTCAGTTCTGTAGAGCTGTTATGTAGGTGATATGATGTTAGTGGCGAGGTGTTGGTTCCTTACGATAAGGTGGGGTTGATGAATCCAACAGGTCAAGATGCAAGGCGTCGACTCTGCGGTGTTATCATCACACCACCAGGCTGCAAGAGCTCTTGCGGAGTCTGAGTCGGGTGTCATGGACGTAGGTGACATGGCACTCATGACTCACGCTGTGGCAGGACTTTGGAGGTGCTACAGCTGCGTTGGGCATGTGTTGCAGGTCATGGTCGTTGCACTCAGCAGGGACCTCGGCTCCGGTGCAGGCAGCGGTGTGGAGTCAGAGAGCGGTGTTCCGACATTAGAGCTTGTCAGACAGAGTGAAATTTAGAGATGTTACATAGAAGACAGGCAGCAGCATTCTGTACCACTTGTAATTTGTCAAATGTTGATTTTGGAGCATCCAAATATAGCGCATTCCCATAGTCCAGTCGTGCCAAAATGAGTGCATGGACTGCTAGTCTTTTGGACTGGGAAAGGAGAAGGTGTAAAAATTTCCTAATAGCTCTCAACATCTCAAAGCAGGTAGCAGCCCCTTTTGTTGCTTGGGTGTCATGGTTGAGTCTATATCTAGCCAAACGCCTATACTTTTTACCTCCAGCTTTGGTGTTGGCGGGGCTCTTAAGCCATTAGGCCATCCCAGATTTATTATATTTGGAGAGGGGCTACCTAGAATCAGAAACTCTGTTTTCTCCCCATTGAGCTCCCGAATTGAATGGTTCATCCAATTAGCTATATCTGTAATGCAGGAGCCAAGAGATCGTCCTTTACCTGGCTCACCGAAAAAATAAGTTGGGCATCGTCAGCATACAATACTATCGAGATACCATGTACAGGGAGGACCTCAGCAAAAGGGAAAATATAGACGTTGAAAAGGGTGGGACTCATCGAGGATCCCTGAAGGACCCCACAGTCGAGCGGCATGGGATCTGATCTACAGTCACCATCAAATACTTGAATTGTTCTTTGATTGAGGAATGATTTAAGCCAGAGACGTGCCTATCCAGTTACTCTGACATTTTGGAGCCTCTCCAAGAGGATCTTGGGCTTTACAGTGTCAAAGGCAGCACTAAGGTCCAGGAGGATGATAACAACCACACATCCCTGATCTAGAAGTCTTATTGCTTCTTCCACTGCTGCCAAAAGGGCAGTTTTTGTACCATGGCAAGGTCAAAATCCTGTTTGAGTAGGATGAAGTTAGTCACGTTCCTCAAAAAAATCCAAAAGCTGTTTATTTTCATATTTCTCAAGGATTTTACTTGGCCCAGGCAATAGTGAAATCGGCCTATAATTCCTAGACTCCAACGGAACCAGGTTGGGCTTTTTTAATCAGGCTCTTATCGTTGCCTGCTTCCAGGCAACCGGCACCATTCCCTTAGCCAAGGACAGATTAAGGACCACTAAAAGGGAAGGTCCAATCACATCAAAGGTTTTGAATAAGACAGAGGGAGGAGCCAGATCGAGTGGCGAGCCTGACTTAAGACTATTAGGAGTGAAGAAAGCATTTACAGAATGATTTCTGGGAAGCCTGAAAGTATCACCTTGTCATTGAACTAGGCCTTACTATGAAACTTGGTTTCAGGGGCTGAGTCTAAACCTGAGAGTGAGTAGTAAATATCATCTATCTTTTCCTTGAATTCCTTGGTGATATTATTACAATGCAGGGTCGAGGGTTCTTGAATTGGAGCGTTACAGACAGGTTTTAGAAGAGATTTTATAATCTACAATATCTCTCTCAGCCCATTTGAAGCTGTCTGTATTTTACTATCATAGTATGCTTCTTTAGTGGCCAGGACTTCCCCCTTGTACAGTGTCCCTATATTTGGCCCTCGCTGTCAGTCCGTAGTTCCTTCTCCAGCATCTCAGCTCTTTTACAGGCTTGTTTTAAAAGTCTAGGTTGAGGAGTATAACAAGGAACTGAGCTGGTGCACTGATGTGTGGATTGATTAGTGGTGGGACACACTAAATCCAGAGATAGAATGATTCAATGAGTGAACTCGGCATAGGCTATGGAAGGGTCTGTATTCATATCAACTCTAGTATAATTAAGAGAGGAGGTTAAATTGTCAATGTTAAGCTTAAGCCATCTTCTCTTAAATGACGAGGACGATGTGACCATGGGGGGTGGGTGGGGGTTGGGGCTCAGGACAGGTAATCCTAAAAGGAACTAGCGAGTGGTCTTACCAAATAACTAGCACAGGCTTTACGTTGACTAAATTACCTCATTAGAGAAAATAGGGTCAAACAGGTGACCTTTTGAATGTGTTATCTTGGATACCCTCTGACCAAGCCTGATTGCCAGGAGATCTTGAGTGATTGCAGTGGCTTGCTTATCTGCCAGATCCTCGAAAAAATGTTTTAGGTCACCTAAAAATGTGAAGCTAGATTTTGATGCTACAAAATTGGCAATCATCTCAGGAAAGGCCTTTATAAATTCCTTGGCCTTTCCTGGTGGTCGGTAAATTAATATACCAGAAAATGTATAGGTGGCAGAGAAAGAAATAGAGAACACTAGATTTTCACAATCAGGGAGTGGATAAGAGTTGGTCAGGCATTTGAAGGAGGATTTAAGAATGATAGCCACCTGCCTCCTCTTTTATTGAGCCGATCTTTTCTACAAATATAGTAGTTGTCAGGAAGTGCCTGGGCAAGGTCAGGGTGGGACTCGTCCTGTAACCAAGTTTCAGTTAAGAACAGTCCATCTGGTTGCTCATCGCCTAGGAAGGAGAATATATCAAATATATGTGCAGGAAGAGACCTAGGATTGATTAAAAACAAATTTAGACTTCCCTCAAACCCAGGTTTAACATGAGAGTTAATATTCCCTAACAGAGCAAAGGGACAGTGTTGGCAGGTCAAATGAGCATTCCCACAATCAATGGAATGATAGCTGTCACCCTTAAGGGAACTCTGTAAGGCAAGGAGCTGAACAGAAGTATAGCTTCTCATACCTGTATCCAGACAAGCAGAGTCCCTGTCCCCTAGTCCCAGCCTGGCGCAGCCGGGCGCTGATGGGCTTGCCTTAGGCACACCCGCTGCGCGCAGCCTCTGCACGTCTGGTCCATCAGCCTCTGAGAGCAGCCACTAGAGCGCTGCCGAAAGAAAACCAGGAAATAGAAATGGAATGCAGCCCAAAGCCCTACAAGGAAATAGCCCAAATCGCTAGTAAGAAATAGCCACTACTAGAAAATAGCCCAAATCACAGTTAAACACAGGCCATTGCCACACAATATTTTAAAAAACACCCCTTAAAATAGCAAAGTGCAGCTAAAAACAGCTAAAAACAGTAAAAACAGCAATAGCTTGGATTAGGGCCCTTCAGGAAGACTCACCTCTGCACACCCGGTCCATCAACCTCTTAAATAGCGTAAATGAGAGCAGCCCCTAAAGCGCTGTCCCAAACAAATGGCAGGTCTTTGTAGAAAAAAATCTAAAAGGAATGTGGCCCAAAGCCCATCCAGAAAATAGCCCAAATTTTTTAAAACATTTTATAATGCAGATTAATAAGGGTGAAGGGTCTGTAATTTTTACATAGCGTTGGATCTTTGTTTCCTTTGGGAATTAGATATAGCATCTTGAAAGGTACCCGCAGCAGAATTAGAAGATATAAAGTGAGTAAAAGATGATGCAGGTTAGGGGTGAGACATCTGGGAAGTGCGGATAAAATTCTATAATGAAACCATTAGGTCCTAGGGCTTTTCCCTTTTTGATGGAATGCATAGAAGTGAGTAAAAATCTGTATCAGGATAGTGAGATGGTTTGATAGAGGATAAATATTGAAGTATATCTTCCTGAAGACCGTGGGATTGTGGAGTGTATAAATCTGGGAAAAAGTCAGTAAATTCAGATAGAATATCTTCATTCTTATGAATAGTGTAGTTAGTGGTGGACAAGACAGAGTCGCCCTTGGTCCGATCTTTTTTAATTTTGATGTAACTAGCAAGAAGTTTCCTAGCTTTATTTTGCCCTCCATAATTCTTGTCACTGGATTTAAAGAGATTTGAGGTAGCAGTTTCCATCAAAATCTTATTAAAGGCAAATGTAGTTTGAATCAATTCATCCAGACAAGTTTTAGATTTAGAAAGTTAATAAGTGTGTTCTAATTGCTTAATATGAATTAACTTCTTGGAAGAAGACTTCTTGTTGTTGGATACAAAAGAAGTGATAACATCTCTAGAGGCAGATTTAAATGTGTTCCAGATAGTCTGAGGGGAAATATCTGATGTCTCATTATCAATATAAATGTTTTTTGCTAAGCTCTTAGGCCCATATTTATACTTTTTGACGCAAACCAGCGCAGGCGCTGGTTTGCGTCAAAAAGTTTACAGCCGGCTAACGCCATTCCTACACGCCTTGCTGGCGCCATTTTTAAGGAATGACGTTGGCCAGCGCTGCGGACTGGTCAGAGTAAAAAAGAATTACTCAAACCAGGCAGCTCCGGCGTAGGGGAAAATGGGGGTTGTGCATAAAAAAATTGTGCAAGTCAGGTTTGAGGCAAAAATCATGCCTCAAACCGGACTTGCGCCATTTTTTGACGCACAACTCCCATTGAAATGACTCCTGTCTTAGCAAAGACAGGAGTCATGCTCCCTTGTCCAATGGCCATGCCCAGGGGACCTCTGTCACAGTGGCATGTAAGGGGGCCCAAATTTGGCCCCCCATGCCACTTTAAATTTTTTTATAAATTACTTACCTCAACTTATCTGTACTTCCCTGGGATGGGTCCCCCCATCCATGGGTGTCCTCCAGGGGTGGGCGAGGGTGGCAGGGGGTGTCCCTGGGGGCAGGGAAGGGCACCTCTGGACTCCTTCCATAGTCAGAGACCATGGAAGTGAGCCCACTGGTCCCTTAACGCCTGCCCTGACCCAGGTGTTAAAAAACGGCGCGTTTTGTAAGGCCCGCCCTCTACTGTGCGTCAAAATGACGCAGGAGTATAAATGCGGCAGGCATAATGTATGCATAGGGGGCATCCACCCGTTAGGGGGGACAAAAAAATTACGCAAAGAAATCTGTTAGATTTCTTTGCGCCATTTGTTTATGGCACTTTTAACACCTGCTCAGAGCAGGCATTAAAAGGAGGCTTTCATTGGTTACAATGGGACTCTGGGAGCATTGCAAAATTAGCATCAAAATCCTGCAAAGCGCCGGACTAGAGTAATAATTTTGACGCTAGTCCCCTAACTACTGCCATTGTGCGCCGTTTATTAAATATGACGCACACATGGTGACGTTAGGGGGGAGCTAAGGGGTGCACAAAAAGTGGCACAGCACTGTGTGCAGCGCCACTTTTCTTAAATTTTGCCCCATAGTTCTGTTTTTTGCAGCAGGCATATTGACCCTCTATGCTACTTTATGTTGAGTCAAAGCTGCCACTAGGCAAAACTCCCATCTCTCTCCCTAGCAGGAACATTAATCACAAGAGGTATCTTGACATTTTAATTGTTTCTTGAAGGCTAAACACGCAAGGAACTTTTCAGCAGGTGCTTTTAAATCGCAAGTTTCGGAAGTTATTGCTAAACACAAAGCCCCCCTGAGGTCAGCGCCCGGTGCGGTCACACGGCTTGCACAGCCCAAAAGCCGGCCCTCTTATAAATGGAGCAACATTATGGTCTAGTAAACCCTACACAGGAGAGATGTCTGCATGGTAAACATCTTAATCTGAATTATTTCATGGAGCTCTCATATGTGATGATCATGGAAGGAAGGAAGGCACAGTGAAGAAAAGTAATTGCCCAGGGTCAAATGATTTGGTCAAGCTGGAAAGCAGGGATTGAAACCACGGTCTCTGCGTCACAGCCCCACCACTAGTTTTTTTGAGTCCCACAAAAGCTTCTGACTTGCCTGGACATGTTATGTAAGTGCACTTACCACACCCTTTGTGTTTTTTCCTAAGATGTGGCAACAGTAGTGGCAACACCCCTTCTTCATTGAACATGTACAGCTTGGGCAGAAAGAGTGCAGGTTCTCTCCTTCAAAGGCCAGGTGTAGTTAGGGCAGAAGCAGCACAAGCTTTCTCCATCACAATGTAGGTATAAATCGGACAGGAGCAGTAAAAGCTTTGCTTTCTCATCAATCAGAGACTGCAAGTGCAATATTCTATTCCCTGAAGAACAGATCCAGCAGAGTAGACTAGTACAAACATTCATATCTCACAGAATACATACAGGTAAGGAGTGATGTGTATGTTACAGACAGAACTCTGGAGCAAGTGCTTACGTCACGGAGAGGACTGTATAGGTGGATGAGTTACTGAACATGTGAGTTCCACACCAGTCTCACTTAGGAAATATTCCACATCAGCATCCTGAAAGACATGCGGATGTCACTTGGAGACCTGCAATCTGTTGATTTTTTTGTTTTTTTCCACATTTTTAGGATTAGCCGTTACCGAAAACAAGCATTTGCAATGCAATATTTGCAATGCAATAGGTCTTGCATATTGCGAACAGGTTAATTGTCATCTTTTGACAACAGCGCCCATGAGCAAAACAAAAACAAACATGAGTGGAAACAGAGTGCAGACGACTTACCAAAATAAAAGAAAGTTAGTTTAAAAAAATTAAACTTTGCAATTTTATTTGTCCTGCTGGGCACATTTTTGCCAGTCACAAGCCTTCTGTTTGCAGGGCACTGGGCACTGGAAGTTCAAACAAAATAGTACCTCGATCACGTCGGGAGCAGTGGATGGGCACTAATTAAGTTGCAATTAATTAGTGCTTGATCCCTGCTCCACACAGAGGAACGGAAATTATGCCAGACATGCATTGACGAATTACGAGGCTGTAAACAAGAGTGTCACGCAAACCAACAAATGGTGAGCGGCAGGTGGGCTCCAAGCTATTTACTGAACACAAGTGTCTCACATGTGAGACGCATGCACAAGCGCAGGCTCAATCCTAAAAAACACAGCAACATACTGGCACCCTTCTTCATGAGGAGAGTTTGATGTGATTTAGGTGAAGACCCTGCAAGACCAATGTGATGCACCCTGCTATTACCATGTGCAGCAGGGCCGACAGTGTTTCCTATAATTCCATACCAGAACAGAACACAAAGGGCGGTTACAAGGGGCCCAGTGTTTCTGCTGAATGGTCATTGGTAAGACGTAGGCTGTGTGCTGTTGGTCACTGGCTACAGAAACTGGGTTGTGGCATTTACTTCAACAAAGTGGTACGTGTTGTTTACCTTGGTGTTCAAATAATGGTCAGAGAAAAAACACTAAAACGCTTTGTCTAATACATGCCACCATGTTTACACAAGAGTTGGCTTCCCACACATTAAGGGCCTCATTATGAGGCCGGCGGGCGGCGGTAGCCGCCCGCCTGGCGGGAACCGCCATATGGCCGCTCCGCGGTCGAAAGACCGCGGAGGCCATTCAGGCTTTCCCGCTGGGCTGGCGGGCGACTGCCAGAAGGCCGCCCGCCAGCCCAGCGGGAAACCCCTTCCCACGAGGAAGCCGGCTCCGAATGGAGCCGGCGGAGTGGGAAGGTGCAACGGGTGCAGTTGCACCCGTCGCGAACTTCAGTGTCTGCTAAGCAGACACTGAAATTCTTTGTGGGGCCCTCTTACGGGGGCCCCTGCAGTGCCCATGCCATTGGCATGGGCACTGCAGGGGCCCCCAGGGGCCCCACGACACCCCATACCGCCATCCTGTTCCTGGTGGGCGAACCGCCAGGAACAGGATGGCGGTATGGGGTGTCGGAATCCCCATGGCGGCGCCGCATGAGGGCAGCGGAAAACCGGCGGGAGATCGCCGGTTTTCCCTTTCTGACTGCGGCCAAACCGCCGCGGTCAGAATGCCCTTGAGAGCACCGCCAGCCTGTTGGCGGTGCTCTCGTGGTCGTTGACCCTGGCGGTCAATGACCGCCAGGGTCAGAATGACCCCCTAAATGTACTAAGCAGCATTTGCCTGATTTATGCACCAGTTTGCTCGTAAGAAACAGACTGTTAATAGGTAAATGGAAATGTTTCCTTACAAGGATGTCTGAATATCTTTGCCAGAGTTAACCACAGATCGAGTATGTTCCCCATTGGTATTATTACTCACTATGGGGGTCATTACAACATTGGCGGTAAAAGCCGCTTACCGCCATGCGGAAGATCGCCAATACACCGCGGCAGCGGCGGGAGACCGCCACCGCTATTATGACACACATCACGGAATCCGCCGAAATTCAGACACCCACACAAGTCCGCCACACCAAAAGTCAGCGATAAATATGCGGAAACAAATCCTCCACCTCCACGGCAACAGAAACACGCCCATGCTATTACGACCCACGAATCCACGCGGCGGTCTTTCAACCGCGGTATTCCATTGGCGGTACACACCGCCGCGCTCAAAATACACACACCTCTCCAAAACACCGCCACATAGGACAATTCAAAATACACACACCTGATACACATACAAATACCACTCCCACACATCCAATACAATATAAAACACACACTCACATCACCCACAAACCCCTACGACCACAAATTAGAGACGAAGGCCAGAGAGAGACAGCACAGAATAGATAACACCATCACACAGAGGCACACTACACCATCACCCACACAACATCCACGCACAAAACACCACATACCACTACACTATCCACACTCATCAACACATACACCACCCCACACATTACACACACCACCCCATGTCACGCCAAAGACACCCCCGCTTCTCAGAGGAGGAAATCATCAGGGTAGAGCCACAGCTATTTGGCGCACAGGTGCAGTACACATCCATAGCCAGGAAGATGGAGCTATGGCAAAGAATAGTCGACAGGGTCAACGCTGTGGGACAGCACCCAAGAAATAGGGAGGACATCAGGAAGAGGTGGAACGACCTACGGGGGAAGGTGCGTTCAACGGTATCCAGGCACCACATCGCGGTACAGCGGACTGGCGGCAGACCCCCACCTCCTCCCCCACAACTAACAACATGGGAGGAGCAAGTCTTGTCCGTATTGCATCCTGAGGGCCTCGGAGGAGTCGGAGGAGGAACGGACACTGGTAAGTCTAATCTTCACTATCATACCCCCCACCCTACCTGCATGCTATCACACACCCCCACCCTCACACCCTCCCCTATCACCCTAACTCCTCACTAATCTACCCATAACACCAACCACCCATCCCAACCCCAAGACCTGCATGACACAACTAAGCATGGACACCCATCACTAAAGCATGCCCACTGCACAGACCCACAACACCCCCCAACCATCACCACACAAGCCCCCACACAGGAATGCCTGCACTGGGGTTCACGCATACCCATCCATTGCACACCATGAAACACACACATGCAATAATCATGTTCTCATACCCCTGCAGGAACCCGAAGGACCGTCACCACACCAGAGGGTCCAGACAACACCACTCCACCCCCAGAAGAGGCCCACAGTGACGACAGAAGCTCTGCCCTACTGGATCTTGATGACCAGCCCGGACCATCGTGGGCCTCAGGACAGTCGGTTCCCCTTGCCCAGCCACAGCCCAACACCGAACTGCCACCCTCTGGGAACACCAGCACAGCACCCACCCAGCGGACCCATACCTCCCTACCCAGGACAGGTCAATCAGCGGTGTGTCCACCACTACAGGGCACCCAGGCTAACCCACCACCCCAACAACAACAGGGACCTGGGGGCAGTGGTAGTGGGCACACGAGCCAGGGGACGGATGCACAGGAACACAGGGGAACTGAGAGGGCTGCTGTGCGACAGAGGGAGGACAGGCCAAGGGAACCCACTCTCCACGAGGCCCTATCCTCCATCATGGGAGCATACCACCACTCCCAGGAGACGATGCTAACGGTCCTGGACAAGTTGCAGGAGACCCTGCGCCTGCAGGAGGTGCAGTATTTGGGGTTCTGGGAGGAGCTCAGGACCATCGGCTCCGCCCTGGGCACCATCATAGGGGTGCTGACGGACATTCAAAAGACCTTGAGGGACACCGTGGCACTCCAAGGGGCCCCTGACACTAGCCAGGACAACGAACTGCCCACCACCTCCGCCGGCGCTAGTGGACAGGACGCCCCGGCACAGGACCACCACACCAGCACCCCACCCCCTGCAGACGGACAACCACCACGCAAGCGGTCCCTGAGATCCAGGAACAGGACAGAGCAAGATGGCAAGACCCCCGCCAGGAAATAAGACTACCTTGATTGTCCCCCCACTGTCCCACTTTGTTACCCTGTCCAGATTGGAACTGCCCCAGCTCCACTTCCAATGGCCAGATGTGCTATGTACCTGTGAGACTAATAGACTGGACTCTGCCATGGACATTATTCCACCCTGAGTTCTCCCCATTTCACAACCCCCCTACATTTTTATGCACTTCAATAAACACCCTTGAAACCTCAATAAAATTGGAGTCAGTCAATGATTGTGAACTTTGTATTGTCAATTACAGTGTTAAAAAAGGTTAGCCATTGGAAGGTCAACATACCAATGTCACACATCACAAGCCTTTCAAGGGTGCAAGCTGTTGACACGTAGGTCAACACATTAGTGAAACTGAAATGGAAGGGGACAACTCAGTTAACAAATAGGGAGTGAAATGTAGGTACAGGATAGAGGTAGACGTGTGAAATGTAATATAATGTGAAACATGAAATTGTACTCACCTGTGTCTCATTGAAAATATTGCTGTATGACTGACTCCCTTTTGTCGTTTTCATCTTCATCAGCTTCCTCCTCATCACTGTCCACAGGCTCCCCCGCTGCAACAACACCGTCATCTGGATCATCCTCCTGCAGAAAAGGCACCTGGCGTCGCAATGCCAAGTTATGGAGCATGGAGCAGGCGATGATGATGTCGCACACCTTCTTCGGTGAGTAGAATAGGGACCCACCTGTCATATGGAGGCACCTGAACCTGGCCTTCAGGAGGCCGAAGGTCCGCTCGATTACCGTCCTAGTCCGCCCATGGGCCTCATTGTAGCGCTCCTCTGCCCTGGTCCTGGGATTCCTCACTGGGGTCAGTAGCCAGGACAGGTTGGGGTAACCAGAGTCCCCCAATAGCCATACACGGTGCCTCTGTAGTTCACCCATCATATCAGGGATGCTGCTATTCCGCAGGATGTAGGCGTCATGCACTGAGCCAGAGAACATTGCATTTACCTGCGAGATGTACTGGTCTGCCAAACAGACCATCTGGACATTCATCGAATGATAACTTTTCCGGTTCCTATACACCTGTTCATTCCTGCGGGGGGGACCAGAGCTACATGGGTCCCATCAATGGCACCTATGACGTTGGGGATATGTCCGAGGGCATAGAAGTCACCTTTCACTGTAGGCAAATCCGCCACCTCAGGGAAAATGATGTATCTCCTTACGTGTTTCAGCAGGGCAGCCAACACTCTGGACAAGACGTTGGAAAACATAGGCTGGGACATCCCTGATGCCATGGCCACTGTTGTCTGAAAAGACCCACTTGCTAAGAAATGGAGCACTGACAGCACCTGCACATCAGGGGGTATTCCAGTCGGATGGCGGATTGGTGACATCAGGTCAGGCTCCAACTGGGTACATAGTTCCCGGATTGTGGCACGGTCAAACCGGTAGGTCACGATGACATGTCACTCTTCCATTGTCAACAGGTCCACCAGCAGTCGGTACACCGGCGGATTCCGCCATCTTCCAATATGTCCCAACTGACGGTGCCTAAGAAGGACAACAGCAAAAAAACTGTCAGCATTCCTCCAGGTATGTACCCACAGTCATACACAAGACTACACCAGACAATTAACCCATCCGGGAAAGGTTTTGAGTGTAGGCCTCGGTATGTGTGACGCAGTAGTAAATGAAGCCATGTGGGCCCCTGAAATGGCGGCTGCCTGACCTCTAAAATGGGACAATGGAATTGTGGGGTAACTGCGCTGGCGTTGCACACCGTCGCGGTAGGCGGTCGTAGAGCGCGGCGCAATGCTGCATTGGTTAACATTGGACCCTATGGGTCCCAGGAGCCAATGAACAGGTGCGCTGGCGGTGATGATGCACACCGCCGCGGATGTCACCGCCGCGGACGTCACCACCATTTTCTATCTGTTCAATCACTAGATACCTGACCTTCGACAGGAGAGGACCTACACTGCTAGTGCTGCTGTGGCCTCGGTCTGGAAGCGACGATGGCTGCTGCGTCTGGGGAAAGGGCCCCTGCCTTCACTGCACAGGAGTTGGAGAAACTTGTGGATGGGGTCCTCCCTCAGTATACGCTACTCTACGGTTCCTCCAGACCAACAGGTTAGTACACAGGGAGCACGTTGTATGGGTTAGGCCTGGGTGGAGAGGGCTGGGTGGATGAGGGAAGGGGGCAGAGTACATAGAACTGTCATGCATGGGGATGAATGGGCCACAGGGATAGAGTTGGGAGGGGGCCAATTACAACGACGGTGCAGTAGGTAATGACTGTTCCTCTTTCCTTGTGCATGTCATGTAGGTCAGCGCCCACCAGAAGAGGGACATTTGGCGTGCCATCGCCAAGGAGGTCCGGACCCTGGGGGCCCACCATAGACAGGGCACCCACTGCCGGAAGAGATGGGAGGACATTCGCCGCTGCAGCAAGAAGACGGCGGAGGCTCAGCTGGGGATGGCCTCCCAACGTGGGAGGGGTGCCCGTCGCACCATGACCCCCATGATGTTCCAGATCTTGGCGGTGGCCTACCCGGAGTTGGATGGGCGCTTAAGGACATCACAGCAGACACAAGGGGGTGAGTTCAACCTCATGCAATGGACTTTGCGTGCTGTGGAGCTGTCTGGGTGGGGGTGGTGGGCTGTGGGTGTCCCTAGGCCAGGGCGAGTTAGGTACGCAAGGCACCTCCGTTATGTAGGTCATGTGGCACTCTACCCCAGCTCAAAAAAAAGGCAAATTGATGTATAGTTGCCCCTTTGCCATCCATGTGGGCAGATGTCTACCATTGCCATGTAGGCCATTTCCCAGGAATTGCATGTGCAGAGGGCAGGAGCACAGCGTAATGCAGGGGGCTGCTGCGTTAGTCTTGTCCGCCAACGGTAGCGGTATGCCATGCACTAAAACTCTCTTTCTTCTGTCTCCACCCTTTTTCTGCTCTCCCTGTCCTTCTGTACATCAGCATCATCAGGCGGAGGTACAGTGGCACCGGAGCACCAGGGAGCTGCATCCCACATGGCCATGGAGAGCCACACCACAGACTCTGATTTCACCAGTGGGACGGAGGGCGAGGGAAGCTTCACGTCGGCCACAGGATCACCAAACAGCGACACGGACTCGTCCGCCGATGGGAGCTCCCCTGTGGTGGCGGCACCATCTGTGCGCCCCACTTCTACAGGTACAGCCGCCACCTCCCCTACCAGCACCGCCCTCCCAGCAGCCCCTCAGCGTTCGCCCCGTGCCCGCTCACCCAAGAGGGTGGGCATCACCTTCGCCCCAGGCACCTCAGGCCCTGCCCCTGTCACCCCTGCTGACCTCAGTGAGGAGGCCATTGACCTCCTCAGGTCACTCACTGTTGGGCAGTCTACCATTGTGAATGCCATCCAGGGTGTAGAACAAGAGTTGAAACACGGTAATGCATTCCTGGAAGGCATTCATTCTGGTCAGGCTGTCCTTCAGCGAACCCTGCAATCTCTGGCCTCAGCACTGATGGCAGCCATTGTCCCTGTGTCCAGCCTCCCCCCTCCAACTTCCTCCACCGAGACCCAATCCCCTGTACCACAGCCCATCCCAAGCACACCTACAGACCAGCATGCACACAAGTCAACACCCAAAAGTAGCTCAAGCAAACATAGGCACCACACTCACCACAAGCACTCACACAAGCATCAGACCCATACAGACACAGCAACATCCACTGTCTCCACTGTGTCCCCCTCCTCCTCTTCTCCCTCCTCCCTCCCAGTCTCGTCTACACACACACCTGCATGCACCACATCTACAGGCACTAGGACTCGCACCAGGACACCCAGCACCACAAGCCGCTCACCTGCACTCACCACCTCCACTGCCATATACACGTCCCCTGTGTCCTCTCCCAGTGTGTCTGTGACGCCCCCTCTCAAAGTACACAAACGCCGGCAATCACTCACCCAACATCCATCCACCTCACGACAGCCTCCAGTACCTGCACCTGCACCCAAAACACCTAAAGTGACACCTCCTCTGCCTCCACTCCCAGAGCCCCTCCAACTACCCATCCCAGTGTACGTCAGAAACTGTCCCTATGTCAATTTGACCTTTTTGCCCCCCCCCTCCAATTCATCAGTCCCGTCGTAGCGCCTCAGCCAAAATGCCTCCAGTACCAGTGGTGCGTATTTCAGGTTTTTGGAGTGCCCCGTCCACCAGGGCAGGCAGTAGGACCCGGAGCCAAGGCACTGTCAGCCCACCCCCTGTGAAGGCTCCGAAATTGGAGATTGGACGACGGGACCGTGTCAAGACTCCTGGTGGTACAAACAGTGAAATGGGATCCAAGGCGATTGGTGAGTCTTCTGTAACTCAAAAGAAGGTGGGGAAGGTCCCGAGGAAGTCTCCCCAACCTGTTGTGAGTGTCATGGCAGAGAAGTGCGCCATCATTTCCGGCGGCCCAGACACAACCGCCAGCACCCTTGTAACTGGTCAGGAGACCACCGCCAGAGTCATAGCCCAGGAGGGCTTAAGTATCGTCACTGGTCCAGAGACCACCGCCAGAGTCATAGCCCAGGAGGGCTCAAGTATCGTCACTGGTCCAGAGACCACCGCCAGAGTCATAGCCCAGGAGGGCTCAAGTATCGTTACTGGTCAGGAGACCACCGCAACCGCCGGAGTCACAGCCCAGGAGGGTCCAGAATCTCACAGCCCTGCTGGGCAATGATGGAACGTCATGCCACACACCAATGTCAGTATCTGAACCGCCATCTTAGGCTACCACTAAACAGTCTATAGGCAGCCATGGCAAAGCACCGCTGAACAAGGCCAAGACTGCCATGGTGAAACCCGCTGAACAGGGCAAAGACTGCCATGGCAAAGCACCGCTGAACAGTCCATAGGCAGCCATGGCAAAGCACCGCTGAACAAGGCCAAGACCGCCATGGTGAAGACTGCTGAACAGGGCAAAGATCGCCATGGCAAAGCACCGCTGAACAGTCCATAGGCAGCCATGGCAAAGCACAGCTGAACAAGGCCAAGACCGCCATGGTGAAGACCGCTGAACAGGGCAAAGACCGTGTGGGTATGAATAGTCCGGCACATCAGGCATCGTTCTCCCATGTGCAGCTGGGACAGTGACAGGACAGGTACTTTCACGGGGAGACTCATCCAGTATGGGCACCAGTCCCCCTCCAGAACCAGTGGAGACCTGCATCTACCTGAGAGACTGCGGCTTTGCACTCCCCAGGATATGGCAGTGGGCAATCCACCCACTGTAGAGACTTGAGAGACTGTGGCTTTGCACTCCCCAGGATATGGCAGTGGGCAATCCACCCACTGTAGAGACTTGAGAGACTGTGGCTTTGCACTCCCCAGGATAAAGCAGTGGGCAACCCACCCACTGTAGAGACTTGGGAGACTGTGGCTATGCACTCCCCAGGATGGCACAGTGGGCAACCCACCCACTGTAGAGACTTGAGAGACTGTGGCTTTGCACTCCCCAGGATACATCAATGGGCATGGAGCCCCGTCGTGGATCTGGCTTCGCATTCATGTGGCTGAGGTGCCCCCCCTTCCCTTCCCCCTGAGGTGCCTGTAGTGTTTCTATCTGATGCCCCGGCAGTGTTCTCTCGGATTTTGGTCAGGTATCGATTGTGGGCGTCGCCCATGCATTTTTGGACTGTTGGTGCACGGACATTGTTGTGTACATATCTGCACTACTTCTTGTTTGGTACATTTATTTTTGACAGATTTCGTGATATATATACGTATATTTTTTAATGAGTAGTATATTGGCACAATACAAAGTTTGGCCGCTATTCGCTTTGTCATTGCATTCTTCCGGGGGGGTTGTGGGTTGTTACTGTGATTTTTGTGACTGCATTGGTGTGTATGTTGTAATATGCGAGGGTGGGGGTGTTTGGTGGGTGTCCCCGTAACTTTTGCCTCCCCCCTCCCCCGTGTCGTAGGTGCAGTACTCACCGGTATGTTCTGCGCCTACGTTGCTGTTGGTCGTAGATGAGCAGGAATGCAAGGGCAGGTAAGATTTGTAGTTCCGGGTCCATGGAGTCCTCGTTCCTCGTGGGATGTGTTGAGGTGAACGTTTTGCCATAGCAAAAGCTGTTTCCGCCATGTTTTTATCCACGGTGAATCCGCCCCGGAAAAGGTGGCGGATTGGTGTGTTGTGATAGTGTGGGCGGTACATTGTCTTCCGCCTGTCTGTTGGCGGTGACCGCCGCGCTGTTTGTCTGTACCGCCCTGGCGGGCGATGTGTTAAAGTGGCTGTCTTTGTTGGCGGTTTCCGCCAGGGTCGTAATTCCATTTTTTTGTCCGCCGGCCTGTTTGCGGCATTACCGCAGCTTTAACACCGTCCGCCAGGGTTGTAATGACCACCTATGTCTTTGGATCTATGCTAATAAAGTGCTTTCAAAAATACCATTGAAAATTGTGTTTTTTCAAGTTGTTCTTGAGAATTAACCACAAACACCCATATACAGTTGTGTTTATGTCCTATTAGGTTGTGGCAATGTTGCTGGTCCACTGTTCTTTAGGGCGCACCACTTACCACTGCTAGGGCGCCTGCTCCTTAGTACGTAAACTTACAAGGGGACGCGTATAGGCCGATGAACCTTTGGGATCGCATGGAGTATCCTAGCTCTGTAGTAATCTATGAACATCAATTATCAATGTAATCAATCAACAACCACTAAGAGAATCATTAAGCATGAGACAATCCATCAACATTTCATGAATAGTCACAACTCAATTGGGCGTTTTATCAATTTTATTTCCCTATTAGTTACAATGCTAATGCTACGTCATTAAGTCCCTCATTACGACCCTGGCGGTCGGCGGAGAAGTGGCGGTATTACCGCCAACAGCCTGGCGGGAAAAAAAATGGAATTATGACCATGGTGGTTATCGCCATGGTCATCCGCCACTTCTCCATTCCGACCGCCAGGGCGGAGACGACCGATGGGCTGGAGACTTGGGTCTCCAGTCCAACGGCCGTCACAAGACCGCCGGCGGTATCAGGACCCTGCTGACCGCCATGGATTTCATGGCACTGATAGGGGTCTCCCCCTCACCCCACCTTCACCCCCGAGTCCTCCCCCCACACCCCCTCCCCATCCCTACCCCCAACATCGCTACACAGACACACACCGTCCACGCATGCAGACACCACCAACACACATACCTGCACACATATCAACAAACATGCCAACAGACAAACACACAGTCATACACGCAAACCCACATTCAGACATACACGCACACATCCATACAGACATACATACAGACATACACGCACACAGTTCCAAACACACTACACCTCCTGCATGCATACACGCATTCACACACACCCTCTACATACTCACATGCACATCTCCCTGCACGCACACAACACACAACACCCGCCCACCCCCATCCCCTAACGGACGATCAACTTACCTGGTCCGTTGATCCTCCGGGAGGGGACGGGATCCATGGGGGCTGCTCCGCCGCCAGCACCCCATCAACAGAACACTGCCACGCCGAATCACAGAACGTGATTCGGTGGGCGGTGTTCTGTTGACGGGCGTGGAGGTGGAGCAACCTCCACTTCCCGCCGACTGCCAGTATGGCTGCTGGCGGCTCTCCGTTCGGAAAAGGACGGAGGGCTGCCAGCAGTCATAATTCGCCAAGCAGAAAACCGCCTGCACTGGCAGTCTTCAGCACGGCGGTCCCTCGGCGGTCTTGCAAAAAGACTGCTGAGGTTGTAATGACCACCTAAGTTAGGTCAAACTTTATTCAATCCATACAAAATTAGTTCATTAATGACCATCAATATTATAAACTAATCGAAATTTGAGAAAATATATGCTTAAATGCTTCAACATAAGCCAATAAAGATTAATACAACAACATTAATAGCAGAGTTCAGCAAGCAGTCCGTCAGTCATTTGTCACTGTCAAACGTCACCCATAGGAAGCCTACCTAACCCAGATTAGCATCGGCATGTGGGGCTTCATGCAAAACAATTTAGAAAACATGAATTATGATGAAAACTATAAAACAGCGCAGTTGGTAGCTAGAAGAAAGGCACAAAGTTAATCAGTCACATTGTCATAGCTCCCTATCCACAGAATTATCAGCAACAAAGTCAGTCTTCGTCTTCAGGTCATCAAAAGATCAGCAACGCATCAGGCTCTCAAGAGTATGAGCCCAATGACAGAATCTCAAACCGCGTCTCCTGATGTCATCAATTCTCCCCTCGCATCTGAAGTTTTATCCCCTTGTTATGACTTTTTATTAGAGTTTTCCAGTCCATCCCCCTAGTTCCTAATTGGTCAGTCAGCAGATATGACTCTAACCTATAATATTAATTTTTCAAATCTATGAGTTCTAATATTTCTTCTTTCTCATTTCACGGATTGATCCCCTGTACCATGTCCTCATCATCCGGCCTTTCAGGTATCGAAAATGTTGCATGTTCCTCTTCAGTCAGTGCTCTCATTGTTCAAGTCCTAGAAAAGTACATTTAGCCTACTCTACACATCAAATTGTCTTCATCATCTCCTGTCCGTTGGTACACTACAGAAAATTCTAGCTAGGCAACTTTAACATTGGGTGGCTCAAGGTCGGGTAGGAATTCAGCTTCTTGTGTGAGGCCTGGAAAGGACTAGGCCATAACCTCAGCTAAGTTAATTCTACAAATTATTGCAAAACATAGGTTATACATCTTAATATGACATATTACTATATTATTCTTACATATTTTCATTATTTCACACATTTCTTATTATTTTTAGTACAACTTCATATAATTGGCTGCCATACCCCGTAGTCACATTTTCAAAAGTGCACTATATTTTCTCTACCATTAATTTCTCTACAAACTTTTCATTAATCAGAACACATAAACATTCATTAGTCATTTGCTCTGAGGACTAAATATGTCATCACACCTTCCTTTACCCACATTTCACAATTCTGACTCAGCTGTATTTTGTCTTCTTCTCAAGTCTTCCCTATAGATTATTTCCCTGTTTCGTTCTTCCCTCCTCTGATTATTTTTAGATCTTTTCAATTTTATTCTTTGACATAGTTTACATGTACCCCATAATCCTAATATGCAAGCTATCACAATTAATATTCCTTGTATGATTTTTAATAATATACCATTCCAAATTTGACTAAGCCAATTACCCACTGAAGCAAATCCTTTTCCAACCTTTTCCCAAATACCTGGTGTCTTCAATTCTTTCAAATCCTTACTAGAATTAGTTAAGTTAGTGAGTAAGGGGGTCATTCTGACCTCGGCGGTAAAAGGCTCTTACCGCCGGTCAGAAGTCCGCCATTCTACCGCCGCGGCCGCGGTAAACCGCCACGGGCATTCTGACCCACAACTGCCAAACCGCCAAAAACCCGACATCCACGGAAGGCTGCCTCATCAGCGGTCAGCGATAAACTGGAGATGGCCAAACCTCCACCGTCACGCCAACACAAACACGCCCATGCCATTACGACCCACGAATCCACGCGGCGGTCATTCAACCGCGGTATTCCATTGGCGGTACACACCGCCGCGGTCAAAATACACACACCTTTACAAAACACAGCCACATTGGACAATTACAAATACGCACACCTGATACACATACATACACCACTCCCACACATCCAATCAACTATAAAACACACACCCACATCACCCACAAACCCCCACTACTAGAATTTCGGAGAGAAGGCGAGAGAGAGAGAGAGAGAGAGAGAGCACAGCTATCGAAAAACCCAACACACACAGGAACACAACATCATCACCCACACTACATCCACGCACAAAACACCACACACCACCACACACATACCACACTCATCACCACAACACCACCCCACACCACCCCATGGCACCCCAAAGACACCCCAGGTTCTCGGACCAAGAACTCAGGGTCATGGTGGAGGAAATAATAAGGGTAGAGCCCCAGCTATTCGGCACACAGGTGCAGCACACCACAATAGCTAGGAAGGCGGAGCTATGGCAAAGGATCGTCTACAGGGTCAACGCTGTGGGACAGCATCCCAGAAACCGGGAAGACATCCAAAAGCGCTGGAACGACCTACCGGGGAAGGTGCAGTCGATGGTGTCAAGACACAACATCGCTGTGCAGAAGACTGGCGGCGGACCCCCACCCACTCCACCCGAATTCACAGCATGGGAGCAAGAGGTCTTGAACATCCTGCATCCTGAGGGCCTCGCTGGAGTAGGCGGAGGAATGGACTCTGGTAACTCTAATCTCAACTACTTCACCCCCCCCACCCACCAGCATGCCAACCCACACCCCGCCCTCACCCCCAACCCCCCAGCACACATCCTCCCTGCCAATGTCTCACCAGCACAACCCACCCAACACAACCCCAATCCCTGAATGCCACCACAAACCATGGACACCCATCACCTAAGCATGACCACTGCACATACCCATCCCCCCTCACAAACCACCCTCACAACTCCTCCAATAAGGTAATGCCAGCACTGGGGGACAAGAGCACCGACAAATCGCACGCCATGGCACACACAGAAGCAATAACCATACTCTTTTACCCCTGCAGGGCCCGAACGCCAACACACCGGCCAGGAGGGTCCAGATTTGTCCATCCCGCCCCCAGAACAGGCCCCCAGTGATGACAGCAGCTCTGTCGACCTAGAACCTGATGACCAGCCCGGACCATCGGGGACCTCTGGACAGTCGGTTCCCCACACACAGACACTGGCCACAGCAGACCCAACCCCCTCTGGGAATACCAGCACAGCTCCCACCCAGCGGGCCCATGCCTCTGTCTCGCGGACGCGTCAATCAGCGGTGTGTCTGCTACTACAGGGTACCCAGGCTGACCCACCACCCCAACAACAACAGGGACCTGGGGGCAGTGGTAGTGGGCACACCATCCAGGGGATAGAGGCCCGGGGAAACAGGGCAACTGGGAGGGCTGCTGTGCGAGAGGGGGTTGACCGGCCCAGGGAACCCACTCTCCAAGAGGCCCTCACCACCATCATGGGAGCATACCACCACTCCCAGGAGACGATGGCGACGGTACTGGCCAGGTTCCAGGAGATCCAGGCACAGCAGGAGGAACGGTACATGGGGTTCAGAGACGAACTCAGGAACATCGGTACCGCAATGGGGACCATCGTCCTGGCCCTCAACCAGATAGTCACCACATTGCGGGACCATGTGGCACCCCAAAGGGCCCCTGTCACCAGCCCGGACGACGAACAGCCTACCACCTCTGCCGGCGCTAGTGGACAGGAGGCCCCCACACCACGACAGGCCACCAGAACCCCACCTCCTGCTGAAGATCAACCACCCCGCAAGCGGAACCTGAGATCACACAAGAAGACAGAGTAGGATGCCAAGACCCCCGCCAGCATAAGATACCCCCTGATGTCATCCCACTGTCCCACATTGTCACCCTGTCCAACCTTGAACTGCCCCTGCTCCATCCTTCCACAGGCATATGGGCAATGCACCTGTGCTACTGAGAACTGGACTCTGCCATGGACATTACTCCACCCCCACCCATCACCGTTTTACTATCATGGACCTTTACGCAGCACTTTAAATAAATCACCAATTGCACTTCAAATGTCAGGAGTCTGCTTGTATTATTTACAAATGTATTACACATAACGGTGCAATAATGTTCATTTACATTGTGATGACAACATACCAGTGTCAATAAGCATTAGTCCATGGGCAAACAAAGCAGAGGTCACGCTGTGGGCCATACAGCTCTGAAAAGGGAAGGGAAAGTCAAAAATCAGTGAAAAGGAACTGGGGGGAAACACAGAAAGTAGAGATGCAGGAGGCCAGAAGTAAATGTAAAATGGCGTGGGTGATTCTTACCTGTGTGCTACTGAAAATACTGTTGTATAACTGTGTCCCTGTTGTCCGTGTC
Source organism: Pleurodeles waltl (assembly GCF_031143425.1). NCBI lineage: Eukaryota > Metazoa > Chordata > Amphibia > Caudata > Salamandridae > Pleurodeles > Pleurodeles waltl. Next base: position 913,900,442 of record NC_090446.1, read on the forward strand.
GTCCCCGTCGTCTTCCTCCTCTTCACTCTCCACAGGCTCCACAGCTGCTACAACACCACCATCTGGACCATCCTCCTGCAGGAAAGGCACCTGGCGTCGCAAAGCCAGGTTGTGAAGCATACAGCAGGCCACGATGATCTGGCACACCTTCTTTGGTGAGTACATTAGGGATCCACCAGTCATATGGAGGCACCTAAACCTGGCCTTCAGGACCCCGAAGGTCCGTTCTATAATCCTCCTAGTTCGGCCATGTGCCTCATTGTACCGTTCCTCTGCCCTGGTCCGGAGATTCCTCACTGGGGTCAATAGCCAAGGCAGGTTGGGGTAACCAGAGTCACCTATTAGCCACACACGGTGTCTCTGTAGCTGTTCCATCACATAAGGGATGCTGCTATTTCGCATGACATACGTGTCATGCACTGACCCCGGGAACTTGGCATTTAGATGGGAGATGTACTGGTCAGCCAAACAGACCACCTGGATATTCATCAAATGGTTTTTCTATTTCTGTACACCTGCTCATTGTCTTTTGGGGGTACTAAAGCCACATGGGTCCCATCAATGGCACCAATGATGTTGGGGATATGTCCAAGGGCATAGAAATCACCCTTCACAGTGGCCAAATCACCCTCCTCAGGGAAAACAATGTATCTCCGCATGTATTTCATCAGGGCAGACAACACTCTGGACAAAACCTTAGAAAACATAGCCTGAGACATCCCTGATGACATGGCCACTGTTGTCTGAAAAGACCCACTTGCCAAAAAATGGAGTACTGACAGAACCTGCACCAGAGGGGGAATCCCTGTGGGTTGGCGGATGGGGGACATCAGGTCAGGCTCCAGCAGGGCACACAGTTCATGTATAGTGGCTCGGTCAAGTCGGTATCGAAGTATAATATGTAGTTCTTCCATTGTCGACAGGTCCACCAGCGGTCGGTACACGGGAGGATTCATCCTTCTCCTCGCAAGTCCCAGCGGACGGTGCCTATGAAGGACAACATGGAGCACAGAGTCAAGCAACCCACAGGTTCGTTCACACAGCTTGCACAGTACACGATTCGCTATGCATTGAAAGGCTTGTATGAGTGGCAATGCAAGGCCTAGGCCTGTGTGACGCAGTAGAAATTAAGATATGGGGGCCCTTGAAATGGCGGCTGCCTGACCTGTGAAGTGTGACAGTGGGATGTGAGGTCACTGCGCTGGCGTGGCACACCGTGGCGGTAGGCGGTCGAAGACCGCGGAGCAAAGCAGCATTGGTTAACATTGAACCCTATGGGTCTCAGGAGCCAATGACGATGTGCGCCGGCGGGCGCGGTATGCACCGCCACGGTACGCACCGCCGCGGGCGTGACCGCCATTTTCTATCTGATTAATCACTCGAGACCTGATCATCCACAGGAGAGGACCTATAGTGCAAGTGCTGCTGTGACCTCGGTCTGGAAGAGACAATGGCTGCTGCGACTGGGGAAAGGGCCCCTGCCTTCACTTCAGAAGAGTTGGAGAAACTTGTGGATGGGGTCCTGCCCCAGTATGCGCTACTCTACGGTCCTCCAGACCAACAGGTAAGTCCACTGGGTGCACGTTGAATGGGCTATGCCTGGGTTGTGTATGGTGGATGTAAGATGGTGGGGTGGGGAGCGAATGAGGAGTGCAAGGCACGACAGATGAGAGCATGTGCCACATGGCAGGGTTGGGGAGGGGGGGCAATCACATCTAACATGCAGAAATGTTGAAATTTTCTTTCCCACCCTGTACATGTCAAATAGGTCAGCGCCCATCAGAAAGTCGACATTTGGCATGCCATCGCCAAGGAAGTCCGGGACCTGGGGGTCCACAACAGACGGGGCACCCACTGCCGAAAGAGGTGGGAGGACATCCGCCGCGGGACCAGGAAGACCGCCGAGTCACTGCTGGGGATGGCCTCCCAACGCAGGAGGGGTGCCAGTCGTACCTTGACCCCCCTGATGTCCCGGATCCTGGCGGTGGCCTACCCCGATTTGGATGGGCGCGTGAGGACATCACAGCAGACACAAGGGGGTGAGTACCAGCACATTCTGCTATCTTTACACGCAGTGGAGGCGTCTGGGTGGGGGAGGAGGGCTGTGGGTGACATTAGGCCAGGGCGCTTTCTGTAGTGTAGTCCCCTCCTTTAGGCATGGCCCTGTGCCCCCGCCCCCCACCTCTGTAGGGTGCCAAGTACAGCAATCCATGGTCCAGCATCACCCATGTGCGCATTTGTTGTCCATAGACCTGTTGGCCTAGTCACAAGTACTGAGTAGTGTACCCCGATTGCGCAGCGTAGTGCATGAGGCTCCTGTGTCTGTCCTCTCCGCCAACGGTGTTGTCAATGCATGCACTCAACCTGTTTTTATTTCTCCCCCCACCCTTTTTCTTTATCTTCTTGTGCATGTGTGCATTAGCATCATCAGGCGGAGGAGAATTGGCATCGGAGCACGAGGGAGCTGCAAGTCACAAGGCCCCGGTGGGCCATGGTACAGACACCGAGGTCACCAGTGATACGGAGGGCGAGGGGAGCACCACAACGGGGACCCGTGGTGACACCAGCGACACCGACACGTCCTCGGAAGGGAGCTCCCTAGCGGTGGCGGCAACATCTGGGCCCCCCGCCTCTACAGGTACAGCCGCCACCCAGCGCACCAGCTCCGCCCTCCCAGCAGCCCCTCAGCCTTCGCTCAGTGCCCGCTCGCCCAAGAAGGCGGGCATCTCCTTCGCCCCAGGCACCTCAGGCCCTGCCTCTGTTACCCCTGCTGCCCTCAGTGAGGAGGTCATTGACCTCCTACAGACCATCATTGTTGGGCAGTCTACCCTTTTGAATGCCATCCAGGGGGTAGAGAGGGAGGTGCATCGGAGCAATGCATACCTGGAGGGCATTCATTCGGGTCAGGCTGCCCATAAACGATCGTTCAATGCTCTGGCCTCAGCACTGACGGCAGCCATTGTCCCTGTTTCCAGCCTCCCTCTTCTAACTGACTCCACCCTGTCTCTGTCTCCTGTTCCTCAGCCTATCCCATCCACACCATCAGACCAGCCTGCACACACCTCAACACCCAAGGGCAGCTCATCCAGACATAAGCACCACAGATCACACAAGCATTCACCCAAGCAACACCCAGATGCAGACACTACCACCCCTGTGTCCCCCTCCTCCTCGTCTCCCTCCTCCCTCCCTGTGACGTCTCCACTCACACCTGCATGCACACCACCATCAGCCAGTACTTCCATCACCAGCACACCCTCCAGTACAGTCCGCACACGTGCAGTCACCACCCCCACTGCCATTTACACGTCCCCTGTGTCCTCTCCCACTGTGTCTGTCACCCCCTCTTCCAAGACACACAAACGCAGGCAGCCACCCACCCAACAGCCATCCACCTCACGCCAGCCTCCGTCACAAGCACCTGCACCCAAAGACAGCACACCTGACTCTCCTACAACCACATCCTCTTCCTCCACTCCCATACCCACTACACCTACCCTTTACATTGGTCCTAAAAAACTTTACCTCTCCAAACTTAACCTCTTTGCCCCACCTGACCCACCCCCTCCATCTGCTAAGAGTCCCAAGAGCACCTCAGCCACCACCAGCCCTGCTTCAAGTGTCAGCATTGTGCACGGGTTTTGGAGTCCACCCTTTCCCAGCACTGATACATCGGCCAGCAGCAAGGGGACAGCCAGCCCCCCCCTTGAAAGAGGACCCGTAAAATCAAGGGCCGCCGCGAGAAGAATGACACGGCTGCCCCCAAGGAGCAAAGTCCTGGGCCGTCACCTGCCACAACATCCAGGGGAGGCAAGGGCCAGAGAGCCTCATCGAAGGAGGGCAAGGGCAGCAGGGCGGAGAAGACAGCCAGCAGGGGCGCGGACCAGGAGGGACCCACAAGCCCCATCCCGGGTGTGAGGGAGGACACCCACGGGCCCAGGACTCCGTCACAGAAGGGTCCAGCAACTGCACGGTCGGAGGGCGACTAAGCAGGGAGTCCTGGCCAGGTCTGGCTCCCTTGATTGACTGGACAAGGACCGCTGAAGAGGGCCCTGCCGTGCAGCAAGGCACCGCTGAAGAGGGCCCCGCCGGGCAGCAAGGCACCGCTGAAGAGGGCCCCGCCGGGCAGAACGGCACCGCTGAAGAGGGCCCCGCCGGGCAGAAAGGCACCGCTGAAGAGGGCCCCGCCGGGCAGCAAGGCACAGCTGAAGAGGGCCCCGCCGGGCAGCAAGGCACCGCTGAAGAGGGCCCCGCCGTGCAGCAAGGCACTGCTGAAGAGGGCCCCGCTGGGCAGAAAGGCACCGCTGAAGAGGGCCCCGCCGGGCAGCAAGGCACCGCTGAAGAGGGCCCCGCCGGGCAGCAAGGCACCGCTGAAGAGGGCCCCGCCGTGCAGCAAGGCACCGCTGAAGAGGGCCCCGCCGGGCAGAAAGGCACCGCTCCGCTGGGCCCCGCCGTCTCAAGCACCGCTCCGCTGGGCCCCGCCGTCTCAAGCACCGCCCCGCTGGGCCCTTCCTGTCAAGCACCGCTCCGCTGGGCCTCGCAGTCTCAAGCACCGCTCCGCTGGGCCCTTCCGGTAAAGCACCGCTCCGCTGGGCCCTTCCTGTCAAGCACCGCTCTGCTGGGCCTCGCAGTCTCAAGCACCGCTCCGCTGGGCCCCGCCGTCTCAAGCACCGCTCCGCTTGGCCCTTCCTGTCAAGCACCGCTCCGCTGGGCCTCGCCGTCTCAAGCACCGCTCCGCTGGGCCCCACCGTCTCAAGCACCGCTCCGCTGGGCCCTTCCTGTCAAGCACCGCTCCGCTGGGCCTCGCAGTCTCAAGCACCACTCCGCTGGGCCCCGCCGTCTCAAGCACCGCTCCGCTGGGCCCTTCCTGTCAAGCACCGCTCCGCTGGGCCACGCCGTCTCAAGCACCGCTCCGCTGGGCCCTTCCTGTCAAGCACCGCTGGCCCATTGATGGTGCTGGTTCTGTGTCGAGCTAGTGTTCACGCTGCACTCGGGGCACCCTGCCTCCTCCATTACCTGTGGAGTCTGTAATCCACCTGATGGCCTGTGTCTCTGCACTCCCCAGGATGGCAGAGTGGGCAGACCACCCACTGTAGAGACTTGTGAGACTGTGGCTTTGCACTCCCCAGGATGGCACAGTGGGCAGACCACCCACTGTAGAGACTTGTGAGACTGTGGCTTTGCACTCCCCAGGATATCACAGTGGGCAGACCACCCACTGTAGAGACTTGTGAGACTGTGGCTTTGCACTCCCCAGGATGGCACAGTGGGCATGGTGGACCCTTCGTGGATCTGGCGTCGTGGACTCATGTGGCTGAGGTGCCCCCCCTTCCCTTCCCCCTGAGGTGCCTGTAGTTTTGTCATCTGATGCCCCAGCAGTGTTCTCTCCAACGGACTCAGGTCTCCTGTGTGGGCTTTGCCCATGTGTTGATACACTTTGGCCCACGGACAGTGAAAATTTAAGTGACTGTGCAGGACTTATTGCCTATGTTTATCGGTTTCGCAAGGTTCTTACTTTATTTTTTTGAATTCATATTGCTATTTTACCATGACTTCAATGACCCTCTTTTATACATAAATTTTGATTCTCACTTTAATTATGTCTTTGGATTATTCCGGGGGGTTTGGGTGGTGTCACTGTGACTTGGTGCTCTGCATTGGTGTGTAGATAGTTTAGGGGGGGGGGGTCGCATATGTGTGTGCACGTCAGCTTTCGTCCTCCCCCGTCCCCTGTGGCGTAGGTGCAGTACTCACCGTTGTCGTCTGCGCCGGCGTTCGTACTCGTGGTAGATGAGCAGGTAGACAAGAGCTGGTAGGATGTTTAATTCGGGTTCCATGCTGTTCTCCGTCCTCGTGGAGTGTGTATAGGTGAGCGTTTTCCCGTTCGTAGTCTGTTTCCGCCGTGTTTTTATCGGCGGGGCTCCCACCCCGGAAAAGGTGGCGGATTGGTGAGTTGTGATAGTGTGGGCGGTACATTGTCTGCCGCCTGGCTGTTGGCGGTGACCGCCGCGCTGTTTGTTTGTGCCGCCGTGGCGGTCGGAGTGTTAAAGCGGCGGCCTGTGTTGGCGGTTCCCGCCAGGGTCAGAATTCCATTTTTTGGACCGCCAGCCTGTTGGCGGGTTGGCCGCCGCTTTAACACTGACCGCCAGGGTCAGAATGACCGCCTAAGTCTCTTATCTCCTTATCATTGTTCGGAATATATGAACAACAATGCCTAGCATTAATCATTTTACAGACTCCGCCGTCTTTCGCTAAAAGAATGTCTAAATCAAGCCTATTTTGTAGCGTCATGGGTCTATCCGCAGCTAATTCAATATCTAACAGGAGTATTGCCCCTGTAAAATTTGTCAGCATGTTATCCACAATAGTAGACAACTTTCGTATCTTGATTGAATTTAAAATAACTCCCACTGAAGGAATCACTGCACCAAAAATGTATCCCACAATTGAAGAAGGGGTTTCCCTCTGTCACTTATGATGTAATTCAGTCAATTTCGGAAATTTCTTTAAGTCATCTATCTGGTATATTTTAGGGAAAACTATCCTCAAATAACATGTCCCATACCATCCTCTAGGAAGATGGTAATAAGCATTAAGTCGACAAATATAGTAGATTCCAGGAATCACAGGGTCCTGACCATTCAGCATAAAAGTCCATTTACTCTGAAACAAAAACACATGTCTACATTCTCTCGTTCCCACAAATAAAGTGTCAGTGTGTGATTTTGGCCTATATATACAAAGCTTCCCTACGTGTAATGCATCCAAAGCTAATTTCCCTTGTGTTTTAATAGCAGTGTAAGCATAATCATTCTTGTAAGTTCTTTTCCCTAACCCTTTTTCTAATTTCTCTTTCAATGCTTTTCTCCTGTCATCAGTATTCCCTATAAAGCTCTTTTCTAAAGGTGTGAGCAAGCATGTCAAGTTGTTTCTGTGTGCGTATGCGGTTCCAAATGTTATTGTTGGTACAAAGAATCATCTAACTAGTACTATATCTTGTTCTTTAGCCACCTTACTCAGGTATCTAATAATAGGAACAAATGAAAACACTACGTCGTGATTTGAATAAAAATACTGTATATGCTCTTGGTTATAGAATCTTGTTAGTAGCAAACTACGGATTGTTCCATAGGTTAAGGGAAGGCTATGGTACGTAACTCCTTTCTCTACTGATGAAGGAATTTGCGTACACACAAGACAATTCCTCTCATCCATTGTCTCAACATACTCACTCAACAATAGATAGAAAACATTAGAAGAAAGCTCTCCTCGAGCATTAGTATAATCATGCAAGTATTTCTCATCTAAGTTAAACCTCTCTAAAGCTGTTGGCGCAGTAGTTTCAGGAGCAGAAATCGTAGTAGCTCTTTTCATATCATGGACAGACATTCCCACAATCATTATTGTAAACATTATTTCACACATAACTGCCAATCCAACACTCATGTATGTAGCGCCTAATATTTCTATCCCGATCATTTAGCCCAGCCATGATCTGTAAAGAATCAGAGAGCAGAAGTAATTCTTAGGTAAAGTGCAACAAAACTCAAAAATTAAGGGAAAACTTCTCTTCTCACAGTTCAATTTCACATCCAGGAACCCCTTTTTCTTTTTCAAAATCGATTAGCAGCTTGTCACATCCAGTTTTTCAATTGTCAAATCAGGTTATCAATGTCTCTTTTGGTTTTATTTTCAACAGTTACTTTCTTACGTTTTTCAGGTTAGCTCAGCAATTCAGCTTCTTGATCACCTTCAGGTTACATCAAAATACTGACTCTGAACTTCTCTATCAAAGCAAAAGGATATAAACTTGTGTTGCCATTCATTGGTAGTTGCATACTCCCATTCAGGACCTGCGTAACGTTGACTTGCTATTCTCGTTCTTTTCTACCTTCGTTCACCACTTAATTCTCCTTCACTTAATTCTTCCTTTCTTGCAGTGTCCACTTCTTCTTCTATTGTTTCATTTATGACCAGTTTCTTCTTCTTCCCAATCTGTGATTCAGGTCAATTGTCTCCCTTTCTTGTTCCATCCGTCAATATTCTTCTCAAGATTGGACTCTTCTCTTTCTCTTTCTCTTTCTCTATGGTGTTTTCTCTTGATGGACCTGCAACGGGTTCCAGAGGAGTCAGATCACCTTGACCTTGATCCGTCTCAACTCTTTCCCCCTCTTGGTCTGGCACTTGCTCTATTTGCTTTTCAGCACCGTCTGCTTCTGGGAGAACCTCTGCTGAGCTAGGCTTTCCTGCTGTATCCGTCGAGATAGGCTCTTGCACACCCTCCTTCAATTCTTCACTCTAGTCCCTTAGAGGGGTGAGAGAACCATCTTCCACAAGCTTGGGTTCAATTTCAGGCTCTGATGGCTCCCTTTCTGGCTCAGGTGTGGTGACCTGTTTCCCTGTTGTTGGTGCTCTCCACAACACTTCTTTATGCTCTGGTGGGCATACCACTCTCTTCATATGGCTTGCATGTATCCAGTTCGGGAGTCCTGCACACTTCACAGCTGTCGCAGTTGTCATTGACCCAGTCTCCGGCTCTCAGATTGTGACCTGGATCGTGGATGGGTGGCAGGGTGGTGGCCTGCACCTGCTGAGAGAAAGAGCGAACCACATCAGCCAGTCCCTTGCAGTATTCCAACACCATATCATCTGTAATATTGACAAGTGCATTGGCTGGAACTGCTAGTAATCTCGTTGTTCTGCCCATGAGGATTTCATGAGGCGATAGCCCTGTCTTCCTGTTAGGGGTGTTTCTCATTGACATCAACACCAAAAGTAATGCATCTGGCCATTTCAGATTTGTAGCTGCACACATCTTGGCAGTTCTTGATTTCAAGGTACCATTCATCTGTTCCACTAGTCCTAATGCTTCAGAGCGATAGCCACAGTGCAGCTTTTGCTCGATGTTTAGTGCAGCACATAAGAGTTTAGTCACCTCATTATTGAAGTGAGTCCCCCTATCTGATTCTAAAGAGATCTGAAACCCGAAACATGGTATCAACTCACTAAGCAACAGCTTTGCTACTTTGAGACTGTCATTTCTTCTTGTGAGGTATGCTTCAATTCAGTGACTAAAGACACAGACAATCACCAACACCTACTTCAAACCTCCACATGCAGGCATTTCGATGAACTCCAGTTGCATTCTGCTGACTGGACCTCCTGCTCTTCCAATGTGGTCAAATTCAACACTGTCCCTTTTCCCTCATTTAGTTGCTGACAAACTATACAGTGATGACATACTGCCTCCGCTGCTTGCCTGAATTTAGGGTTAAACCAGTCAATCTTGAACCATCTAACCTTGGCATCCCTTCCAATATGTGCCTGTCCGTGGTAGTACCTGGTCATTTGGGACAGTAAATTATTGGGCAGAGCCATCTGTCCTTCTTCAGAAACCCAAATATCATCAGGTCTTTGGACACATTTGTATTTTACCCAGAGTCGTTTTTCTTCTTTGTCAAAGTTATTCTGCAATGTTTTCAACTTTTCTAAAGTATCAATCACTTTCAATGCAAAAACATGTACATGTATTGTCATCTTCTGTCATCAATTCCCACTTTTCTTTAAACGATATACAGTCCAATGCACAAAACCTTGCGACTTGATCTGCATACCCATTTCCCAATTAGATGTTATCCTGTATCTTTTGTTTGCACAGCATTTTACCACGGCAATTTCTTCTGGTAACTGAATAAATACAGCAATTATTTTATCTTGTCACCATTTCTCACTGGTGTACCAGTAGAGGTCAGAAACCCTTTTTGCGACCACAATTGACCAAAATCATGAACAATTCCAAATCCATATTGGCTGTCAGTATAGATTGTGACTCTCAGCCTTGCAGAAACATGGCATGCCCTAGTATGAGCTACCAATTCTGCCACTTGTGCAGTATATACACCTCAACGCCAGGAAGCTTCTAATGTGCCTGTGATTGTGCATTAAGCAGATCCTGCTCTCAATGTCCCTGTACCATCTCTGAGACATGAGCCATCGACAAAAACAATTTGATCATTTTCCTCCAATTGAGTATCTCTAATATCAGGCCATGGTCTTGTACACAGTTCAGTTACCTCAAGACAATCATGTTCGATATCTTCCTCTTTTTCAATTTCAACAGTATCACTTGGAAGTAATGTTGCTGGGTTCAACACTGTACATCTTTTTCAGTGTTACCTTCGGAGCACCTAATATGATTGCCTCATACCTTGTCAGTCTTGCACCAGTCAAATATTGTGTTTTGTCCTTGTCAGTAAAATCTCAACAGAGTGTGGTACCATTACCGTCAAAGGGTATCCCATCACTACTCCCTCACATTGAGAAAGACTTTGACCAACTGCGGCAACTGCACGCAGACAACCTGGTAAAGCTGCAGCGACTGGGTCCAAGGTAGCTGAAAAATAGGCTACTGGGCGATAAGCACCTCCATGGACCTGTGTCAAAACAGACAAAGAACAAGCATCACGTTCATGACAAAACAATGTGAATGGCTTTGTGTAATCAGGCATTCCCAATGCTGGAGCTCTGCACAAACTCTCTCTCAACTCAGTGAATGCTTTCATCTGATCGTCATTTAATGTAATAGGGTCTGTAACTTCCTTATGTGTCAGCTGCTCCAATGGTTTAGCAATCTCAGCAAAATTTGGAATCCACTGTCGACAATACCCTACCATTCCCAGAAACATTCTGACATCTCTTTGTGAAGTCGGAGGACTTCTCTGCAGTATCATTGTAATCCTTTCTCTGGAGATTCCCCTTGACCCTTTCTCAATCTGGTGTCCCAAGTATTTCACTGATTTCTAACAATACTGTAATTTCAAAGGTGACACCGTATGTCTGAATTTTCCCAAATGATTCAAAAGAGCAATCGAGTCATATTTACACTTGTCCCTTGTCTTGGATGCAATCAGAAAATCATCAATTTACTGCACTAGAGTCAATTGGTACAGTAGTTACAATGACTCCAGATTCTTTTTCAGGATCTGCTTGAACAGAGACGGTGACTACTTATACGATTGTGGAAGTCTGCACCAGCTGTAGACTTTGTCTAGGAATTTGAAACTAAAAAGAAACTGACTATCCTCATGAAGAGGCACAGAAAAGAAAGCTTGTGACAAATCAACCACTGTGACCCACTCTGCATCGCATGGAATCTGAAACAGTATCACTGCTGGATTTGGCACTACAGCACAACACTTGACCACCATGTCATTCACTTTTCGCAAGTCTTGTACAATGCGTACTTTCCCACATGGCTTCTTTAAGCCCATTATCGGTGAATTACATGGACTACTCAACACTTCCTTCAAAACTCCTTGTTTCAGAAACTCTCCAATTATCTGCACCACTTTCACCACAACATCTTATGCCATGTTATGCTGTGGAAGCTGCGGAAACACTACATTTGGCTTCAAAGTGACCTTAATCTGCTCCACTCCCTTGATCAAACCCACTTCTTTACCTGTCAGGTCCCACACATTTTCCTGTACTGTTCCCTGCAAGTCTGCATGTAATTCTTTCACAGTAAACATTGGGAAAAACTCAATCAATGGGTATTCCTCATTAACATTTTCATTTGCTGTTTCAGAGGTCTGTTCTTCCTCATCGTCACTATTAGTCTGAACCTCTATTCCAGCAGTTGAACAGCTAATAGAGCATTTTGTCTTACACTGTAAGTCCCTTCCCAGTAGGGATACTGGTCTTCAGTCACAGACTACAGACCTATGCAGTGCCTCGTAATTGTCACTCTCAACCTGTACGGGGTCTGTGGTCGGATTTGTCAACTATCTGTTTTCTACCCCCACAACCTGGACTGTTCTGCCTGAAAGAGGTAAGTTCGAAACTTCCACACTTCTCACTGTAGAGCGTGTAGCTCCTGTGTCCACTAAGAATGAGACTCTGTGACCCATCACTTTTCCCTTCACAAAAGGTCCTCTCTGATCTACCTCTAAGGACGCTGCAAGCATACATGGCTCTTCATCAGAACTTATGCTCATCCATTCATTGTTTTTTTCATTCTCACTATGTAATGGGAATTGGTGCACTGTGTTACTACTTCTGTCTTGTGTCTCACCTGTGACCTGTTGAGTAAGCATCATCTGTTGCTGTTCCATTGGGGCTTGAAGTATCTGCATTTGCTGTCTAGGTACCATGGGAACCTGCTGCTGCATCGGTTGCATCTGTGCCACTTGTGCACGCGGCACTTGCTCCTGCTGCAGGGGTTGGAAATTTTGCACTTGATTCTGAACATTCAGATTAAGTCCTCTCATTCTAGGGACTTTCACAGTTTGAAATGTATTGACATCACCACCTTGCTGTGCAACACCATCCTGCACCATCAACAGACACTCCCGCTTCCAGTGTCTCACATTTCCGCACAGATGACACAGTAACATCCTTTTCATCCCCTGCATATCATTTTGAACCACTACAGTATTCAAATCCAGACCATGAGTCATGTTGACTCCACGACCCCTACCTCTCATCTGAGGTTAGAACATGACAGTGAGTCCCCCTATCTGATCACCATCGCTTTCTCCTTCAGCTTTTTCTGCTTCAGTTCAATCTCATCACTACAGTATTTTGCATACTGCAACACCTCATCAATTGGCTTTGCTTGACAACAAATCAAATGACTTTTAATCATCTGCCCTATTTCTGGTCTCAATCCTTTGACGAAGCTGAACACAAAGTGCTACATCTCTTTTGGCTCAATTGCTTCCTTGCCACTGTACTCTTTGAATGCTTTCAGTATTCTCTCGTAATAGGTATGTATCAACTCTAGTTTCTTGCACTGTCCTGTCAATTCTCTGATAATCAATATTTTAGGAAAAATTCTCATCTTCAGGAACTCAATCACCTTATAATAATGTTTCTTCACTTCAGGTGATGGTGCACCTGTAACCCTATTCCTTTCCGGTTCACTCGTTGGCCAATCCACTGCCCTCTTGCATTCAACCCACAAATCGGCTGGAACCACTATTTCTGACAAAGTATTCAAGTCTTCCTATAGACATTTAGAAAGCTTCACAAATCTATATGTCTACTGGTACCACTCAACCGGTTTCTCCCTCAGTTTCGGGTAATCATTTGTGAATGACAGTATGTCACTTCTGTGCCATGGGACATGAACAAACTGCCCTCCTGGAATTTCCCTCATCAGTAAAATCTTTACTGGATCCTTGTCTTTCTGAACACATTCAGACCGCTCTTGTGAATCTCGTTTCCGTTTATCCTTCTTCTTTGCCCATTTACCTTCCCACTTCTCTACTGCTCCCCAAATCTGAGCACTCTGCAACAATTCTTTCAGGCGAGCCTTCATACCTGCTGACCTCATGTGTTCAAAATCCTTTGCCTCGAAATCTAACCTGTAACTTTGTTTCAAATGTTTTGCTCTATCAATCTCTATATCATGTTTTTCTGCCATCTCTGCCAATTTCTGATGTATCTTACTCACTCCCCTTGTAATCCTTGGACACAAGTACCTTAACTCTTCTTCTGTGTAGGATTCTAACCTGTTTATTCCCATCGTTCTCTCAACTAGCTCTGTTATTTCACATCTGACTGTGTTCCTGTCATTGATGTAAACTTCGGCAAACCCTGTGTCTGTGCCTGAGACAACAACATTGGAGTCAGTTCAGTCTGAACTAGCATCAGCCTCAGAAGCATTTGCTCCGATGGCACCACTAAGTTCGAAGTTGTCTCAAGAACTGGTACATCTGGATAAATTCTCTGTATCAATGGTGGATGCATCTGAGTTTGGACCACTGAAGTAGTCACTGCATTAGGAGTACTCTGCACCACTCCTTGTACCTGTCCATTTTCTGTCTGCACTGGTCCCACTGTCCTCGATGCTTGTGCTGGAGCAGTTGGGGCAGAACTATTACTTGGACCCCCTACATGCGTCGCATATGGCAGAGGTCGGTCCCTCAACAATTGTGTAATAAGGTCCTCAACATCTGAATCTTCTTCTTCTAGGTAAGTCTTTGAATTCTTCTTAGTCCCTGTACTTTTATCACTCTTGTCAGCATCTTTTTCTCATGACTCATCTTCTTCTGTGATAGCAGGAAACAACTTAACACCCTGTAATGTCTCCGTTCTCCACCTTTTCTGTTCCCAATCCCACCTTGCTTCTGCCAAGGATTTTTCTACCTTCCTTATTCTCCTCTGAAATTTCAACTCTAGTTGTTGCAGGCTACCAGTTCCCAAACTGCTAAAGCCTCAAACTGTGCTGGCCTCGGTAATGGCTTTGTCTCATATAATGTAATTCGTAATTCATCCAAAACTCTCAAATTAAACGTTCCATGCTCTGGAAATGCTAAAGCTCCCTGTTTCTCTGTCAACTTGCACCACTGCTTCAACCAAAGACATGGCGCAACACCCCGCTCCTCCATCACAATATATGCTAGAGAATTTTCCGGTGGGGTCGGCTCCCCCACTGTCACTTTAATGTAAGAATCACCCTTCATGGCACTTCTAAACGCTTTGAAAAACTTCATCTTCCCTGTTGTATTTATTTCGATTCAATAAGGAAATGACTTTTACTCCCAAGATTCCTTTCACCTGCTTGCTCAACCAATTGCCTCTTATGGAAGGCTGCCAATCTGCTTGCGACTCTTCCTACTAACCAACCTATCCCAGCGCGGCACACTTCTGATGTCACACTCACACACTGCGGCTGACAAAGTCTTGCGGCTTGTCCTCCTAAACTTCAATTCACAAGAAACTAATGCAAAATTATTGCGAGCACTTAACCAAAAACCAATAACCAAAAACAAACCTGCTGGTTTACTACAGGAAGGTATACATTCGCTACAGAGACCTTATGGATTTTCACTGATGGCACTATCGCTCATGCAGCTGTTCCTCTTTCTCAGTCTCCCACATTCGCAAGTAAAATTCGACCAGCAAATTTCACCCTCAACTGATCAATGGGTCTGTCCTGGTGCACATAGTACTCGTCAAATCTCAGTCGAAAAATTTCTCTTACTCACTTAACTCACACACTGACTTGTTGACCACGCCCGATCAACCTACTAAACCAGACAGATTACAACATATAACCAAGTGTCTCCTACACTTGTCAATATACTCCGGGGTCCGTACATCACCAACAACCACGTGGACAATTATTTAGCACAAAGCGCCACACACATATGAAGTTCGATGACTTCCCTACTCTCATACCGCGGAGCACGCACACTCCTACTAAACCTCATCTGGAGTACGCAAACTCCCTACTTTACCTCACACACATCACAATTCACCTGCGATTTGCTTAAGCCTTTGCAAATGCAACCTACTACTTTCATACTATCACGAAACATGCCAAGAACATACCCAACTTTACTAACAGGATTCAGGATCCGGGAAAGTCATTTCTGGACTTAAGGGGACATCATCCTTGTTACAATTGCCATTTCAGAAAAACAAAATCCAAACCTCATAAAATACATGATTAACACTAACTTAAACTACCATCATAGCCATCATTCACCACATAAGTAGTTCTCCAAGAAAACTAACCATCAAGCTGCTACCAAAGAATGCTAGGGCGCCTGGTCCTTAGTAAGTAAACTTACAAAGTGACGCGTATAGGCCGATGAACCTTTTGGATCGCATCAAGTATCCTAACTATGTACTAATCAATGAACATCAATTATCAATGTAATCAATCAACAACCACTAACAGAATCATTAAGCAGGAGACAATCTATCAACATTTAATGAATAATCACAACTCAATTGTGCGTTTTATCAATTTTATTTTCCTATTACTTACAATGCTAAGTCATCAAGTTAGGTCAAATGTTATTCAATCCACAAAAAATTAGTTCATTAATGACTATCAATATTATAAACTAATCGAAACTTGAGAAAACATATGCTTAAATGCTTCAACTTAAGCCAATAAAGATGAATACAACGACATTAATAGCAGAGTTCAGCAAGCAGTCCGCCAGTCATTTGTCACTGTCAAACGTCAGCCATTGGAAGCCTACCTAACCCAGATTAGCATCGGCATGTGGGGCTTCATGCAAAACAATTTAGAAAATATGAATTTGGAAAATGTCTAACTATGATGAAAACTATAAAACAGCACAGTTGGTACCTAGAAGAAAAGCACAAAGTTAATCAGTCACATTGTCATGGAATGGATCAGCAACAAAGTCCGTTTTCGTCTTCAGGTCATCAATAGATCAGCAACACATCAGGCTCTCAAGAGTATGAGCCCAATGACAGAATCTCGAACCGCGTCTCCTGACGTCATCAATTCTCCCCTCGCATCTGAAGTTTTAGCCCCTTGTCATGACTTTTTATTAGAGTTTTCCAGTCCATCCCCCTAGTTCCTAATTGGTCAGTCAGTCAGCAGATATGACTCTAACCTATAATATTAATTTTTCAGATCTATGAGTTCTAATACTTCTTCTTTCTCATTTCACAGATTGGTCCCCTGTACCATGTCCTCATCATCCGGCTCTTCAGGTATCGAAAATGTTGCATGTTCCACTTCAGTCAGTGCTCTCATTGTTCAAGTCCTGGGAAAGTACATTTAGCCTACTCTACACATAAGTGTATCAAATTGTCTTTATCATCTCCTGTCTGTTGGTACATTGCAGAAAATTCTAGCCAAGCGACTTTAACATCGGGTGGCTCAAGGTTGGGTCATGCACCAGCTTCTCTGCAGTGCGCTAGGAATTCAGCTTCTTGTGTGAGGCCTGGAAAGGACTAGGCCATAACCTCAGCTAAGTTAATTCTACAAATTAATGCAAAACATAGGTTATACATCTTAATATGACATATTACTACATTATTATTACATATTTTCATTCTTTCACACATTGTTTATTATTTTTAGTACAACTTCGTATAAGTGGCTGCCATACCCCGTGGTCACATTTTCAAACGCGCACTTTATTTTCCCTACCATTAATTTCGCTACGAACTTTTCATTAATCAGAACACATAAACATTCATTAATAATGTCTAATTAGCATTTCTGCATCAACACCACTTACCACTTTTCCCTGGAAACTTCTTGGCTGAAACCCATCCGCCCTCTCAATAACCGTACTTCATGTGATCTTTTGATTACTATAACTTGCCCATAGAGTTATTTAAAGTAACGTTTGCCATTGAGGTCTCCGAAGTCCCCTAATAAGCACTCCTAACCCACTAAAAATTGATATTTTAAAGTCAGCAGGCTTTAACCAATGACAATGTCTAAAAAAAATAGAAATCCTCCGCAAAGTTCCGAGCCAGAGAACAAGAATGCGCCCCCCCCAGTAGTTTTTCACCCAGGCCGCATAAAAGTCTGTGGCATTTTTATAGAGAAGGGACGCTCCCCACATGGAAGTCATGTGGGGGTCGCCAGGGGTTGCACCTGCGACCCCTGGCTTGCCCCTTGCGACTGCTGGTACTGCCTTTGCGACTCCTGGTCTCAAGGGAGGCAAAATTAGTGCCAAAATGCAAGGGCAGCTCGACCTTATGGACTTCGATTGTGGCTCCACTTTCCTTGTTGTCTGTCAACTTTTTTTTACAGTAATACTGAACAATGTGTTATTATTCACTATTACAGTAATAAATAATTGGTTAAAATAAATGGCATATTACCCTCCCTTAGCAAATAAGGTAAGTAAAAAATGCTCTTAAATATATGTTGTGTGGGTGCTTGCAGGTGAGAGAGAGTGTTTAACTGGGAGAGAGCGTGTGTATGTGAGCAAGCATGCGTGTGTGAATGAAAGAAAAGGTCAAATGGTATGTGATGTAATATCCGATACTCCTGGCATTTTGGTGAATTGACGTTCGTGGCTCCCCACAAAAACTGCTAGTGATCGGCGCAGGTAGCTGAAGTGCAAGCTTACACACACAAAGCCCCGCAATTGTATAAGTGTACCTTGACATAACATCCCTGCTCCCAGTGTCCAGCAGGGGGCTCCATTGCACCGAGATAAACTGCAACCATGTCGGTGCTGCTTTCGTCGTGTTGCCGTCTAGGAAGACGGAAGTTAAAAAAAAAAAACACCCGCTGCACCGGCAGGGTGTGCACTGGACACTGCACCCAGCTATCCGCCTCTCCATCCCTCGACGCAGGGTGCTGTCACCCGAAGCTGGGAGGTGCCGTCGAGGACGGTGGGAGGTTTTCCAGTGGAATGCGGGAAGTGCAACGGGCCACGCAGTGGATAGAACGCACGTGACCTTTTATCAAGTGACCCCAACAGAAGTCCAGACACAGGGCTTTTGTGTTGCTTTTTTCCGAATCCCGGGCCAGCTTGTTATCGGCTTTGCACGGGCATCTGAGCCTGGGACACCGGGGCACCGGCAGAGATCCAAGGGACTAGGTGCTATATAATAGAGGCGGAAAACAGAGACCGTCACCTGGTACCTTCTAAGCTGCTGCAGGTAAGTGTCCTGCCACCGGAACACCGAGTTCGTTCCCTCTACAGCCACTGGGAGGCCCCGCTGTCAGTGTTAGTTCCCTTCTCTCAGTCATGAGACATCCTGCTTACCCTGACCCATTGCTGCCGCTGAGACCATCTGCATGCCACCGTTTAGATCCCCGACTGCCACCCTTACCCCACGCTGTCACTGAACCTATCTGCAGTGATCGCAACTCTGCGCTGTCACTGCGACTTCTTAGTATCATTCAGAGCCTCTCCTGTCAGTGGATCGCTGCCTGTCACGGTCAGGGCTGTCTTTAGGGCAGTGCAATGGTGTAGCCGCATGGAGGAGGACACTATGTTTAAAGTTAACTTATGGGTTTAGAAATACGAGCTGCAGAGTTCCTTGTGCATCCCGCAGTTTTCAGGCAACAATAAAAACGGCAAGATAACGTGATTAATTAAGGTTCTTGCTGGAGAGAGATTGGCGTTTGGTCTCATGACAGTTTTGACTCATTTTAAAGTAGCGCAGAGGGTTCATGTGCCTGCAGCATAGAATGCGTGCCATGCAGATCACAGAACGTAATGTCAGTGAAGTATGAGTAGCGCTATAAAAAAATAAATGAAATGTATGTCAGGGAGGGGCGCTGTTGAGAGAGTAGCGGTAGTGATGAAATTCATGGAGAAGGTCATTGAGGGAGGGGGCACCAAAGAGATAGTTGCATCGGGTGCCACCAGCCCTAAAGCCGGCCCCGGTCAAGGAGGCCATCTGAGTGAGACCACTAGTTGCCCTTCTAACTCTTCCCAGACCCGCTGCCACTGAGCCCCTTTGTAGTCACTTTAGCAGCTCTTGTCACTGAGTTGCCCTTGGTATCCTTGTGCCCACAGGAATCCCTTTCACTGGGACTGCTGCTCGTCTCTTTCTCTCTTTTCTCTTTTTTTCACTCACTTTGTCCAATTGCCCTTTTTAAGTCTAGGTTTTTGTCAAAGTGCAGCTGTCAAAGAGAACTATTTGTAATCATATTCTAAGAGTGGGCTTTAGGTCCACCCCTTTCAACATTGGCTTTCTTCGACCGCCTCTTTTACCCAATTGTCTTAGTTTGTCAGTCATGTCTTGAATAGCCCTGTGGAGCATTAATTTCTCACCTATTGCTATTGGATGTTTCAGTGTATCCCTCTGCATCCACTCAAGTCCTTGCATTGAACTTCACGATTTAATTCACAACTAGAGCCCCCTATCCACTCCTTGCAGCTCCCCTCCATGTGCCTTTCTGTAGCCTGCTAATGCTAGATATTTTAAAAATTAAACTGAGCCCTGTTTGCCTTTGTAATTATTTCTCCTTGGGGTTATGGCAAAGAGCACACTGACACACATTTAAAAAGAATGCTATAGTGTTGAGTCAAGATAGAGTTTTTAAATGTACATTGTCTTCTCCTATTCTCTTTGTAAACTAATTTAAATGTGTAAAATTTTAATGGTGGAAAAAATACTTGTTATCTATCTAGAGAATCTTCTTTGAAGCTGCAAACGCTGACTAGGTATGTAAATGTGCGCGATTGTATTGATTTTTGTAAATGCAAATGCATATTTTACTCTAATAGGGAGCAACAAGGCAACACAGACTGTCATTCGTTTTTTCATTGAAAAAAATGTAACTTAATATTAAATGCAGTGCTGCGTTGCAGAAATTGGTGTGCATGAACATTTTCAAGGAAATAATGAAAGAAGATGTTAGTACTGGAGCTAGATAGTCATCCGCTTCATGGATCCATAATCTGCTGCTGCTCCTTTAAGGGAGCCGCCTGCACAAGCATCTCATCATGCCCGCTCTGGCATTTACTTCAGTTTGGTTTAGTGGACCCTTCGGGGTTCAGACATTATGGGGGTTATTCTAACTTTGGAGGAGGTGTTAATCCGTCCGAAAAGTGACGGATTTACCACCAGCCGTATTACGAGTCCATTATATCCTATAGAACTCGTAATACGGCTGGTGGTATATCCGTCACTTTACCGTCACTTTTGGGACGGATTAACACTCCTCCAAAGTTAGAATAACCCCCTATATGTGATTACAATGACTCTAACACTGGGGAGGAGTGTGCAATCTTTAATACCTCAATAATGATTGATTAGGACTACAAGTAATTACTTTTTACTGTCCTTCGTGGGACCTTCATTCATAGTTAAAAATATTCTATATGGTATAAGTCCATCCCTCTGAAAATAAAGCACATCAGGATGGTAAAAATGACAACAGTAGGATCATTCAACAGAGCAGACTCCAAAAAAAGTTTGATCCAGCACGTTGCCTGCTCTGGAGTCTAAATCCAGAGAATAATACTTGGTGAGTGTATGAATGGATCCCAAAGTCACTGCCTTGTGACCGTCTGAGACTAGAGCACTTCTTAGTAAGTAAACAGTGGCAGCTTTTCACCACATAGAGTATGTAGTGTGTTAAAATATCAACAGCAAAAATATTGTGGTACCAGAATGTTGTGACAAAAATACTAAGTGAAAAATATGGAGCAGGTAAGTGCACATACGTAAGTATAGATTTACTATTCCTAACTCCACATCTACGTACCTATATAAGTGGAGTTAAGTAAATTAAGTCTACACATACCAATATAAACTTCCCATCTCCATATTTTGGTCCTCGATAATTTTGTCAGAATGTTGTGGTAGCACAATATTGATTTTTTGCAGTCGATATTAAGGTGAGTTTACTGTGGAGTATATGCAGAAATATGTGGCGAACATCCATAGTGAAAAAAGAGAATTTTCAAGAAGTACTGACTGAAGGTCTATTAGTTACCAATCAAATAATTAGGGGCAGATTTAGGAGCCCCGAGTGCCTCCCTGCGCCACATTAGGAGCATTTTTTTTTTACACTAATGTGGTCCATTGAGGCCAAAATCGCTGCGCCAATGCATGCATTGCGCCACTTGTTACCCTTTGCGCTACATTATGCCTGCGCCAGGCATAATGTATGCGAGGAGGGGGTTCCCCGTTACTAAGAGATTTCTTTGCATCATTTTTTTTCTGCACTTTTAACGCCTGCTTAGAGCAGATGTTAAAAGGAGGCACACCATTGTTTATAATGGGCGTGAAGGGGCTTTGCAGGATTAGCATCAACATTTTTTATGCTAATTTTGCGACGCTCCGAACTAGCGGCAAAAATGTTGACGACAATTCCCCTAACTACCACCATGGTGTGCCATATCTTAGAAACAGTGCACACATGGTGGTGTTAGGGGGGCGCTAAGGGGCACAAGAAAAGTGGCACTGCACCATTTTTCATAAATCAGGCCCTTTGTTTGGCAATTGAAAGCTCCACTCTGGTTGTGAATTGTTATTCTCCTTGCCCTGCTTTAAGGAGCTTAACATGGGATGTGTCTCTTTAGGAAATGTAGGTTGCCATGACAATGGCTCCAATCAGTGTACTTAGAGGCGTATTGGTTTACCAATAACTTTAATATTTGACCCCAGGGTTCCACCTGGGGAGTTCATGTCTTGCAGCCACTTGCATAGCCTTATCTTAGAGCGATTTCGTTGGCATAGATACATTTCCTGAAGCATGGTATAGTGCTTCCAAATACTCGTCTTTGGTTTCCGGTTCAGTAATCTCACCATTCACGTTAAAGTGGTATTAGTAATCTCCTAATCTAATTCTTTTGCAAACCAATACCCTGGCCTTTGTGCACCATATTAACAGTAGTTTTCTGATATATTGAAATGCTGTATGCATTACTGGGGAAATGGGAACAATTTATTTCAGCTTTGACCGTCTTCGGTGAATGCCAGGTCAATTCACATAATGAATAGAATTGAAATGAAGCAGCTCTCCGACATCACTCCATGCAGCTGTTTGAAAACATCCAGCCTCAGGTTTATTTACCTACCACATCCTCTCCAAAGTACATTCCATTATAATCAAACATCTTCAAACATCTTCACTGCGCCAATTATGAAGAGTTTATGAAGGGACTTTTGTTACAGACTGAGTCATATGCCCTCTGTGACTCATTGCTGCATGTCGATGTTCCTTCCCCCTTTGAGGTCTCTTCACAAAAATATTCTTTATTGTGTTGATACTGCATATCTGGATGGGTGTTCTCTGGGAATTCCCATTTGGCTATTGTGTGGTATATTGTTGCATCTACTGTATGACTAAATTATTCTGTCTGTTTCTTCCTCAGAAGCTGTCAACTAAACTACAGACAGGATGCCTTGTGTCCCGAACCTCCTCCTAGCGCTCTGCATGCTGCTGTTGGGCCTCCCAGCACTGCAAGGCGCAGTGGTGGTGAATGCACGATTTGATAGTCCCATGAGGCTGAGCCAGGTGAGTTTAAGAAGTGCTGAGCTAGGTGGAGGGAGGGTAGATCAAGCTCCCATACTGTCCCTCCATTTGGTATGCCAAGTGGCAAACAGTAGAGCCAGGGCCACTGGAATTATGGGACTCTGCAGCTGTGGCGTTGTCTGCATCATTATGGATTCAGTGGATTTGCCACATAAACCATCATCTGCTCCATACATTGCAGATTTTAATTAAAAGAACTTGAAACAAGCTGAAATGGATCAGTGGTTACTAAAAACCCAGCTTCATGTATTGCAGCGCAGCGGACGATCATTCACAAAGGTTAACTCCTTGTCACCTTTCAGATGCTTGTTGCTGTATTTGGGTATTAAACTGGTAACTAATGAGGTGAATCCTTTGGTCAGTGCTAAAATGTGTGAAAATAGCAAAATAATGAAGTAATATTATCACAAATTGTGCTGTAGAATGCTGCATTTACCTTTCTTGCTGCATAATTTAGTCAACCTTGCTACATAATTTGGTCCTTCTCTGTTGCATAATTTCAGTGGCACTTCGTATAGTTCATCTAAAGTGCTTGCCTATCCATGAAGCGACCAGATCACCACTTGTTCATCTTGTTTGGTGTTTCTGCATCCTATTAAGCTTTCCCTTAAATCTTGGGATTGCTCCCCGATGCAGTGAGAGTTATAGATATGTTTGCCCCTCTTACTTCTGGTATTAAGGTAACAGAAGGCTCCTGACAGAGGAACAGACAACATTAAGTAGAGGGTGAATCAGACTTTCCCACTAAGAAAAACCTGAAGCCGCCCTTTGTGTATTTAGCTTGATCCAGCTTAGGTCCAACAAGAAGATGACACAGTTACCAGCACCACCATTTCCCCATGCTGCCCTCTGGCAGCATGCATGCCATCATGGCACCCTGAGTGCATTTCATGCCGTGTTATTGGGTTCATGGTGGACCCCAGGGGACCAGGAGGGATTGAGGTTCACATCATTCTTCCTTAAATACAGTCCACCGCAAAAAGAGATAACGAGATGAGAAGCAGAACATGACTCTGTCATCAGCAGCGCTGCCAGAACTTCTGGCAGAATTGAAGTTTCCTCCATGCACGAGATACAATTCTGCAGTGATAGTAAAATAGATTGTTGGATGATAAATCTTATTTTTATTCAAGGGGAGAGAAGTATTGTTAGGTGGATAGAACAATATTTTAACTTGAAAGAATCTGCACTTTTGTTCTGATCAGTATTTTTAACTTGAAATACACACGTGTGGTGATAACGGCAATGCCCCTTACTGATATACCTACCTGTACCTGATATGAGCATATAGGTAAAGTGGCGAGACTACAAGCAGAGGGCACACTGGTCTGTATTATAATGTCCCTCTACTTTTTCTTTTATAGCCTGGTGAAGCAGAGCGTGTTAAATGTGTCTAGCAATCCGTCAGGGGCCATGCCATTGTTGAACTGACTTGCCACATCAACCATGTTCAGCGCCTAATTTGTAAAACAATAAGTTCCTGGGCCCAGACGTTTGCTCAGAATCCCGTGGTCGGCGCTGTCCAATGTCCAGAGTTCCGAATACCAAG
The DNA here is from genome assembly GCF_031143425.1 of Pleurodeles waltl. Taxonomy (NCBI): domain Eukaryota; kingdom Metazoa; phylum Chordata; class Amphibia; order Caudata; family Salamandridae; genus Pleurodeles; species Pleurodeles waltl. The sequence goes on from NC_090446.1 coordinate 913,924,732, forward strand.
CCCGCCTAATTGTGATCCCACCTCATACCTATTTCATCCACACCAAGCCCTCCGTGCCCATTTATTTTACTATTTCAGGTTGTTTTCTTTCTTTGTCTGTCTTTCTGCCTTTCTCGCCCTCCTTTCCTGCTTTTGAGTTTTTCTTTCTTGATTGCCATAGATCAAAGTCTGATGAGGAAAAATAACTAGAGGTCCCCAAAAATGAGTGTCGGTGGGCCCCACTTACAAAACACTGGCTCCAATTAACCGCTGGCATTGTTCCTTCTGATCATATCGATGAATGCCACACCAACATGGTCCTCAGCATCCCTTACCTGCTCCCCACAGTGCTTTGTGCTAACCTGTACAGATGTTTGGTCCTTACCATCTTCTCCCTCTCCTGGCAGATTAGCAGATTCTCCTGGTCCCAGTGTGATGACCTCCCACATAAAGGAAAGGTTGAAAGCCTGTCCATCAGCCCAGACCCCATTGTAATTCCCGGTGACCTGACTGTGGCTGTTGAATGCTCCACCTCCATCTCTCTTGATTCTCCGCTGACGGTATGTATGGAAGTTATTTGTGGACACTGACCAGCGCATTCGACAACTATCAGCAAAGCTGACATTACATATGTAAAATACAGTCATGAAAATATAATCATGGCAAGCATCACATTCACAGCAATGTGTCTTTTGTAATTGAATCAAGCGATATCTCTTTGTAGGAATCTCCAGAATCCGAAAGGATTTGTGAAATGCAAATATATAAAAACAAATTATCAGTGATTGTAGTGTGCTGACCTCACATTCCACTGCAAGGTGCAGATATACTGTTCGTATGATTCATATGTGCAAATGTTATTGTAACTGTCCACACTCCTACCTAGGGTATGAAAGATATAAGGAAGCGAAATACAGTGTATATGACAATTAAAATGAGCCATTGTTTACCCAAACAAATTCAAAGTTTGGAACCAAAATTCCATCTTATTCTTATGATCAGCAATTTGAGATTGTAAGTCCTTGCTTTTGTGACCTGAGCACTGGGCGAAGAGACCACACAGACGCAGGTAAGGCACTGAACTATGACTTATTATTCTTTTTCTTCTACATTGTCTATCTTCTGCTGAGGGAGCGTTCTCCACCCATGCAGCCTGTGAGCTGACCCACATTCAAATGCTGTGCTTCTCCCCACACTTCCTGTCCAGTTCCTAGGACAGGACGTGGTGTCCGGTGCGCTGGCTGTGGATCTGGAAGAAATCTTTGCTTTAGGGTCTTAATGACGTCTCCCATCTTTTTAGTAAATGGAAGGTCCCTTTAAAAATGACATAACACTTCTTTTCCAACTTAAACATCCATTTGGTGGCTTTCCTTGAATCTATTTTGTGAGCGCAGAGTTCATTGAGTCATTCTTTCTTACTACTTCACTAGCTGAAGATGGCATGATGCTTTTTTTCTGGATCCAGCTCCAGGCTTTCTGGATTTGGTGTGCTTTTAGGTTGTTATCTATAATGACGTTGTCTTGAGTGTATGCAATAGTGTGTCTTCAGGTGCTTTCCTATGTTATGGTTTTCTTGACTGTGGTGTGACTAGTAATTTGGTAATCCAAAGGAATGTTGTTACATTTTTCATTCATTAATTATAAAACATACGATACAGTAACATGCAAATATATCGAAAATACAGTTCGATAAATTTGCACAAAAGTATGGAAATACAACAGTTGCACAGAGTCTTGCTGTTTAGCAAATCACTTTTCAGGCCCACTTAACGATTTTCTCAAACACCAAAGTGTAAAATTGTAGACAGTCTGAAGACTATACAACCAATCGTGTCCGATTTAAGAATCCTTAGTGCAGTACAGTGTTGTCTGATTACCATATTACAGCAAATTGGAACAATCCATTTTCTTTTGCGATAGCAAAAAGCAGTGCAGTAACATAGCAATTACGACTCTGATTCTTTCATTGCCTTACGGACTGGAAATATAAAAGACTTCGAATTATTAAAAAGCCATTTACAACAGAAACAATCTGTAAAGTACCTAGTCTAAATTCCACGTACAGTTTTTATGACTAGGGGGCATAATATCATCTAAGAAACTTTGTCCTCCTGTGTATATAATGGGAGCTTCAGAACCCTGGTCGTGCATAGTGTCCCAGGTGATGTGCACATACGTGTAAAATAAGAATTCTCCTTTGACAATTGCCTCTGCAATTCGTGACCTTTCGCATCGATATTGGTGGTGATTGTTGAGCCTCTTCTACTTGGAATGGAACTTCGATGTGATAGAGGCAACTTTTGGGTTTAATTTGTTTCCTGACCTTTTGTGTACTTTCTTGTTCACAGTGGTTTGTATTCCTGGCATGTCCTTCCTTTTGAACACCCTCTCTCTCTTATCTGATGAAACTGTCTGACAATCAAAGGGAGAAAAAAAGGCATGAGGGAGGTGGAACTGACAATTGGGCAAATGTGCTGTCCCTGTGTTATTTCCAAATCGGGTACGTTTAATTCCCCCGCCGGTGCATCCTGAAGAGTTTAAGTTAATGTCAGAGCCATGCCTTTTACCTCTCTCATCTCAGTTCTTAATATCTTGATCCTGTTTATGAGGTCTTCCTCCTCCACTATTAATATGTGATTTTCTATGCTAAATATGCTACCGGGCATAACTTAATGCTGCTCAACTTCTTGATTCGCTAGTTGCATAAATCTGTTTTTGCAGTTTATACTTGGTTCTGGATGTTTGTAGACATCATTAGGGGAATACACAAGTTTATAGTTATGTACAGGATTTACTTTTGCAGTACTAGGTACATTTGATTCTACTGTACATGAGTTTTGCCTAGTTCGCACTTTAACATGTTTTTGTAAAGAGCTTAGCAGTTTTTGGGCCCGGGTAAGGGCTTTTTTTGGTTCTTTCCAAATTTATGATGGACTTGACCACCTCTATTATGGCATCAATGTCGTGGGGGTGCATTTTTTGGCCACATGTCTGTTACCTTCTTAGGTTTGGCTGCTCCCTGTAGCCTCTCATCTGTGTTTCTCTCACCCATGCTTTATCTGGGAATAGTATGTTAAATAGTACTGCTATAGTCAGAGCATCCCAGGGGTGACAACCCAACATAAATTATATTGCACTACACAGAATGACCAATTACCAACAAGTAAACTTCAAAAACAAGATAAAAATGCTTGACATCCAAACATGAAACCATGAGTTGTATCCAGCTCAATGGATGGATTATGGTTTGTTAAAGCCATGGGAGCTGGGGCGGGAGACGTGAAAGCTTGTTTAAAATAAAGTCAAAGCACCAAATCATATTCGATGTTGGAGCCTCAGAGGGTGAGGGGTTGGGGGGAGAAATTACCATGTCCTGCCTCGTTTTGGGTATGATGGCAAAGAAGGCCCCAACTTGGGCACGCATGGCTCTCTCAGTGGGGTAAAAGGTCGCACTTTATAGAGCTTGTCTGATTCTGGGAGGGGCCTGACTCCTTGGTTGTCTTATAGGACAAGTAATCCCTCCTTGCTCCTTCTTGCAGCACGGCCATAATTCTTCAGCATCAGTGTTGTTCAGTTTCCTTTAAAACAGAGGTGCCTATGTGTTGTTTTTTTGTTTATGAACGTATGGAAAGTGAAACATCATACATGTTTTCCAGCCTTATAACAAGGGCTTTAATGAGTTTTCCTAGATACCTGCGAGAAGATTGAAAATGTCTCATTCCTGGTCCCCACATCTCTTACAGCTAAAATGTGAACACAATGCTTACTTAAGCTTTTTGTACATTTAAGTCGCCAACGTAGAGAATGTTCTGATTAGGCACCAGCCATCTGGCCACACTAGATCATTGAGAAGCTGCAGCCTTTGTCGTGCAGTTCCCTTGCTGCTTCACACTCTAGCAACCTCAGCCACCTCTTCCATCGGCTCCAACCTCCGTGTACCAGACTTTAAGCCTGGCAGGGGCACTTTGAGAGAATGAGTCATGTTTTGTGAGCCTCTGTCTTTGGGAATGGTGGTGTGTTTTTGGGGCACTGCTAGCAGCAGATTTTTTTTGCACAGTAGCTTTCGTTTGAGATTGCTTCACTGTTTCACAAATCCCACTTGTGGTCACCGTGTTGATTGCTACCAGTAATGGTAAAGCTATACTATATTATATTATTAATTATTTGTGCTTTTCTTTGTGAATCGTTTGTTGCTGAACATTGTTCTGACTATGAGTTCTTCCTCTCGGGTTTGAATGCTTCACTTATAGTTGTGATTATGTACCTATAGAGCTTTATAGTGTTTAGTGGTCCCTAAGCAGTCACCACCATCACTCTACTCAATTTAGGGTACATCAATGAAAGCAACTATGTTGATAATTCCAAAAGGTGGAATAGATACCCTTCTCGTGAAAAGCAAAGATGCTAAAATGTATTCTAAAATCCTTGCAGACAGACTAGAGAAGAGACTTCAAAATCTTGTAATCCGTTCCAGACTGCCTTTATAAAGGGTCCTCTCTTGAGTGACAATTACCAGCTCTTTACTGATGTAATTGAAAAGGCTAAACTACTGCTAACTTGATGTACTATAGAAAAGGCTTTTGACAAAGTTTCCTGAGTCTTTCTGCATGCTACGCTTCACAGATTTGGCTTTGGTGGCCAGTTTATCACAAAGACAGTGGCTGTCTGGAATACCCCTCAGCAGAAATCTAAATGGTACCTCATTTTAAGCCTTTAACTTCGGTTAGGGCACTTGCCATGGATGCCCTTTGTCTCCCCCACTATTCTTGTTAACTATGAACCTCTGCTTGTGACTCATCTGACATCAGAATTCCTCATGTACCCATTGGTACAAGATCATATAAAAATGCATTATATGTGGATGATGTTCTAATTTCACAACTGAAATGGACACTACCTTGCATGTGATCCCTGACACTACTGGAAACTATACACCAGTCTCTGGGAACACCCTGAGCGAAAACAATACAGAAATCTGTTCCTTAAATATCCACTGTGCCCCGTCCATTTTGGGTAATACTGGCCTGGCATGTCAGCCTGATTTCCTGAAATACATGGGAATTTTGTTCACCATTAACATTGTGGAATCAATTAAGTATAAGTAAAACAATACCTGAATATCTAACTTACTGGAAGACTGGTCGTTGACTGGACTGGTTCATCTCCTGGTGGGGTGAACTGGAGACAGTTAAGGTGATGGAGACGTCCAATGCTAACTATTTAATTAGCATGTTACCTATTAGACTGTTCAAAGAGGTGTACAAAACATAGGCCACCAAATGTCCACATCTAAAAGAGAAACATCTCAATGAAAAACTCCAGCTTAACAAACTGTTAAATGGTGCTAAGTTTTTTTTTTTTATGACTACCAAACAGCATTTCTGTGCAACCACGGATCTCATTCTTTTGTACTTGAGACCATATAATCATCTCCAAATTTTATAATAATAGAAAAAGACCTAGTTTCTCCACATGGTATTCTATCCTTTCTCACCACTCACCCATTCAAAGTGTATCATAACAGACACTGCTGTTGCACTAATAAAACTTGATGACAAGTTTAACAAAAAAAATTAAACTCTAAGCTGAAGTCAATTTGGGAAAACAACATCTCAAAATAGTACACTAATCAAAGTTCCTAGCTTGGTTGAATCGATAAAGGAATAACTTCCAAAATACAAAATAATGGTCTGGTGACAATCCTTTCCGGTTTTTGGTTTGTGGACTATAAATAACTCTAATCAGCTGCCCAGTCGTAGAGCTGCGTAAAGGGTACTTATCTATCTAAGTATGAGCAGCAATAAATAAAAGAAAAAAGATGGTTGCAGTTTCTGGTCTTTTATAATTGGATAGAATAATTTGAGTTCTCTTTTATATTGTTGTTGATTTTTTACTGTGCTGCATGGGGACACAAAAGATTGAAGCTGTAATATCAGTCTCCATACCTTGCCACAAAATCAGATAGAATGCAGAGCGACTTGCTGATATAAAGGATTGGATTGATCTAGATGATTAAGTAAGTCAGGTAGTTAAGAGACAAAATTATTCTCAGTTGATCATTTTGTTTTTTTAAGATCTTTTAAAAACGTTTAGTCCCTTGATTACTAAGGGCCCAAATTTGGTAAGGAATGCCGACAGATACATCATCAAATAAAGAACAGTGTGGTTAGACCTTGATGGCAAGGAGAGAAAATCCAAGCTTAAATGGAAGCTAAAGGGGGCTGTAGATTGTGATGGATCCATATTGCCAGATTTCAGTGAAAAAGTGTGATTAGATCAAAGAAAAAGAAGGTAAAAATGAGGAAATCGATTGCTATGAATTTTGGAAAATGATTTACACAGTTTTGTGTATGGCTAGCAAATAACAAGTAAGTTCTGCTGAAATACTGATGTAACTATTACTGAAACCTGTTATGTGCAACACTTCTCACAGATTTTCTATGCTTGAACGAAGCTGCCGAAGTACCACCAAGCCAGCAACAGAAAACAGATCACCTCCATACTTCCAAACCTGATACCCTGTGTATTTAATTATCCTTAAAGCATGCCACATGCCTCTTTTTCCCCAAGCTTTCAATCTTTTGGTGCATACCCAATGCTACTGAGTATTGTGGCTAAACTAGAATAGCTGTGCCTACTTAGAAGAAAGGAGTCATATCTGCACTTGATGCCTTTAAGCCCAGTAGTCTCCTATGCATCCAATAATACAATCGTTGACAGTCATGCCTGTATGAAGAGAAGTGTTGGGAGAAGGTGACCAGATCTGAGTATCAGGCACTAGAGGGGTTATTTAGAGTATTGTGGATGTACTGTCTAGCCTATTTAGAATGTACAAACTACTATACACTCGAAATAGGGCAGTTGGGGCAACTGTGTATTTTTGGCAGCTGTCCAGCATCCGTCAAACTCTCATAACCCTCTAATTACCATGAGAGAAAGAACCTCTAGCTTGTAATCTTGGTCGATGTAATGTATATAAGCCTGTATTGCATTTCCAAAGTACAAAACTATCTACAAAACAACGTGATGTACAAAAAAGGCTTTATACTACACATGGTAGGGTAATAAAAGGGAGCTTGTGTTCCCAAGTGAGGTACAAGCAGGCGGGACACTAGAAGGTGGATGGAAGGGAGGGCTGCAAATCAGAGAGAGCGGGCGTGAGAGACTACAGGCTGATGTGCTTTGAGCTCTTTCTGGAACATGAGAAGGCCTTTGATACAGAGGATATGGAAATTGGATGGCTAAAACTAAAACATATGAACATGCAGAAACATCTGCCGTTGACTTCTGTTAATTTACAGTGAAAAGCAACAACACAGGGCAGGATTGAGTTGTCAGGGCTGAGCTTCGAGACGACCTCTTGCAAAAGGGGTGTGAGAGAAGGATGTTTCATGATCCTCCTCCAGTCAACTTGTATACCAATTACATGTATGAATACGTGCAGACGGAGAATGTCCCAAGGATGTAGGTGTGTAAGATACCTATCCTTTTAATATGCAGACCACTAGTCCTTTTAGGTTCTGTCATTCTGTCCTTCTAACTAGAACTGCATAGCACATTCCAGTTCATTGGCCACTGAGAAACGTGGTTCGTAGATAAGAACCTGACGATTGATGAACCAAATCTAAATTAATGGATATGATTTACTGATAGAGGGAACAAATCCAGAAATAATATCACTTCTAGCTAAATAGCATGAAGCATACAACAGTGAATACTTATTAGTACTTATTATGTACTATAATGAACAGCATATTGTTTTGAAGTACGACAAATTGCCCTTTGTCTCTTAAACAAAGTGATTGAATCTAGCATAGGACTATTGTGTCCTAGATCAGGGTTACTAAGAAAAGAAAGGAAGCCCCAAGAGATGTTTGCAATCACTATTTTTTGAATACCGTGCAAGTAATTAGAAATAACTTCCGTTTTGAATAAGAAACAGTACATTTGCACTACATTTGCAACATGATCACTAGTGACATTAACAAAATATAATTGGTATCTGATTAACAGATGCTTATGGTTACCCAGCTAATTGGTACAACAATACCGCGCAAGGATAAATGGCTTAATGTACCCATGCCAGGATTTAAGCCTCTGACCATGAGGCATGCCTCTAGTGGGTGCATTAATCCACTAAGACATCGGACCCACCATACATTCAGGCCACATGTTTGGAGGAAAAGCGTCTGAGCTACATGAATAGGGAACTGATAGAACATATGTGAAACAGGAGACACCCGTAGAAGAGGACAATGAATCCCATTAAATGAAAAGCATGGCTCCGGTACAGACAGTGCCACACTGAATTGCATGAAACAGTATCGGTGGACTATAATTTCATCAATATGCATTGTGCACGGCGAGGAGAGCACTCCACATCTACATGTATATGTTATACAACTATATATTTCGCTAACATGCAATAATAAGAAACTCACAGAATTGTAGTGCTGATGTTCTGATCGAGCTCTACAGATTAAAAATAAATCCGTCAGGAACTACTCATTCCATCTAAGTAATAAAGTACAATGTGGGTACACGGAGACTGTGTTCTTCACATTACCTAAAGGATGGCCAGAAGGGTAGAATCTGAAATGTGTGCTCTTTAACAATAATTTCCGAAGTTTTGCAGGGCATTTGAAAATCGCATGTTTTGTGTCAACTTCAAAGTCCATTGTGCAGTTTTGATCTGATATCAACATAGTCAACTCGCCACACCCTTTGCTCTCATGACACCATGGGTTGTTTGTGTGACATATTGCTGTATTCACTTTAGAGCTTTGTGTGAACACTGTAGAAGTTCGTTTTAAATCCTGACAGGTTGATTTCAGGCTTTCATTCTTCTGGTCAAAAAAATCTTTATATAAAACTTGCTTTCTAAGCTTAAAATACAGTTTGTAGTGGGTGCTTTTTTACTTTTTAGACAAACCTGTAATGGTATTGTGTCTATTGCAGCTCGCCCTCACCATCGAGAAGAAGATCCTGGACATTTGGATCAAGATTCCATGTGTGAACAACCTTGGCAGCTGCGCCTACGATTTCTGTGAAACCCTCGATCAGTGGTTTCCCGCAGGAACGACATGCCCAGAGCCATTGCACACCTATGGCATCCCATGCCATTGCCCCTTCAAAGCGGTGAGATCAAGGTGGCTGTAGCTGCGGGGACAAATGGGGCGGTGGAGAAAGTGTTATGGGGAATGAGCCCAAGAGTTACAGGAGTGCGCTGGGGTCAGTGAAAGTGGGGGACGCCGTGACTCATTAGGGAATGTTGCAACTCTATGTAGGACTGATGTCTGGATTCTATTGCTTCTCTACTTGCAGGGCACTTACTCACTTCCAAGTTCCATATTCAGCATTCCTGATGTGTCCCTTCCTTCCTGGCTAGAAGATGGCGACTACCGTGTGAAGGGTGTCTTGAATAATGCAGATGGTGAAGTTGGATGCGCCAACCTTGAATTGTCCCTGAAGTCACAGTCTGAATCCTGGTGGAAATAGAAATGTACCTGTGTGGCAAGGAGGTGGGCCTCAGATAATAATGCACCTCGCACCCGGATTGGTGCTCTTCTGTTCACTATCCCTCTTCTCTGCCTCCAAGATCACTCTCTGAACATAAGGTTGTGTTTGCACTCACGAATCTACAAATATGATTCTCTACGAAATTATAGAAACATCTTCTCTAATGCCCAATGATTTAATATGATGCGTTAGTTTAAAATTCAAAGCAACCAAATTTCACACAATAACATTGGTAATACATAAAACAGGCAATCAGTGTCTGAAGGGTACAAAAGACCACATTGTTAAAAATTAATATATTTAATCTAGCTATTGTTGCCTCGGCTCCGGCTTTTAGTTGCATTCTAACAAGATGTTGTACTATTACCAGAATCAATGGTACTCATGTTATATTTCTTTAGAAAACAGACTTTACTATTACCTGAATCAATTTATCCATTTTATATTTTCTAAAAATCGGTTTTATTATTACCTGCATAAATTAGCAAACTTCATTGATCTCAGGTGAGCCAATGAGGCCATCATAGCAGTATGTGAATCTGAGCAACAAGTATTTAACTTATTGAGCCTCGACACCAGCTAATCTATCTCTTCCATTCAAAAACAGTGACTCACGTGCCTTTTATTCGAGATTAAACATACATATTTGAAAATAAAATAGAAAGAGTTACAAATAAATATGTAGATTATAAGTACGGCAAAGAAAAGAAAAAATGAATCTCTAAAATTGTGAGGTTTTAAAGATGCTAAGGGCTAGAGATTTACCTTATAGAACTCCAGCCCTTATTAACTTGTTGCAAAAAGTCTATTGGGAGGAGGGGTGCCTTGTGTACTTATTTCGTGAATTTGAATTTCCAAGATGGTCCACAACAACATTTAATTAAGCTGTGCTTTCAGTGTACTGAGTAGAGTGCTATATTTGCATGAGGATCTTTTGAAATACGTGCAGGTAATCAGTCTCCACCGGCGCGAATAAGGCAGATGTTTCTGCCGCCTGTTTGCCAGCCCGAACCCTCCTGTGTCCAGGACCTTCTAACTTTCCCTTTAAATACCATCTCTACCTCCTTATAAGAGCAGTTGTGTATCAAATCTAACTATCACCTGGTTCAGTATCCCTTATCATTTCCACTTAATTGGCATGGAATATAACAATGGCTATTAAACCTGTGATATCTAACGTATATTGATGAGGGCAGGGTCTGTTACAGATCCATACATATCTGCATATGATATTATCACAAGTAATTATTATAAATGGGAATTATTTGTGTACTCAGAGGTTATCCTGAGAATATGGCAGGATCAGGCTTTTCTAGACATATTTTAGACACTGGTCTATGAAACCATCAAAAATGACACTGGAGTTAATGCTACAATAGAAAGCCAGCCCTACATCTCATCCTGCATAGAACTGGAATAAATTTACCTTCACCCATGTTTATCACTTTACCTCTGAACGTTTAAAGCAGCAGTACTGCACTCCCAACATGAAATCAGTCCTTATGTATGGAGCAGAAACTTGGAGGACAACAGTGACCACCACCAACAAAGTTCAATCCTCCATCAACACCTGCTGAGAAAAATCCTCCAAATCAGCTGGCCAAACCCCATCAGCAACAACGACCTATGCCACAGACTTTCCAACTCCCTGCTTATGAAGAAATCATGGAAAGACGCTGGGGCTGAGTAGGTCACACTGTCCCCAAGTCTGCACCAAACACCACGAGGCAAGTCCTGACCTGGAACTCTTAAGGGGAAATGAAAAGAGGAAGGCCAAGAAACACCTTGTGGGTTACACCTGGAGTCAGATTGAAAGAAAGGCCCAGGACATATACCGCTATAGAGTCCTGGTTGATGGCCTTTACACCAAGAGGAGTAGGAGGAATAAGTAAGTAAGTGATTACTTCACTCCCTCACTCACTACGGTGGGATGGATATTGTTGAGTCCTTCTTTATGATTTTGTTCTTTCCTTGATTTGCTCTTTTGAGGACCACAATCCATTCTGACTTCCTCTTTTAGGTCTAACAATCAAATCCCCTTGGATGAGCCACGTACTCGAACATGTGGCCTTATGAAGCAATATCTACGAAGTAGTCTGTACCTGCTTTGGAGTCAATATCATCTACACTCAACACACAGTACATTATGAGTGAACCAAGCGGGGCCAAAGGAAGATTAATAGTCTCCTATCACTGCCCTCAACCACAAAGCTAGGATATTTTGATAGAAGAACAATTAAGGCAGTTACACCAATATCACAAGCAAAGATTACAACAGCCATCCACACCCAGTCCATTACTAGGTGCCAGAATTGAGAAGTACTGTAAACACAGGAACATCCAGTGGCCTTGAATGTGGAATATCAGGATCCGGCAAGGACTAGAATGCATCTATGATGCTGGCAGTGCGTCCTAGGAGTGTAACTGCCATAGGTGGTCAAGTCAAAGGTGCATTGGGAAGCTGCAATTGTACCCCAGTACTATAACAGAAAGTGTGCTGAAAGACAGGATTGACGGGTATTGAAGCCAGAGGTGCCTTGGCTAGGTTTGATCAAGTTGGATTTCGCAGCCTTCAACTGCACCCAGTCAGGAGTGAATCAAATGCAATATTTCCTGTGAGCAAGGCTGACATAACGTTGCAGCTTCATCTCACTGAATAAGCAACAGTACTGTGCACAGTTTGCAAGCTTAACAGTTTGTTTTCTAAGTCTTCTCGGGATAAACATTTATTAGCAAGTGTTTATAAACTTTCTCTGTGTTTGTGTGTGTGGCTAATTCATTGCCACAAACCTTGTTTTTCTAACAATGTAAATACTGTGTCCAGAAAATATTTAAAACACTTCTGTTAGTCATGCTGTTATGAGCTTGAACAATCCGGTCCATTGGAACAAAATGCTAAATATGTTTTAATCATTTAATAAAACTTTTCACAAACATTGTAATTTATTTCACAGGCTCCTGAATCTCTTTCTTGCTGTGTCGTCTTTTTTGCATGTATTGTAGGCGAAAACAAAGACTTGTGCTCTCATTCACTGGGTAAATGTTTGTTGCAAACTTTCAATCAAACCCTGGTCCGTCTATTTTGCTAGCTCTGCTGGCAATGGTTTCAGCAGTTTAAAAGACAATTTTAGTTAAAGTTACGTATATAGTCATTAACTGATTACTGATTTTAGAAATGAAACTCAAAATGAATTTCTAATTACTTTTAAGTTACTTTACCAAAGCCAGCGTTAACTTTCAAGCTATGCAGCATCGCATCATGAACTCCTCCCCTATCCTCTGTGCAATATGCTGGGAAAGCTAATGTGTTAATTTCAAGTGAAGTAAAGCAAACCAACCAATGAAAACAAAATTAAGAAAAGCAACACGAAACTATCTACAAGTGCTAGTGCAAGGTGCTTTTAAATGGGGCAATGAATTTGTAAACAGTAAGCAATTATGTATTATAGAGGCCAAATATTTGATTATGGTTTGGGTATTGAAAGTAACGAATGTGATCTATAGTTCTATATAGATTAAGAAAGTAACTACAAATGTACATCTGTGGCCCTAGGTTATGCATCTTGAATGAATGGACGGCTAAATGCGGGGAATCCTTCGCCCTCAAGTGGCACATAAGGGATGTTCCAAGGAAAATTGTATTCTAGCAATGTAGGTAGTGCATGGGTCAAGACATCACTATGGTTTCCTTATGTGTAAAGTGTGACATGCTAGACAAGGGTAAGCATTACAATGGTTGCCTTTGAGTATTAAGGGAATGTTCAGCTGTAGGTAACCCTGTAGGCAGTGTCACCATTGACAACAGTATTGAGGTGTGTGGAATCTATGCTCACAAAATTATTGTTAGCGCCAAGATCATAACATTAGGTTCACCAAGGCCCAAAGCAATTAACGATCTACTGGGAAACTCTGGCTAATTGCCCAATCACACAGATTAATGGCTTAAGAGTGACTGCGCACCACTGAAACTCGTGGCAACCAACAAGCAATGCTATTGCCTTAGTGATGGTCCTGGGGATAATTTAGTTGGAGTGTGCGGGTGTTCGTGATTGGAACTGCTGGTACCTAAGACTTGTCATGCAGACAGCCCCACAACATTTGATAATGTATAAAAAACAATGGAAAGAAGGGTGCTGATGCAATAGATAGGCCGACCCACACAGCTGCTTATACATTAGTCCTGCAGTTCAGTAGTGCTGAATATGTAGTGACTGCATTTGCCCCAGCCCTTATTCCTTGGTTGAGGCTTCTGGAGATCAATTTTGAAATTCCTAGAGGCGGGACAAATCAGATTTTCATAAGGTTATTTATTTAGGGGGTACCTACCTTGTCCTCCTTGGACTCACCTGTCCTCAGACATCTGTCCAGGCAAGGCCCTTTCGGAGCCCCCTCAACTGCGCTCTAGGTTCCTTCTAGAGAAAGAGCGAGAGATGGTGACAGAGTGCCTTGCTGTCCCCTTCTCTGTGGCTTCTCTTCTTTAGGTGTGTTTCTATCTTGCAACTGTTTTTTTGCATTTCCTGCTTCTGGCACTGCTCATCTCTACTGTTCTCTTTTACCTCTTTCCCTTACTTCTGCTTTCTCCATCACCACTTTCACCCTTGTTAGCTAATTTTGCTGCTTTATCCAACTCCACTCACAATTTTTCTGCCTCTTTTTTGTTTTCTCCACTTTTCTCTCTATGTGCTACTGTTTTTCACCACTTTTGGATCATTTTTTGCCCACCCCCTCTCAGGGTCTTCTCTTGCTCTTTTCATCCCATGCTCTCCTTACCTTTCCTGCCTGTCCCACTTACCCACTTTAAGTAAACCCTCCCAGCCCCACCCATCACTTTCTGCTCTCCTTCCACCTCTCAGTCTCTACTAAGGGACAGCCACGGTGTAGACCCACCACTGACATGCCTCAGACAAGCCAGTCTGCACCTAACTGCACCACGACCTTCCACGCACTCAACTCCGGCTGCCACTCCCTGCACTGCTGCTGCACAGCATCACACAACACAGAGGAACCATTCTCCTGCACTTCCTGTAAGCGTTCTTGCATTTTCCTGCACTCCACCCTCACTATGTCATTACTGACAGCACCCAACAGCCCACCCTTTCACACTCACATGAACCAGCCACCACTGACACAACTCTCTGCACAGCAGTTGGTTCACCCGTTCTTGCTCCTCGAACACACACTCACTCACCAAAGATGCCACGAAGATCTGGGACCTCCTGCATGACCACTCCCTAGACCTACTGTTCCTTTGCAGCAGAAACTTGGCTGAACCCTGCATCGGCTCACCAAAGCCATCACTCTTAACTACAAGATTGCCATGCAGGAACATCAGCTCAAGCTCGGAGACAGAGTCATCATCATTTGCAAGGATGCCATCAGCTGCACCACCTCTAAAGACACATCCACCAGCAACATGGAGTACCTGATGTTCAACTTCACCCTGAGCAGATCCCTCTTCAGCAGGCCTCTAGGGCCAAGCTCCAGGTTTGTGAGCACCATCTCGGACTTGGTGGCTGCCATCATCCTACCTTTCAGTGTCTTCTCCTTCTCAGAGACTTGAACTTCCACCTGGAAGATGGTGGTGACTCGAACTCAACAGCCTCACTAAAAGACCTCGAAAGCTTCAGCCTCACCCAACACCTAAATGGATCCACACACTCCACGGGACACCTTCTGGACCCGATTTTCACCTTCTTTGACAGCATCTCAGTGAACAAGCCCCTACCAATCACCTCGACTGATCACACTCTCATCCAATTCATTCAGCATTTCCATCCTGCACCATCACAGACCAACGTCCGCCAGACCGCCTACCGAATCTGATACAACATTCCAGAGGAGGACTGGACTACCGTTTTCTCCACACAATGGCCTGAACACACACTCAGCCTTCATGAATCCATCCACAACCTCTACAACTGGATCAACACATGCACTGACACCCTGCTTCCCTTCAAGCACAGCAAAGCCACAAGATCCAGACCTTAAGCCAACTGGTACATGGTGGAACTCTGGATGACAATGCAGCACTGCAAATAAGTGGAGCACAGATGGAGATTGAGGGACACTGCAGACAAGAACACCCTCAAATCCACCCTGAGATGATATTTCCAACAGGTACATAACACTAGGGGCCTTATTACAACTTTGGAGGAGGTGTTAATCCGTCCCAAATGTGACGGATATACCACCAGCCGTATTACGAGTTCCATAGGATATAATGGACTCGTAATACGGCTGGTGGTGTATCCGTCACTTTACCGTCACTTTTGGGACGGATTAACACCTCCTCCAAAGTTGTAATCAGGCCCTAAGTGCACTGTACTTCCATACCTCATCAGCAGCAGTAAAGAGGGCTTTGCCATCGTGAAATTTTCAACTCACCAGTCGCCTCCTCCAGCAGCATCACAACCTCACAGGACCACTGCAACAAACTGTCTGAATTCATTTGCAGCAAGATAACATTCTACATCAGCAAGTTTGACCATCAACCAGACCCTGAAAACCTTGCAACATGTCTCCCCATCTCAACCAGGGAAACGACCTTGACCACATGGCCCGCAGTCACCCAGTGAGACTTATATTCCCAGGAAATCCATCCACGTTGGTGCACCATCTTGCCCCTGCCCCCACAATGAGGACATCAACCCATCAGCAAACAAATCACACCTATCCTATGCACCTCCATCTCATCTGCTATCTTCCTGGACATTTGGAAACACACCACAATCCTCCCATTACTCAAGAAGTCCTCTGCGACCCACAAACACTCGCCAACTACAGACAGATCTCCCTTCTTCCATACCTAGCCGGAATTCTATAGAAACTCATCAACAGATGCCTCTTCAACAATCTCAATGACCACCAACTTCTCAATGTCACACAATCCTGCTTCAGACCCAAGCACAGCACAGAAATAGCCCTCATCACTGCCACAGATGGCATTTCGATGATCCTGGACAGAAGAGACATGGTAGCCTTCATCCTCCTTGATCTTTTTACAGCAGGCAACATGGTCTCTTACCTAATCCTCATCTGAATCCTACATAAATTGGGAATGCAATGACCCACTCTAGGAAAGATGTATTTCTATCATTTCTGGCAGGACACAACCAGTCACCCTGGCCCCCTACTCATCAGATGCCCGCAACCTCATCTGTTGCGTACTGCAAGGTTCGTCACTCAGCCCGACCTCTTCAACACAAACTTGACCCCTCTGGCCAGCATAATTTGCTCCCACAACATTGACATCCTCTCCTGTGCAGATGACAATCAACTTACTCTTTGCTTCTCAGACAAGACACCCAACACCTGGAACAAGTTCACCCCCGCATGACCAAAGTCAGCAACTGGATGAAGAACAACTGTCTCAAACTCAATATTGACAAAACAGAAGTCATGATCTTCCGGAAGAACACCTCACCATGGAACTCCGCCTGATGACTGGCCAAACTAGGACCCACCCCTAGCACTTCTAGCAAGAACTTTGGGATAGTCATCAACTGCAAAAATGACATGACCGCCCAAGTCAATGCCATCACAGTCGCCTGCTTCCACACTCTGAAGATGTTCAGGAAAATCTTTAATTGGGTCTTGAGCAGCACCCACAAAACGATCACAATCACCCTTTTCACTATCAAGCTGGACTCTGGAGTTCCTTCTATGCTGGGAGCAGCAATCAACTCAACAGACAACTGCAAACAATTCAGAACTTGCCAGCCAGAATCACTCTCTACCTCTCATGCAACACAAACTTCATTCGGGACCACAAGGAGCTCAACTGGCTCCCGATATGCAGGTGCACACATTTCAAACTCCTTACTCACACTTCAAAGCACAACACAACACTGGCCCAGCCTACCTCAGCAATTCTATCTTCTTTCACCAACCATCCAGACACCTATGCTGAGACAGATTCCTACTTGCGCACGTTCCACTCATACTCAGAACCAGATTCGGAGGTCAAGCCTTCTCCAACATTACCCCCAAAGAATGGAATGACCTACTAATACATATCGGAGCCTTCTCCCCCAAACCAGGATACCCCCCTGGTTATTGCTCACTTTACAAATTCTCATAACAGAGCAATTCTTATGCAGCACCTTTTGTTCTTTGTTTTTTAATAGCAGCTTATCCTTTTATTCAAATTGACTGTCCAGTTACCATTTCACTGAAAGAGTAACAGTGAAAGCAATGTTAAGTTAAAAAACAGAACGCATTTAAGATTTTACAAAAGTAGGGGGCGTGGCCAAGCAAGATGGACAATAGCATGTCTTGACCGTAAGCACCTTGAGCCCCTGGAATATCCATAAGCACCCTGTGTTCCCACCGTGGGCTGTCACATTTACAACTGCGACATTTTCTGCAGAACAACTGATGGAAAGATTGAGTCATGAAAGACTGCACAGCTTTAGCACGGAAGCTGTTCGGGTTCAGGGTCTGGTCGCAGGTCCTCCTCTAAAGATGACGGCTGAGAGGCATTGATAGCGAATGAAAGAAGCTGGACCTGTGCCACATCGATGGGCCGCCTCTACAAAGTTCTGACAACGTTGGAGCTGCCTCACGTGTGATGAGTGGACCTAAGCACAGTCGGCCCATGGCTGAGACCGTATGAGGGGACGGTGCCAAGTGATGTGAAAAGAAGGCGGTGAGGCTCGTGTGGTGGGCTGAGCGACACTCCACTGCGGCGCTCGCCTCCCACTTCAAAATTAAGATGGCCTGTGGCAGTACTGGCTGCGAGCTCGCCAGTGGTATCCGACCGGAAAGACTGGCCCGAGGAACCTCCCCAGCATGCGATCTAAAAGATTCCAGAGTACACTGTTGGTCTCGGAGAGCATTGTCTATAGAAACTGAGAAGGCAGGCTGTCTGTAAGACAGACACCCAGGAGTGTTTAACAGGGAGGGTATCTGGGGTGTTACACCACTCAATAAATGTATTTTCTGATAAATAGTTGGGTATAGGTGCTTTCAATTCAGTAGGGTGAGATGTTTGCCGGATTTCAACAGAACTTTTTACATTTTTACATACAGAGACAAAAAAGCACGCACATTTTCTCCCTCGGTTTTGATTTTTTTTTTTTTTAATGTTGGTTATTTTACAACATATTGTATTTTCACTCTCCTAAGGCCCCTACCAATTCACATTCTCTCCCCTTCCACTGCCCCTTAGGCCCCTTTCATACACCTAGCTTGTTGTATAATCTGTTTTGACATTATATGCCAGCCTTATTGTTAGAAAATCTGAAACTCACACCCCTCCCCCGATCCTGCTGGACGAGCAACGCCCCTGTTTCTAACTGCTGGGGACGAACCTCTCACAAACAGAGGTGGAGGTGAGGGAGGTACTGGCTGGTGTGACAGGCAGGGGTTTCTCCCTTCTTGTGCACTCCCGAGATACAGCTAGCACCATTTACAGCTTGGGATATCTTGTGAGGTGGTGATGGCTGTCAGATGACTCCAGCACATACATGGGCAGTGAAATATGATTACCTGACCCGCCCCCCTTCAAATAGAGGATACTGATGCCCATGGATTACCAGGATCAGGGGTGGGTTTGGGCATGTTATACCGAGGAGACCCTAAAAACGACTGTATTATCAACAGGATGGCTAATGTGGAGGGGGGTTGCTGAACCAGATATGGCCTCTAAATCCCCTCCCTTTCACAGGCAGTGCCGCAGTCTGAACTGAGACGGCCAGGACCATCTACTCCAACCCTTGATTCGAATTAGTCTGTGGAAGGCGACTAGAGTCAAAAGAGCACAATCAAACCTCGTGGATAGGATAGCGCAAGTTGCTGCCTGGATAGCACCAACTCAGGACCCTTGCACAAAGGGACCTAGAAAAACTAAGCAATTGCATGGGCTTATGTTGGTTCGGAGATTCTAAAGGAAGCCTGGCTCACACGGGATAGACATATCATCAAACCTTTCCTCCCATCTTTAACTGAGTTGTGGGCAAACCTGAACAATAGATTGGTGGTGTTTAGTAGGAAAATACACAAACACAGATAATAGAAACAGACGCAGTAGCAGATTACAAACATCCTGGACTTGATAGTCGTACACTAGAAGCCCAGAGTAGCGAGGCTGCTGGCAAGATAGGGTGTGACAAATCTTCTAAATCCTGTTATTGTCAACAAATGAAGATGTAACAATATACCTGAGCTACGCAGGGGGCTAAACAACAGACAGAGGACAAGACCAACCCTCATCAGATGCACCAGTGCCTTTTGGCCCGCAAATCCTGGTGGCTGTCACAAACTCTAAGCAAGCACACAAACTGAAAACTGACACTTTTGCATAGAGGTAAATCTCTTGCAGGTCAACCTTTGCAAAGTTAACAAACACTCCCTGGAAGCTGGGACAAAGGTAAGCAATGTGCCTAAGGAGTTGGAGGGACACTGTGTCATGGTCCGCACTCTCATGTACTATGCATAACATCTAGATGAACTACTTGAAGACGCCTAGGGCAGGTCTCATAGGCGTGATCTTCAGTTTGTGGGGGTCTCAGAGAAATCAAAGGGAAATGCCCCACAACTGTTCCTTGAAAATTGTCTCAATGAAGTAATGGTCCCCAGAGAACTGTCCACGTTCTTTGTTATGGAAAGACCACACATAGCGTTGGTCTCCAGCCCGCCACTGGGATCACCTTGAAGAAACTTTGTCACAAAGATAGTCAACTGATGGAATAGAGGCAGTATTCTCCAGTAGGTTTAGAATCCAGGAGATCCCAGATTTAATGGACATTTTTCCAGAACCCTCCCAGACTATACACAGAAAATCCAGGCTCTGAGGAAATCGCTTCTAGCACTCCAGCAGAGTTAAGAAAGATGAACATCAGGTACATGCTATTGCTTACTGCAAACTTAAGAGTGGTGCAAGGTGAGGGGGGCCTGAGGAAATATTGGACTGGCTGGAATGCGGGAAAAAGGCTAGTGATTCTCAAGAGTTGGCAATAGAAGACAAGGGAGCAGGGTTCGGTGCAGTCCGAGCGGATCGGCTGAGAGGAAGAGATGAAGCACAACAACAGACTGGAAGAACCCCAAATCGAGGTGGAACAACATGGTTCGCTGGGTATGAAATGAAGTCAGGAGTTATCTTCACTGGAGGCCATCTGGGGGCTCATCCCAGATTAGACATTGGTGGACACGTGCATATGAGGAATATCTAGGACCGGAAGGGTAAACAGCTAAATGGACACAGATAAGAATAAATGAACAGAGTGAATGAATGCCATTTGTATGGCACTCAGGCTTAAATGGGGTGTTTTATATCAGTGTGAGCTTGTGGAAGAGGAGTTCACCGGCCAAAAAACTTTAGTAAATTATAAAGTAAAGTTGGCATAGGGGCATTCTGGGACCAACAAGGGGGAATACCCACTACATTGGTACACTTAGTACAGGGGAGTCGAAGTGAACGCTTTAATTTATGAGATCACTATTAGGATCTGACAGAAACTGCAGCAACCACACAGTTTTTAGAGAGACTGGTTAGGGAAAAGTAATTAAATAGGGGGGCCAGGGAGGCTCGCTCTTCACAACGATACCTGGACCGTACCAAGCACAGAACATACAGGTTGCAAGACCCCCCTCTTTCATGTCTAGTTATATACATTAAATGTTAAGCAGTCACATATATTCGGGGTTAGTGTCCCATGCTAAGTGGGAGGAAGACGGGCATTTTAGCTATGATTTGCAAGGATAAACATCATAGCACACTGAAGGGGTGTATACTTGGGGGGGTTATTATTGGACGTTATGCTTTTTTCTTGTCTAAACTGAGACTGCAGGATGTCTACTGAGTGGCGACTTGCATAATGCCGTGAAATCAAATGTAGAGCAATCAGCCAGGGCAGAATGTTCAGAGAAATGTTCAGGCGAGTGTTTACAATGCATTCCTCATGAACAATCATCAAAAATATTGAACTGTCATGGTGGGAAGTGTAAAGGTAATCTCTTGGAATGTCAGAGGCCTGCATGATTATACCAAGGGATACAAAGTGCACACCTACCCCAGGCTCTATAATGCTGGGTTGGTGTTTCGACAAGAGTCACAAGTAATGAATGTAGCAAGATAAGCTTGAGAAAAAAATGGAGAGGGCAGTTCTCTTCTACATTTTTGACGTATACGAGACAGGTGTCCATCTGGGTTGCCCCCAGAGTGCCATTTCTATACTGCGCATGTTAGACCTGGCATTTTTTGGTGTGTTTCCTCTGTCTTTTTGCCTTCTGACCACCTGTTTTCATGGCATGCTGGACTCTGTTTTTGCTGGTTTATTGTCTCTACACACTTTACCACTGCTGATCATTGCTAAATTGCAAGTGCTCCCTATGTAAATTGTATTGGTGATTGGCTTATCCATGATTGGCATATATGATTTACTGGTAAGTCCCTAGTAAAGTGCACCATGTGTGCCCAGGGCATGTAAATCAAACACTACTAGTGGGCCTGCAGCACTGATTGTGCCACCCACATGAGTAGCCCTGTAAATATGTCTCAGGCCTGCCACTGCAGTGTCTGTGTGCAGTCTAGCAATGCCAATTCGACCTGGCAAGTATACCCACTCGCCAGGCCCAAACCTTCCCTTTTACTACATGTAAGGCACCCCTAAGGTAGGCCCTAGATAGCCCCATAGGCAGGGTGCAGTGTATTTAGAAGGTAGGACATGTACTGATGTTTCTTACATGTCCTAACAGTGAAATACCTCCAAATTCGTTTTTCACTGTTGCAAGGCCTATCTCTCTCATAGGTTAACATGAGGGCTGCATTTAAATAACTTTTAAGTGTAGTTTCCCTTTGGGAGAAGATAGAGATGTGGATTTCGGGGTCTCTGAACTCACAATTTAAAAACACAGCTTTTTCTAAAGTTGTTTTTTAAAATGTCTGTTTGGAAATGCCACTTTTCGAAAGTGGGCCTTTTCTTGCTTAAACCATTCTGTGCCTGATTGTGTATTCCACATCTGGGTCAGACTGACAGTTGGGCTGTTGTGAATTCCCTCTAGACAGTGACACAAAGGGAGCTGGGCTGTAGCCTGCATATCCTGATGGGCCATCTGGGCTAGAGTGGAGGAGGAGTGGTTAATTACACCTGAAAGGGCTATGCCTGCTCTCACACAATGCAGTCTCCGATGCCCTGGTGTGTGTCTGGGGCCAGGCCTGGGCAAGGCAGGATCTTGTCAACAACAGAGACTTTTCTTTGAAGTTGCCTACTTCAAAGGCAGAAAGGAGTATAAGTAATGGACCAAAAACTGCAGACTATTAGAACACTTCTGGATCAAGAGGAACCTCTGCCAAGGAGAAGAGCTGAAGAGCTGGAGGAGGAGCACTGACCCTTTGCTGTGTGTGCTTTGCTGAGTTGGCCTGCACTTGCTGCTTCTGCCTTAAAGAGGTAAAAGACTGGACCTTGCTGTCAGGAATAAGGCCATGCACATTGCTCACTATTTTGAAGACTTCGATGCAGCCAGACCTCGCGGCGATTTCTTTGGAAAAGAGCAGAGTTCCTGAATGGCAGAGTGTTGTCTAACCAAAGTGTCCTTGTTTCCACGGTGCATTAAAAAACAAGTAGGTCGTACTCGTAGCGGTAAGGCCTTGCTTTGGAGGAAGTCATTACTTCCAAAAGGTAAAGCGCCCCTTAGCATAATGAGCAAAGCGATTTCCATTTTCTAGAGTACAGCACACTTGGCGTAACGATCAAAGGCATTTCAGAGCACAGATGTAAAGCGTTCTTTTGCACAGCAATTCAAAGTGTTTCAGTTCACAGATATAAAGCGCTTTTGTGCACAGCAATTCAAAGTGTTTCCGTTCACAGATGTAAAGCGCTCTTGGTACGACAATTCAGGCGCTTCAGTTCATAGATACAAAGCGCTCTTGGCAAAGCAGTTAAAGAGCTTCAGTTCACAGATGTAAAGCGCTCTTGGCACGACAATTCAGGCGCTTCAGTTCATAGATGCAAAGCGTTCTTGGCACAGCAATTAAAGCCCTTCAGTTCACAGATGTAAAGCTCTCTTGGCACAGCAATTAAAGTGTTTCCGTTCACAGATGTAAAGCTCTCTTGGTACGACAATTCAGGCTCTTCAGTTCATAGATGCAAAGCGTTCTTGGCACAGCAGTTAAAGCGCTTCAGTTCACAGAGGTAAAGCGCTCTTGGCATAGCAATTCAAGTGCTTCAGTCCTCAGGTTTAAAGCGCTCTTGGCACAACAATCAAAGCGCTTCAATTCACAGGAGTGAAAGGTTCTTGGCACAACAATCTAAGTGATTCAGGCTACTTGAGTAAAAGCGCTTCCTGGTAGTATTAAGTAAAGCGCTTCAAGTTCAATGAGTAAAACTTTTTGGCATTTATTGTTGTGAATGTGAAAGTATTTCTGGAGATAAACAAATCATAGTTTTCATTGTTCTTCGAAAAGATTAAGATGTGAAAAGCATATTTAATTCGTTGAGTTTTTCTAAGTCATGATCAAAGGTTTATGTTGTGATGGCATAGATGTTACAGGATTGATATTCTGAGTATAATCGTAGTCCAAGGTTCTTGCCATCTCTTGATTCTGAGGTCATAGTTTACCCTTGTTCCAGGTTTCAAAAGGGGTCTCCATCTGATATCTCGGAGACGCAATTAGTCAAGAGTCTCTTTATAAGTTACATTTCTATGAATGAGTAAATGCATATTTGTTCTAACCTTTACTTTTCAGATCTCTCTCCCTGCTGTTCCCTACCCTAATTCCTTTCACCCGAATGACTTTAATAGCTTTCTGAGTTGGTGACGCCAGAAGGTGGGCCTTTTGGCAGCGACGTGCAGATCCTGAGGAAAGGACACTGTGACACTTGCTGGTGTCCTGCTTTAGAAGTTTCTCCAAGGGCTTGGAGTAGAGCTTGCCTCCTGTTGGAAGTCTCAGGGATATCAAAGACTTCAGCTTCATCTGCCTACAGCACTGGGATCTGTGCGTTTTGTGCTGCAAAAGAAGAAAAACCACTGCAATGCTGTCAACAATACCCCTGCCTGCACCGTGACCTAACAACGCCACACGGAGCCATGCCCCACGTTGCACCGCAACCCTGGTCTCATGATGCCACCACTTGATGCCGCCACTGAGCCGCTGCTTGCACCATGACCCCCGCACTCATCATCGCCTTGCTCACACCGTGGCCTTGGCATCCTCGATGATGCTGCTACCAGCTGACACAGACGCTGCTGCCTGCACAGTAGCCTGAGGACACTGCTCATGAGGTACACTACGCACCGTCCCACACTTCAGTCCCGGTTCACGATGCCAGCGCCATCAACTCCAGAGTCGTCAACAGATGCCTGTCTGCACAGCAACCCGTGGGTGCCGTATGAAGCCAGCCCCATGCCACACCATTGCCTTGGGCCTACCAACGACAGAGCTTCAGCAACGACGCCACCGATGCCTGCACCGTGACCTGGGGACACCACATGTCGAACTGTCCTGCTTCACACTGCAGCCCTGGTCTCATCAATGTCATCACCGAGCCGCTGCCTGCACCGTGACCTGTGGGCACCGCACGTCACATCGTCCCACTTCTCATCACAGCCCCGGCGCCATCCACGCCAGCGCTCCTGACTTCGTCACCAGCCCAAAGTTCAATCTGCAATGTGTGTGACTTCAAGGGCCCGACGACCCCCGCACCGACCTCCGGAACCCATGTCGGCGACACCAGCAACTCTGGGTCCCATTGCAAGGATCACGACGCCCTGCATTTCCAAGGTGCTGTTTGTGGGTCTTCCAGACACCGTAGCTGGCCCGCGACACTGCAGCTTGCCTGAACTGTTGGATTTGTTGTTCACGACTCCGTGATTTCCCCAGACAGTGCTATTGACTTCAAGGAACTGTATTTGTAAGGTCATTATTGCAAAATTCATATCTTTAGTATTGTATGTTGGATTTTTCTAATTTTGGTCTTGTTTTACATATATAAATAGTGGCTATTTTTCTAAAACTGGTGTGGTGTTCTTTTGTAGTGTTTTCACTGCATTACTATTTGTTATGTGCAAATGCTTTACACATTGCTTCTGTGATAAGCCTGACTGCTCGTGCCAAGCTACCAAGGGGGTGAGGAGGGGACATCTGAGCTAGGTAGCCCCCTTATCCTGACTAGAGTCACCCTACTTGGACAGGGTGCAAACCAACTGCCAACTAGAGACCCCATTTCTAACAGTGCAGCACATGCAGATGTAGAGGGCAGATATGTTCTAGTGTATAGACTTTTGGATGGGGCCGAGATCTGTCTGGTGAACATACATGTGCCCAAAGACCAAAAACAATGATAAAACTTTCTTTTGGACTCTTTTTAGAGATCATCACGCCATACATAAGGATCCCCTTCCTTTGGGTGGAGATTTCAACTGTATCCCAGATGAGGAAACAGCTAGATCAGTGGTTCCCAACCTTTTGACTTCTGTGGACCCCCACTTTATCATTACTGGATCCCAGGGACCCCCACCGAATCATTATTGGAATCCAGGCCCCCCCCCCACTGAGTCAGTACTGAAAGCTGGGGACCTAATCTTTTAATGTTATTACATTTTTTAAGCAGTTGTGGACCCCCTGAGGAGGCTTCGCGGATCCCCCGGGGTCCCCGAACCACAGGCTGGGAACCAGTGAGCCAGATAGATTATTTCTGAAACCCCAGATGGAACCTACTGGGGTGATGGCTAGATTAGATAGTATAGCCTTCTGGAGCTCATTAAATCAGACGCAAAAGGAGTTTACACATTTCTCACACACAGCAGGCTAGATAGCATACTGATATTACGATCACTGTAACTGAATCCTATGAAGCATGTTTTTGAGGTTTGTTAACACTGAAGAAGCATGGTTATGTATGAATGCATCTATACGTTGGGTACATATCAAACACCTGACATTTTATATGCACCAAACATGTACTCCTGATGTTTGACAATAAGCAAGGATTTTTACACATTTAAGCTACTACATAGTCTCTAGTCAGTCTTTTAAGACTTTTTTTTTAGGACTGTAAATTTTGAGCGTACATTGGCATCAAGATAAGCTAGTAAACATGACACAGAAGTGTTGCCATGTGATTTAGACCCCCTTATATTTTGTTTAAATGTCTCCTGAGGCACGTCAGTATGACACACCACGTGCACGTTACGTGAACTCTGTAGTAAATAGAGCCCCGAGCGCGTGCTCTGCAAATCAGACTGCATTTTAAAAGACACAGCTAGCCACGTCATTTATTTTATTTAGACACTGGGTGGCATTAGAATATTATTTTCCTAGAGGCTTGTATAACTATTGTTAACATTCTGGGTCTGTTTTTTTACTCCAAATATTCTTTATCCGAGTAAACTCATTTTGCATCATTTGGAGAGTGTGTTATCCCCCCAGGCCGGCTCTCTATTTTTTTACATACATAAAGCACTAGCCGGCAATTGCAGGCATTTTTTAAGAGTGTTTAATTTGTAAATTTTTCAGCTCACTCTTACAGCTTTCCAGTGGCGGCTCGTGGGAGGGAAAAGGGGCGGGCGGTGTGGTGGAGGGCTGGGGGAAGGAACACAACAAAAAAAACATACCTTTTTGCGCCGCACCTCACCGCTCCCATGCACTCCTCGACTGAACTGCAGGCACAGGCTCCCAGCCTGCCCTGATTCCGGTCCTAACGCTGCTTTCATGCTGCTGGCAGCATGAAAGCAGCATTAGGATCGGATGGAGTGCCCAGCCAGGGGGCTCAATGGCAAAGTGGAAGTCTCTCCCTGCTGTTTCCAACCCAGCAACCCAGCAACGCAGTGCCTGTGTTGCTGGGTTGGAGAGAGCCCAGTGCGCATGTGTGTTTGGCTAGCCAGCGATAGCCGGCCAAACATACATGCGCACTGCGGGCGAGTGCTGTGCAATCCCCCTCGTCCCCGTCACAACCCCATGGACCTGCCCCTTTTACTATAAAATGATAATAAACATAGTTTATTATCATTTTATAGTAAAAGTTTTGCAGCTGCTCTTGTTGGCAGGGGTGAAGCTCCTCCGCCATAGTGGAGGAGCCAACCCTGCAGCTTCCTGCTTTTTCCCTTTTCCCTTTTTCCTCTCCTCCGCCTTTCCCATATATGTCTTTTGCTGGCACTAAATGTCTGATGTAGAAAACTAAGTGCGGGCCCTCAAAAGTAAGTGTGGTGCCCTGCACCAGAAACCACCAGCTCAGATTAAGCACTGCTTTTAAACTGATTACAATGTGGCACAGTTCCTCACAGTTACAAAGCGCTAGCCAGTATCTGTAGTCTTCCAGTTTAGTCAGATTGCCATGTTGCAGCACATCGTGCTTTAGGCTTCCTTATAGATGCAAAGCACTAGCTAGTTGTTTTACTAACAACAATTTATTTTGACTAATTAAACCACTGATTCACTACATTTAACATATAAGTACTAAGTGATTTAATCAGTGTCATTGTTAAAATGGTGCCCTTTTTACAATATTACTGCTTGTATGCAGTGCTGGATTAAATCCTGTGGAGGCCCCTAGGCAGCTGAAATTTTGCCCCCCCCCCCCTTGCAAATTATCTCCTAACACGTTTTTAATTTCACCAACTAACAATTTCAGACGCCGACATTATGGGTCTACAAAAGAGTGGTGGCAAACGATATTTACACTTTGTCCAAGAAAATGAAAGAATTCTTAAGTCTCAGCCAAAAATGAGTAAAAGTGCCTGAACAAGATAGATTTGTTCTGTTATGGTAGAAATTGGACGGTGAAGTTTCTCAAACTTCATACTAACTCAGCAAAGCTAAGTTACTAACACAGATGAAATGTCAGGTGTATATGCTCGTCTGTGTTCTCGTAGCTTGTTTGTGAATATTCTACTAGGGTCTGGAGTCAGGGGGAACCTGCGACACACTAACTCACAGAAAGATTTGTTTCTGAAGGTTAGAGTCACTACAGTTTACAGAGTACCACAAACAATGTCATAATTTTTGAGACAGTAAGGGAATGATTTCCGACCCAAAATGGTGGTTATGAAAATATCTAATTGTGATACCAAATAAAAATCTAACCATTTAGCAATACATTTTAATTCATATTTGCTCATTTTTGTTGTTAAATTAATATAAATAATAAAATACAAAATAATAAATTTACTGATTTTTTATTATTGATATAATTAGGTTATTTTCACTATTTTGACACTTGTCGATAATTTACTTTAACACTAGAGGTGCTACTTTTCAATATGGAAAAAATGAACAGTGATTGCATTACAACCTACACATTTAAATTTCCCTATTTAAAACAGAGCCACAATGGCGGTTGTTTGCGGTACTCTGTAAAATGTAGTGACTCTACTAGAGGTTTCTCGTGCGTGCGCTCTAGTGGGCTAGCATTGAACTAAGTAGTATGCATGTCAACTGCTAGATGGAGACGACCATCACTACTGCACATTACACATACATAGTTTGCACCAATTTATTTTACAAACTGACAGCTGACAGAAGATGAGCCTTTAAGAGGCAAACCGTTATGTGATTCTGATGTCTATGGTTTATGTACTTTAAGTTGTTAATGGGTACACTACATTAATACAATATTTTCTCTATGGAACCTTTAATGTAAAGTTTTTTTTCTTTCAGTTGATCCATTTTTTCTATCTTTTGGAAACAATTTAAGAAAGCTTGATTGAAATTTTCTTTCAAGATCAAATCAATATTATTTTGATCCATTGTTGTGGGGCCCCCAAAAGGAGTGGGGCCCATAGGCTGGTGCCTACTTTGCCTATTTGGTAGTCCGGAACTGCATGTGTGTTCCTGCCTCAATATAATTGAGTATTTCGATCCGTTTTGAGTAAATTTGACCTAAAACCATTTGGCATTTAGGTCCACCTGATCTTCTATTAGAAGGAGTTCTTGTCAGAGCCATAGTACGCGTGACCATGACGGCATTCATAAGTAAATTCAGAGTTCTTCTTGTATATTTAGTTTTTTTTTATCTACTACACAGAAGCAAATCATGCAGTTGTGCAGAGTAATCATTGTGCATGTAGATAGTCATGACATCCTCTGATCTTTGTTTGTGTAGACACGTTTGGATTTGGGCATTTGTTGTTGACCAAGAAGTAAGGTGGCTACCCTGATATTCTAATTGATACGTGTTGCAGAGACGACAGCTATGGGTTAATAATTATTGACTATACCGTTTTGTCACATTGTAGGAAGCAACCATCTTATTGTCCTGATGTACAAATGATTTCTAGGGGATCGAAACGTCAACATATCCATTGTGTTGGCTTGACAAATAAATGTACATTGAACATTGAACTAGCATTATAATTAGAGTTTTAAATTAGTTTGTGTAAACAGCAGGCAAAATTGTTCCTTTTTTACTTGCTTTAGTAGTGCACCTTCACAAATTTGTGATATTCCCAATGAACACTTCATTGCTGTATGGAGCACCTATTATCAAACTTCTTATTATGACAATAGGGGAAAAAAAGACTCATATTTTGGTTTCCTGGGATGGTGAACCTACTTGTATGCCTAATGAAAGGCGTCTGTCAAGATGAACAATGTCCCCATATAGTACAACAGGTTGCCCAGGTTTGGTTATGGAAATTATGTGCAGTTACCAATTTGGTGGCTATAACCTTTTTTTGAGGATTGACAAAAACATGTCCATGTCAAGGTGAAAGAAGGGAGGATGCAAGACTCTGAGTGAATTGTATCCAGGAGTTGCATGTGCAGATGCACAGGATTCGTTTGCTATAGACTCAGGCCAATTCCTACAATTTGCCAAGATGACCGGGACAGCTAAAGACATATGGATTTGTTTACTGAGAACCGAGAACCCCAGGGCAGACACATACTTTGGAGGTCATGGCATGATATGGGATTGATTTGACGTTTGCACTCCCTCCTTTATGAAGCCTTAAAGAAGGACAGGGCAAAAGTAATATTGACAGCACAACCCAAGTGGGAAGAGAACCTGCAGGAATCTCTGGCAGAGGGAGAGTGTGGTAGAGCAAGTGCACATGTATGAGAGGTGTCTGGCAGTTGCAAGTTTTAAGCTTGCATATTTTAAATACTGCACCACACTTATCTCTCACCCATAAGACTGTACAAAATCTATCCAACCAAACCTGGCATGTTCAAGATGTGGCATATGTGGTGGCTACACAATGGCTATCCAGTAGTAGACCCACTGTAGTAGCATTGATTAGGGATGTCAGAAGGGGCATCAGCAGTGGAGATGCACATGCTTGAGATAAGGACGTACAAAAGGGCTTATAATGAACGAAAGATATGGGTGGGTATGCTACAGGAGTCGATAAAACCTACGGCAATGGTATCTTCCATAGAGACTCTAAGTGTAAACAGTTAGGTACGGGTCACTCCTCCATAAGGGCAGAGGAGCATTTGCCCCACCCTTCCCCCGCAAGCAGCAACTGCTGCCAATTCTTTCACAAGGAAGGGATGGCAAACACAGTTATCCTTTCCTTGTGAAAGGGGTGGGCACTGGGGGTGATGAGCAGAGGGTAGTGCACTGTGCACTCCCCTCAGAGCGCATGTGTGTTTGGCCAGCTGTCTCAGGCCAGCCAAACACACATGCGCACAGGGCCCACTTCAGCCCAGCAACACAGTTTCCGGGCTGGAGAGAGCCTGCACAGGCTCCCAGTCTGCCTGGGAGCTCCCTGGCTGGGCTCTCCCAGCCAATTCTAATGCTACTTTGAGCAGCTTCAGGATTGGCCACAGGGCAGGCTGGGAGCCTGTGCCTGTGTGCAGCAGAGGACCGGTGCGGCGCAGGAGCGGAGGTAAGTTATTTTTTATTTTATTTTATGAAATGTTATTAATTCCCTCCTCCCTCCCCTTCCCCGTGCACCGTCCCACCCCAGGAATCACCGCGAGCTGGGACTGCAGTTACGCCCAAGAACAGGAATAACTAAAACGTTAAAAAGTAACAGTAGATCCTGATTCGGGGTGGGGAGGCATATTAGAGCTTGTGGTAGAGGCCTGTGATAGAGGCGAAATTATGTTACATGTCGTTAATGTATGAGCCCGGATTCGCAGTGCAAGGACATTGATACAATAAGTTGCTGCAACTAAGCTACAGCCTTACTATATGTATGGCAGTCATAAGCAGAACTGAAATCACTATGCATATAACCTCCTACCTTTTTTTTTTTTTTTACAAACTGGGGTCAATTAGCAAGGCTGGTTTTTATTTGTATTTGAAAAATCAAAATAAAGACCATAAACAAAACCCCAAGAAAAGTGACTCAAATGCTAAACTGTATAATCAATAGTGATAGTGATTGAATACCGGTTCTTTTCTTTCTTCAAAAGCTATTCAGTCATTGTTTCGCAATGAAACGAATACTAAACAATAAATGCACGAAGGTCTCACATGATGCACCAGTTCAATAAAAAGTGATGCAGCACACAAGTTTGTATGCATTCGAAAAAAGGACATTATTAAGGAGTACAAACTGGTTGACAAATCCTGATTATGACACGTCAGTTCTCAACACCTTAGTTTTTCAAAACTGTAGCAATCAGTATGTCAGCCTTTCACCCTCAGGCACACTAATGCAGAGGACCATCATCAAAGACTATTAACGTTATTTAGAACAGGAAATATCATTGTAAAACGTGCTTCTACCATGTAGAAATATATAGTTTACTAGGGAAGCAACATATTCCAATTACGTGTGTCTCAGCTTCGAAGATGCCTGGCAAGAAGTCCTTGTAGGTGTAGTGATACCTTTTTGCCTGGGATAGTGTGGTCTTGTTGCGGATCACATGCTGTGCACACTCCTGCCATCCGGTGCTGGGTTCGGAATATTACTAACATTACTACTCGTTTTTTTCTGAGCCTTTGTTTCGTTTTCAGGTGTTCTGAATATGACTTCTGACCATGATCACTCGCTCTCGCACTCACAAAACACAAGGACACAGACTCCACCTTTTCTGCCATCTGGTTCGAAGCCGTTTGTCACCCCTGGGAACTGATGGTGGTGACTTGACACCAAAGCATAGAATGACAAAGACAGAGAAGGAAGATAGAAAGCACCAAGGCTACTAGAGAGGTAAGAGGTTTGATGCCAAACTTCAGCTTTTCACCTGACCGGATCGTGCCATATCACAATGACTAGGAGTGGGGCGGATTTTGGAAAACAAGTTTTTTTCATTCGGTCCCTCATGTAACACCTGTTTCTTTTGGACACACCTCCAGAAGGTGTGTATCCTCTGTTTAACAAGGGAGCATTTTATGGGCTGATAGTCAAGCTTTTCAGTCTCCACCAATCCAGAAAATGATTACATGCAGAAAGGATAGACATTGGGGACATCTCACTCAAATAAAGCACATACTCACTTCCGTACAAGTGTCCTGCTCTGAATAATCCTAAATGGTGTATAAAGAAGTGTGAAAAAAGCACTGAAATGAGGGGCTTGGGAGAAGAGCCACAACTGTTTCCAGTAATTTGTTTTTGGGTGAGGAGACTTTGGGCCACTCTCTGTATTAGACTGCCTCAGACTGAGGAACCTGTAGAGCTCCAAAAGTACCCATGAAGCCTGCAGTGACCATGGCAGTAAAGTCCACCTACACCGGTGTAATGAAAGCTTGGGGAGGGCTGCAAGGTATAGTAAGTGGTGGGGGGCATCTAGTGTGCATCCCACCCTTTTGTTTAACTCTCTGTTGAAATGAGAATTCACAAAATCCGGTTACACCACAGGTCATGCTGAGGCATATCCTCTGAATTTAGATTGCAGAGTGAACCCTCAGGTAAAACAAGCCATGCAGGCTAGGTCATGTGATTATTTGAATTTATTAGGATTAATTTTCAGCTGCACAGCAACTCAAGCTCGTGAACAGTTCAGCCTTTATCACAATCCAGTCACCGTGTATCTGTTTTTTCCCAATCTTCCCCTCTTAGTTTTTTTTTTCAAAACATTGTTACCCACATTATGGGCCCTGTTTTTAACCCTCACCTCGCTTCTCCGAGTGATGAAGCATAAGCACAGGCGCCCAAGTGCAACCAAGTGAGTTGTCCTACCAGTATAGAAGTAAAAGTAAGGCATAATTAGGGTGTAGTGGACCCCCACACTACTAGTTCCCAGGGCCATTGCATCTGTTTCACCACCAATAGGAATGAATGCCCCTGCTGCCTCTGTCTTTCTTACTCTCCGTGTGTCTCTCCCACCCTGCCCCATGTGTCAGACGTCTGGTCTGTCCCTCTCAAAGTTCTTGACCCATCCTTTTCCCCTCACCTTGTTTCTCATCTCACTTTCTTTTATCTCCCGCCTTTGTCTTCTTGCCTGTCTTCTTTCCTTTTCCAGGTGTCTTTCTCGATTTGGTAAGTGATCATCCTGGCTTTCTCCATATTCAGTGTCATCTGTGTCCTTATCATGTCTCTCGCCTTTGCTCTTTTTCTCCCTCGCCCATTCTGTTAAGTCCTTCACACTTGTCTCTTTTAATCATTTGCCCTTTTACTGATCAGTCTCTGTTGTTAATCTGCAATCTCTCTCTTCGTAGCACATTCTTTTTGTTCCCCTTTTTTGTTCTCGTGTCTCTGTCTCTCCATTTCCCCTCTGCTGTGTTTCTCCCAGTATCCTCGTGCTCACTGAAAGTGAAAGTAATAGGGACTGAGGGGCATATTTACACTCAGTTTGCGCCGAATGTGCGTCAAAAAATTTGACGCACATTCAGCGCAAACTTTGCCCCATATTTAAACTTTGACGCCCGACCCCGCGGACGTCAAAATTCCACCATGTGCGTCATTTTTTGGAAGCGGGAAACTGCCTTGCGTTAATGATATGCAAGGTAGGCGTTCCCTTCCAAAGAATGACTTTAAGGCCTGTGCGCCTTATTTACACCCCAGCGTCATTTTGACGCACAGGAGGGGGTGGGCCTTAAAAAACGTTGCACAGCCTGATGTGTGCCATTTTTTAACGACTGGGTCAATGGCGCAAGTGCGGTTTGAGGCCTGATTTTTGCCTCAGATCTGACTTGCACCATTTTTTGACGCACAACCCCCATTTTCCCATACGCCTGCGCTGCCTGGTGTGAGTCATTTTTTTTTTACTCCGACCAGTCCGCAGCGCCGGCTAACGTCATTCTATAAATAAGGCGCCCGCATGGCGTATTGGAATGGCGTTAGCCGGCGGTGACATTTTTGACGCACAACTGTGTTGGCGCAGATGTGCGTGAAAAAGTATAAATATGCCCCGGAGTGTTTTGCAATGGCTCCTTTCAACAACTAAATAATTCAGAAACCTTGTTAAAGCGGCCGTTTTTGTTTTTTACATGTCTTTGTATAGACTTTGCAGAGGTAATTTAGCGTTCTGTTTAGAAAGGGGAAATTCTGGGGCCCCCACTCTGCGGACCCCGTGATACCCTCTGTGCACGTGGATCACAGGCAATGAAACACACGCTGCAGGGTACAATGTCTGCACTGATACATAGCTCTGTAACTGGCCCGAAAGAGAACCCTGAAAAACAGATCACACTGAAAAAGTCTAGTCCAGGAAATGCACCACTCTCCAAAAGAGGATCAAATCAATGAAACTGACTGACCTCAAAAACAGGAGTCACATACAAGCCCACATTTTAGAAGAGAAAAGGGAGAGTTTAAAAAAAAAATGCAAGAATGCATTTCTCCCATTGACTTATATCGGGCCTGAATCTGTTATGTATGGAATTTGCACGTCTGCTGCTGGAGGATCGGATATTAGATAGCAAATGGATGTTTTCTTTTCCTTACCTGTCAGGAGCACAGGCCTGCAGGAGCAGGTTACGGGCAGTGCATACTCTGAGTTACACAACACCAGGCCCTGTCAGCTGAATCCAGCAGAGGAATCAGGGTTTTACACACAGGAACCGGGAGGCGAGGGACTAGCCTTGAAATCGGTAGTCTCACCCCTGAATCAGGAAGGTTGGCATGTCAGTTCAGGACAAAGATTGTCTTGAAACGAAGATCAGAACTGTGATATAGAATGAGTTAAGGGGAAGCTTAACTTCTACTTAAAGATTGG
Organism: Pleurodeles waltl; assembly: GCF_031143425.1. Taxonomy (NCBI): domain Eukaryota; kingdom Metazoa; phylum Chordata; class Amphibia; order Caudata; family Salamandridae; genus Pleurodeles; species Pleurodeles waltl. The sequence continues at coordinate 913,960,220 of NC_090446.1, forward strand.
GCACCAAAAGAGGCTCGCTCCAAAAAACAAAATGGCTTTAAGAGGAGAGAACACTACAAGAAAACTCTCACCCATGTCTGGAAGAGTTTCATCTCCAAAAACAGAAGTTTGTTTTTGAGGCTCATGACTCAGAAACCCCGCACAGTTCGATGAGACCGGATATGAGACAAAGAATATGCATAGCATTGTAATGCAGGATATTTACAGCACAGAATCCACCATCCCAAACTCCATCTTTGTATGATCAGTCACATAAGAAAAAACATTCATCTTTGTGGAAACAAATTTGAGGGCACTGCAACATTATCCTATTTCTAAGAAATAAAAGGCTGTGAAAAGCTTGATGGCCACAGTGAACAAACATGAATCTGCTGTAACCATCTTTGAATTGGATTTAAAAAAAAATCATTCATTCATTCATAAAATGCACCTCTTGATGGTATCCTCTACCCACCCTTTCTGGCTCAATCCTGCATAGAACTTTTAAAGAGCCTGGATCGTCCAGCATCTCCTATAATCTTTCATGCCATAAGATTCAGATAACTTTCCAGCACCAGAGTACTGGAAATCAAGGTAGAGCCACCCAGAAACCCATAACAGCTCCAGCATTGTCAGAAATCAAATTTGAATTGGAGGCATCAGAATCAGATCCACTGCCTGATGTCTCATTTTAGCAGTGACCCTGGTTACCATTGTGAAAGAAAACAATTCACATCTCTGAGCCCCTGGCCATTCCAGAAGATTCACATCCACTCAGCTGTGGCTTCCAACTGAAATATTCTGGATGCAAAGAGATCTGTCTCACAAGGGCCTTGGCACTTCATTAGTGTTAGAAACACTGTGCAATCCAGCATCTATCTCATAGGCAACTGTTCCAAAAAATCCTTTTGTCAGCTCCACCAGATTCCTGTGTCTGGTTACTCCTAGGTGGTTGATGTACTTGACCACTGTTATGTTGTCCATTTTCTGAAGGACACAAAGGACCCTCTGTCTTTCGTAAAAGCTCTGAATATGAAAGGTTTTGCCAGGGTTTCCAGACAGTTGATATAAAGAGGAAGCTCTGCTTCTGACCACCTTCCCCTCTGGAATATGTCCACATCTAGCCTCTCAGCATCAGAAGCTGGTGTCTGATTCAGTTCCAATATCCAGAGTCAAAATAAAAATTGCCCTTCCTTTCCAGGCCTCTACTGAATCTTCACCCTGGCCACTTATGTAAGTATAACCAGCTCTGAATACTTATTTCATTTTCTTTAATCAGAGGCTTTCAATCTTTGCAGGGCCCTGTAGTGAAGGAGGCCCACGAAGACAGCAGTCCTACTGACATCGGGATATCCTTTCCCTTCTGAGAATGTTCCTCAATTCCTTCTTGATCCCTGTCATCTTCTTTGCAAGGGGGTTCAAAATAGTTACCAAAGAATCTATCACAAACCCTTGAAAAATTTAGAAATATTTTGGAACCAGTTCCAGCTTCTATTTATTGATCACAAAGCCAAGTACTGAAGTAAAGTATTAGTTTTGTTCAGATTGCGCTTCAGACACTGACAGGACTGATCTAGCCGTATAATGTCCTTCAGATATACAATGAATCATATCTCCTGCATTCTAAAGTGTTACACCGCTGGTCGTAATAGATTGGCAAAGCACCATGAGCCAGAGGACAGACCGCAGAGAAGTGCCACAAATTTTCAAATTTGATCTCTTCAGCTGAACTATAAAATCCTCCTGTGAGGAGTAAAAAAAGAAGGACCATCAGATAAGCACCCTTTAGGCTCAGTCACACTATCCAGTCCTCTTAGAGACAAACGCCCATCAGAAACTGGATACGTTCCATCCTGAAGCCTCTCATTGAGCTTACTCAAATTTTACTGGCCTAAAGCCCTTGTCATTTTTTCTCCACCAAAAAGATATTGCTCAAAAGCCCTCTGTGGTGGAGTACCAACCTGTAAATGAATCCTTCCTTTTCCATTTCAGCCACTTCCAAATCTTGAAGGAAAATCTCCAAAGACACATGATCTGAAATCTCAAGAGCTAGGGTCTCAAAATCTGCACTAGAGTTCCATAAAATTCTACGTGAAAGCCTTTCACTCTTCCTAGGACACATTGGCCCCCCATAATCTTTGCCCACTGCCCCACAAACAGTCTTAATCTGCCACCAGTCTTAGATTGACAGAAGGGAAAATGCTTACCAGGGTATCTACCTGGAGCATTAGCTTCTCCTCTGAAACCTCAGTCTCCCCTATCTCTTGCTCCAGCTCGAAAAATGAAAGAAAGTTCCATATTGACTTATCTCTTGCCAATATTTATTCCTCCTACCTTGTCCCCTCTGGGGACCTTGCAGGCAAGGAACACCAGAGAAGCATCTTCTGCCACTTCTGGCCCAGGGTACAACCTTTCCCAAAACACTTTTCTATGGATGTTTGCACCTTGTCCAAGGCTGAAAAGTAGTCCCAAACTTCTCCAACTCCTTAATAAAAGTGTTGCTTACCAGGTAAGCTGCACGATAGGACCCGAAACAGAAGTAGCCAAATCCCCTAGCTTTGGGCCTACCTTTAATAGGAGTGAATATCTACATTTGGTTGATAGGGCACAGTTGGCATTCCCAATCATGCAGACAGCTCTCTGAATCCAACCTGAAAAAACATCTGCTGACATGTGAACCTCTGAGGACTTCGATCTTCCCCCAATTCCAGGATCTTGATAATTGGTTCAATCACATTCAGAAGCATAACCTGGCAGGCCTTCCATGAGCGGCCTATCCCTTTTTAGGGATATTTCATGTCCTTAGCCAGAAAAAGGCACATTTTTGCATCTGTATCAGGGGTCGCTGTTACCTTACCATCTAAAGACTGGCAAGAACACTCCACCCTCATGCTATCTATCACCTCCTCAAGGAATTGTTTTATCTTTTTAGTCACATATTCTACAAGGGTAGGGATCCCCTCCAAGTCCCTATGTTGCTATAACTGGTCTGGCTCAAACATATCCAACTGAGTCCGATCTTCATCAGCCTCTCTAGCTGAAGGAGGTCAAGGGTCCCAGGATTTGCTGCATCCCAGTTCTTCATACAATCACACCTTGTTACAATGCAAAATACAACTCTCGAAGGACTTAAAATGATTTATTGGAGCAGCACAGCATCAGACAACCAGCTGTCATGGAAGCAAAGGAAGCAAAGGAAATGTGTTGCAGCACCTTCCAAATTCCATGCTGTTACCAAAATAGCAGTTATCAGAGGTTTAAAAGGAAACAAGAATGTAATGAACCATAATAATACCTTAACTAATTAAATATATAACATATATACAACAGACAGCAACTGATAATATAACACATCTTTCCCCTCAATAAATAAAAGGAAAGGAAAAAACATACTATGATGTAAAATCTTTATTGTTTGCAGAAGTGCGTCTCATTCTGGTTGTTCTCTTAACTCTAGAGGCCACACATTCACCAAATACAGTTTCCTCTCTTAGTACTGGCACATTATTTTCAGCACAAAATACACTTTCCACTCTTGGTACCAACACATAGGCCCCCATTACGAGCTTGGAGGGCGGCAGAGGCTGCCCGCCAAACTCGTACCGCCATCAGGCAGCTTGTGCGGCCAGAACACCGCCAGCCCTATTAGGAGTTCACCGCCGGCCCTGAGGTGAACAGGGCCTTAATATTGACACCGGCTCGTAATTGAGCCGGCGCCAATGTGGCAGTGCGGCGGGTGTAGCAGCACCTGTCGCGCTTTCCACTGCCTGTAATTCGGGCAGTGGAAAGTGCGATGGGGCTGCCCATGGGGGCCCATGCCAAGTGCATGGGTAGTGCAGGGGCCCCTATGGGGCCCACAGCACTCCCTTTCCGCCAGCCTTTGCATGGCAGGGCTACCTCCATACAAAGGCTGGCGGAAAGGGGACTCGTAATCCCCAGAGCAGCACTGCCCTGGTGGATTACAACTGTCGAGACCAGTGGCAGTGCCAGCGGTCCGACTGTGGCACTTTCGCAGCGGTTGTAATGTCACGGGCAGACCGCTACCGCGACCCTGGCGCTCTGGTGACTGCCACGGTCATAATTAGGCCCTTAATCTTTAGCACACTATTTCCTTGTAACACTCTCTTCAAGCCATACTGGCTTGTCAACTTTAGGGAAAAATGTTTCCTCCTCTCTTTTCTTCATAACTGATTCACCAATAAATTGTTGCTTGCATTTTGATACACGTCTCACGTTCCATACATTTCCACCCTGAGTTACTACACTGTTGGTATTAACTTTCACCACTTTCAAGGCTCTGCTATACTTTGACATACCTTTTGCCATAATACCTGGTAGCCTAATTTCCACACAATCTCCCACTTGGAAACTTGGTTTCTTGACCTTCCACTTGGTATCATACCATTCCTTCATCTTACTTTGCTTTCCTCTCCACTTTTCTGCTTACCAGATCCACATCTGCTTTAACACTCCTTTTTCCCCTTCTCTTTCTGAGCCACCATGGACACATACTAGTCACAGGATTTCTTCCTTTAAGCAACTTGAATGGACTATCTTCAGTAACAGTATGGGGTGTTACTCGATACAGCCATAACTTGTCCCTCAATATATTTTTCCATTCCAATCCAAACGTACATGCCTCAAACAGCCAATCCTTAGGCACACGGTTACATCTCTCAACATGGCCATTTCCTTGGGGTTCACATAGAGCTGTAGTAATATGCTGGATTCTGTAGTGTTTAAGAAAATCTTCCATTTCCTCAGACTTGAGTTGAACACCATTATCAGTGATTAGGATTTCTGGGTACCCTTATCTTGAGAATATTTCTTAGAGAAACTCAATTACTATTCTAGTAGTAATTTGTGTAACAAACTTGATTTCTGGCCATTTTGAATTGTAATCCACAAGCACTAAGGGAAAATGGGCCTCTTTGTGGCAATGAGTAAAATGGCCTTGAAATCTTCTGCCAAGGAAAATATGTCCACTTTAAAGGTTTCAGAGGAGCAGGAACTACTTTAAGAGACCTTTTTCCTCTCACACACACATCACTCTCTCTGATTATTCTATCCATCATCCTATCCATTCCTGGCCACCAAAAACGTGTTCTAATGAGTCTCTTTATGGAGGGCATACCCAGATGTTGCTTATGGGCTAACTGAAGAATTATTTGCTGCATTTTAGCCAGAGGGACGCACTTTCCATCCTTGAACATCAATTCTCCTTCTAGCTCCAACTCATCAGATACTTTCCAAAATGGCAAACATTTCAGGGTTCAATTTCTCTTTCTTAGGCCACCCTTCTAATACATACTCTTTCACCTTTTTTCACAGTTTATCCTTGGTCCCACTCTCCATCCACAATCCTTCACCATTTCCTTCAAATTCTTCTTCCACAACATCCTTAATAGTGGCAATCATATCTAGTTCTTCTTTCACCTCATTCTCATGTTCTGTACTACATGGTAACCAGGACAGATAGTCGGCTGTGACATTGTTTTTCCCTGGTACATACTAAATTTTGAAACAGTATTCTTGCAATCTTGACATCAGCCTTGCAATGCAAGCAGCAGCATTCCGACCACCCCCCAGAGATACAATGTGTACAAAAGGTTTGTGATCCTTTCTCAAAAAGAAATGGCTGCCCCACACATAGTTGCGAAGGTGCTCAATTGCCCAAAGGCACCCTACTGACTCTTTCTCTATTACATCACTCCTTTCAGTGTCCTTCAGAGTTCTTGATGCAAATGCTACAGTCCATTCTTCTTTTACACATTTCTGGAATAACATACCTCCCAAACCATACATACTGACATCTACTGTAATTATACATTCCTTTCCCTCACAAAAAGGTTTAAAAGTGGGTGCTTCCAGTTTGTCACTCTTGACTTGTTGGAGTGCTCGTTGCTGTTCATCAGTCCAATTAAGCAGAGCATCTTTCCTTGTTAATGTTCTCAGAGGTTCCATTTTTGTTGCAAAATCTTTAATGAATTTACTATAATATTAACACATGCCTGCGAAAGATAGTAACTTCTCCTTAGTGTCAGGGGCAGGTGCTTTCACAATGGCATCAACAAAGGACTTTTTCGGTACCACTCCTTCACTAGACAATCTATGTCCTAAATACTCCACAGAACTTTTGAAAAGTTTACATTTGGTTTCTTTCAAGGTCAACCCCCACTCTTCCAATTGTTTACACAATTGTCTATGATGAACCAAATGTTTCTGATAATTCCTTGAATATTTGATAATGTCATCCTGGAAACACATGAATGCATGTCTTTAAATATGTGGTACATAGCTCTTTAAAAAACTGGCACCACTGAGGCCAGACCGAAAGGCATCCTCTTAAATTTAAGAAAAGCAGTGTAGTGCTTGGAATCTTGAATCAGTTCTATTTGATGATAGGCGGATCTTCAATCCAACGTGGAAAAGACTGTTGCTCCCCCTAGCATACATACCACTTCAATATTAGGAAGAGGACGACAATATATTATGATATTAGCATTCGGTGCCCTCTAATCCACACACAGTCTCAATGTTTTGTCACTTTTCTGTGAGAAAACTATGGGAGACACCTATTCTGAGAACTCAATTTTTTCTATAATTCCATCTCTCACCATGTCGTCCAACATCACTTTTAAGTCTTATCTTCATTTATAGGAACATTTCTCAGTTTCTGTTTTATGGGATTAGCCTCTTTTTTCAATTTAGTCCTGTGTGAATATTCTGTAAATTTGCCTAGCCTATCGGTAAAGACTTTAGGGATCTGGCTACATATACTTTGTCTTCAGCGCATATATCTGTTACCAGCAATACAGGCTCTTTGCTTCCAGGATTAAGAACTATACTCAACTTCCATTGGTCTTTTCAACCCAGTACATTCACGCCTCTTTCAGCAACATATAATTTGATCTGATCTATTCTCTCTTTAAACTCTAATTCAACTGCCACATACTCCACGATATCGATAGTGCGTCCATCAAAACTCTCAGCAATTATATCAGATGCCTTTAAATTGTGTATGTCCATTACTCCTGAGAATTTTTCAAGGAAATATTTCCTAGTGATAATAGTCCATGGACAGCATGGATCTGCCATTAGTTCCAACTCAACGTTTAAGACTTTCACAACCCACTTAGGTGGACATTTGATTTCTTTTTCTTCCTCAATTTTACTGATCTTCCTAATAGAAAACACTACCCCTTTATTGTACCCTTCTCTTCAGCCACACTCACATTTGGTATCCTGCTCCCCACCATCTTCTAGACAAGAAGCTTTTTTTCTACGAGCATTGGTATTCTTCTTTATATCATTGCATACACTGGTAAAGTGCCCTACATGTCTGCACTTTTTGCAATCCTTGCCAATAGCAGGACGCTGTGCACAGGAAGCAATGTGATTGGTACTACCGCATCTATAACATACCGCCACTTTCTCACCTCTTTTTGTATTAGAGCGTGCACTGGTCACATTGCATACATTGATATCAGTATTATTTACTCTGCATACATCTTCACTACTAACAGCATTTTTGTTTACAGAAGACATCTATTTTTCTGATTGCTCTAAAGCTTTTGCATTGGCAATTGCATCATGTAGTTTGGGATCTCCCATCACCCACAATTGTTCCTGTATTTATTTCTCTTAACATGTACTATGATCAGGTCCCTGATCATTTAATCAGTCATGACCCAGAAATTACATGTCATTGAAAGTCCTCTTAGTGCTTGAAGAAATTCATCAAAAGATTAATTTTCTTTTTGTGACCTGGTGTAGAATTTAAACCTATTTAGCGCAATACTGGTGTTGGGTTTGCATCTTCCATTCTTAAAAGGGCTTCTTGATATACATCAATGTCTTCTTCCTTTACTTGAGGTAAAGTCCTAAAAACAACCTGACCCTCTGATCCTAAACAGTGTAATAAAATATTTTATTTCTGTCCGCACTGATACTTTGACCATCAATGACACACATATAATTCACAAATTCTTCTTTATCTCACCCATGGCATTACTGGTTCCTCTTTAGCTGGCAGAAATTTGACTGGGGGGTCAAATTGCATTTTTATAATTATAAATGTAGTAGTCCTATTGTTTGATAAATGAGAATATTTAACTTGAAAACATCAACAATCAAAATCAATTTTAAGATAAACCTTTAGAACAAATAGTCCCAGTCCTCCTTGTTGTATATTCACTGCGATGTAAGAAATACTTCTATATTTTTAGGTTCAAATCTTTTTATTGATTTTATATCAAAATTTGCAATACAATACAAAACTCACACCTTCAACCTTGGGCTGGTGAGGGACAATAAAAAAGAATTAACATTAGTTAGAGACAGAAGAAGAGGGAGAAAGAGCACCTATGTTGTTAAGCAGATGTCTACGGTTGCGTGGCTATTGTGAGGTTCATAGCATACAAGTATCCAGGGTCCTCATCTGTGATATGAAGAGCTAAGCCGATACTTGGTCTGTAGGAGTGAGACGGAGTACTCGTAAATAAGTTGGGCATGTAAGTTCTACAAATTCTTGTGAGAGGTATGTCAAACAGGGTCCCCAGGTTTTGTCAAATTGGGGGAGTCTTTGATCAGCTGTGGCTGTCAATTTCGCCATACTTAATAGGTCCCAGAGTCTGTGAAGCCAATCTAAGTGAGTGGGTATGGTGTCTGTGCCCCATCGTGCAGCAATGCTTGTTTATCTGCACAAATGGCAAGCATGATAGCTCGTCCCTGCAATTATTTCAGTGGGTAATGAGGGACATCCGGTAGGCCCAGGAGAACATAACTCGGAAATCTAGGTATCTGTATATTGTACATCTTATCAAGGGCGTCTAGGACCTCAGACCAGTTCCGATGGAGCTTTGACCATCTACAAAGGAGGTGGATCAGTGTCCTTTCCCGTGTGCACCCTCACCAACAGTATGCCCCCCCCAATCTCTCCTCCATTGGGCACTCTTGCCGGTGTATAATACCAATAATGCATAACTTTTAGTAGGGTTTCCTTCCCCGCTACACTTCGGGCTGAGGAGGCTGCTCGTTTAAGGATATCTGACCACTCCCGAAATGTAAAGGAGTGCTCACATTTCTTTTCCCGTTGGCGTTGTGCGGAGGGCTGCATATTGTTGATAAAGGTGTAGATATTGGAGAGAATGCATTTGTCAATGCTTCTAGTTAGGAGCCATTTCTCAAATGGGGGTGTCTCGTGTGAGGCTTGATAGAGGCTTGTGTAACTCAATGACCAATGGCGAGATATTGCCACCAGGCATTTTCAGGAATACCATAGTGTTGGATTTGGGCAAAGGTCAGTAAGCCTGATCCTTCGAATAGATCACCCACCCTTTTACAATTTGCCTGTTGCCACGCCAAGTAACTGGAGCCCTGATGTGCGGGAGGAAAGTCTGGATTATTCATAATTGGGGTGAGGGGGGAGAGGCAAGTGCAAAGCCTCTTACTCATCTGTATTCTGTCCCAGACTCCCATTGTGGCTCTCAGAATAGGAGATATATATACTCCTGGTGGCCTATAGGGTTTAGGAAGCTATGGTATCTTCCATATACGAATGCCTGTGACAGCCTGATCTATGAAACACCAATGTTTTTCTGTGTGGGATCTGTTCCACTCCACTAGGTATCGCAGTTGGGCTACGTGGTAATAGTGGGTAAGGTGAGGGATCCCCAAGCCCCCAATCCCCAACGGTAGGAAGATCTGCTTCTTAGCTATACATGTCTTCTTCCCTTCCCAAATGAACTCTTCTATGTGGCGTTTTAAGTTAGCCAAAATTTGGGGAGGAGGGTCCAGGGGTAACGTCTGCATAACATACAGAATTTTAGGCTATAAGGTCATTTTTACTGCTGCAATGCGGCCTAACCATGAGAGTGCTTGGGCCTTCCATTTGTGTAGATCAGTACATGTTTTTAGTAGTAAAGCATCATAATTGGAGACTGCAACTGTAGTGAAGTGAATATGGAGTCCCAAATATCCCACTCCCCCGTGGCCCAGATGAATGGAAAGTATTGTTGCCACTGCTACCGTTAAGTTTAGAATCTGGGAATTTTGTAGGTTCACTTTAAACCCAGAAGCTCGACCAAAGATCTCTAGTTCTTCCATCAGTGGAGGCAAGGACTGGAGGGGGTGCGCCAGAACTACGACAACGTCATCTGCATATAATACTAGTTTATGGTCTTGTCCACCCATTGAGATACCCGTTATCAGGGGGTTTCGTCTAATTTGCTCTGCCATGGGTTCCATGTATAGTGCAAAAAGTAATGGAGAAAGTGGGCAACCCTGCCTAGTGCCTCTAGTCACCGGAAAAGGGGATGGCATTAGCCTATTGACCCCAACCATTGCATTTGGTCTATTGTAACTGCACTGTATCCTGTCAATGAGTCGCCTACCCAGGCCCACCTTCCGCAACACTGCAAACAAGTATGGCGGGTGCACCCGGTCAAATGCCTTTTCAGCGTCTATAAATAGAATTAATGCTGATATTCAAGACCGCTGAGTTTTATCCACTAGGTGGCATATACGTTTGACGCTGCCACTGCGTTCAGAAATGAATCCGGCTTGATCTAGGACTATAATGTCTTGCATATAAGGGGCCAGTCGATTCGTCAGGATAGAGGTGAAGATTTTGGCGTCTACATTGATCAATAAAATTGGTCTGTATGATGAGCAGTACCGTGGTGAGTTTCATGGGGTCTGTGAGGTAACATGCAGGAGCAGAAATTTTACTGATAAAAATCTATAATAAATATGTACTGCTCTTGATGAACTAATGTGTGGTTTTAATGACGATGCTAACAAAACGGGTGTTTTTTGTAAATGGCCACCATAATCCATTTTGTTTTCTAGTTAGGCTAACTTAAGTATAAATGGAATCGTTTTTCATTATTCAATGCTTACACAAGAAGAGTGTGTTTAATAGTTTATAGATGTGTGAACAGCTACCCCTAGTAGAATTTTATAATAGACCAGGTCAAAATAGTGTGGAGTAATTGCTAAAGTTTGACTGTCTTATTGTTTAGAAAACGTTACTAACGTATGTTTTCCCCTCGAGGATGGAAGTAGAAGCAACAATGTTAGAAGTTTCTCCCTGAGCATGAGGTTTTGTCGTGTTTGAACAATGGATCCACAGACGAGACGGAAGAGAAGAAGAAACTGTAATAAAATGTATTTAGTTAATGTTTTCATCAATGGGATGGTAGCACATCAAAACTTAGACCCTTATTACAACCCTGGCGGTCGGTGATAAAGTGGTGGTAATACCGTCAACAGACCAGCGGTAAAGAAATGGAATTATGACCACGGCGTAAACCGCTCAGACAGACAGCCACTTTAATACACCGACCGCCACGGCGGTATCAACAAGCACCACAGCGGTAACTGCCAGCAACCAGGCAGAAGACAATGTACCGCCCACACTATTATGACAGGCCTATCCGCCGCTTTTTCCGGGGTGGTACCAACGACATCAAAAACAGGGTGGAAACAGAACACAGAATTCAAAGGACTCACCTCTGGAGACTCAGGGAACAACCACGACGCCATGGAGCCCGAGCTGCACATATTTCCGATGCTTGTCTACCTTTTCCTGAACTACGGTCAGTACTGCCGCCTAGCACACAAGGAAGGGGGGGAGGAAAAAGAGAGTGACACACACATGCTACATGCTACACCCCTACCCCTAACACCATACACACAACCAGATGCAGTAACATTACATATCCACCCCGTACCCCTCAGGAATAATGCAAGGACAAAATGATAGGAAGAAAGTGAGTGTAATATGATTAAATAACATGAATAAGTGCATCAAAATACAAACGTATATACATATTTACAAATGTAGGGACACTGCCCAGTCCTCAATGTCCGTGTGCCACAGGGCCACGTCACTAGGCCAAGGCCCCACCTCACTCCTGCAACAACACGGAAAGAACAGTGCAGGGGCATCAGGCCGAAAATACACAGGCACCTCAGGGGGACGTGAAATGGGGGGGCACCTCAAACAGAAGATGGTATCACACCACTGGTCCTGGAGGGGGCTACATGCCCTGTGCGATGTCCTGGGGAGTGCAAGGCCACAGTCTCTCAAGTGGGTGGTTTGCCCACTGCTTGGTCCTGGGGAGTGCAAGGCCACAGTCTCTCAAGTGGGTGGTTTGCCCACTGCTTGGTCCTGGGGAGTGCAAGAAGGCCACAGTCTCTCAAGTGGGTGGTTTGCCCACTGCTTGGTCCTAGGGAGTGCAAGGCCACAGTCTCTCAAGTGGGTGGTTTGCCCACTGCTTGGTCCTGGGGAGTGCAAGGCCACAGTCTCTCTAGTGGATGGCTTCTTCCACTGGTTCTGGAGGGGGCCTTGTGCCCAGTGTGCTTCATCCTGGGAAGGATGGGGTGAGTGGATGGCATCACCACTGGTTCTGGAGGGGGTCTTGTGCCCAGTGTGCTTCATCCTGGGAAGTGTGGGGTGAGTGGATGGCTTCTTCCACTGGTTCTGGAGGGGGCCTTTTGCCCTGTGTGCGTCATCCTGGGAAGGATGGGGTGAGTGGATTGCTTCTTCCACTGGTTCTGGAGGGGGCATTGGCCCTGTGATGCAGATCTTGGGGAGTGCAAGGTCACAGTCTCTCACCTGGGTGTCAGACCCACAGGCTTTGCAGGGGCCAGGACGCACAACAGCCCATGGAGGCAGGACTACACACTGTCCTCCAGCGGAGACGGCTGCTCAGTGGTGACAGTGGTGGGGCTGGTGTTGGTGCTAGCAGTGGTGGGGGGAGGCTCCAGCCCATCCCATGCAGCCTCGGACGGCTGCCCACTGGGGCTGCTGCTGCTGGTGGCGGCGCTGGTGGCGGCGCTGGTGGCGGTGCTGATGGTGGTGCTGGCAGTGGTGGGGGGAGGCTCCAGCCCTTCCCCTGCAGCCTCAGACGGCTGAACCACCAGGGTTGGTGGTGGGGGCTCAGAATGAGTCCCAGCACCAGGCCTCCTGTCCTCCCTGCCTGCTGGTGCAGGCCCCTTGCCCTTCCTGTCAGCAGCCGTGGATTGCCCCTTGCCCTACCCTCCTGCAGCAGGTGGTGCCTCCTTGCCCTTCCTAGACGCTGCTGGTGGTGCCTCCTTGCCCTTCCCTCCTGCAGCTGGTGGTGCCTCCTTGCCCTTCCCTGTCGCAGCTGGTGGGGCCTCCTTGCCCCTCCTTGATGCACCTGTTGTAGGCACCTTGTCAGTGTTGCGGCCTGGTGCCCGTGATCCTCTCCCACCTGCCGTAGCTGTCGACACTACTGTGGCCGTGGACTGGGTGGCTGAGGTGCTCGCCTGGGTTCTGACCACCCTGGCCCGACGAGAAGGACGGGGGGGAGTGGTAGGGAAGAGGTCAAGGGTGGAGAGGAAAAGCTTCTTAGGGACATTGGGGCGGAAAGAAGATGAAGGTTTGGGAGTGGAGGAAGAGGAAGTGGTTGTAGGAGGTGTCTGTCTGCTGTGTTTGGGTGCAGGTGCATGGGCTGGATGCTGTTGTGAGGTGGATGGCTGTTGGGTGTCTGAGTGCTTGTGTTTGTGTACTTTGGGAGGAGGGGGCACAGACACAGTGGGAGAGGACACAGGGGACGTGTGCATGGATCTGGGTGTGGTGACTGCCAGTGAGGGGCGTGCAGTGATAGGCATGATGGTGGTAGTGGATGAGGATGTAGTGCATGCAGGTGTGAGTGTAAATGCTACTGGGAGGGAGGTGGACGATGAGGAGGAGGGGGACACAGTGGAGGCAGTGGATGTTGGTATGTCTGCATCTGGATGGTGTTTGTGTGAGTGCCTGTGGGGTGATGTGTGGTGCTTGTGTTTGCCTGAACCACTCCTGTGTGTTGTCCTGGGTGCATGTTGGTCTGCCTGTGTGCTTGGGATAGGTTGGGGTTGAGGGGAATGGGATTGGGCAGATGAGGTTGGAGGGGGGAGACTAGAAACAGGTACAATGGCTGCCATCAGGGAGGAGGCCTGAGCCTGGATTGATCTCTGTTGGGCCGCCATGCCAGAGTGAATGCCCTCCAGGAATGTATTTGTTTGTTGCAAATGGGCTGACAGTCCCTGGATGGCATTCACTATGGTTGACTCCCAACAGAGATGGATCGCAGGATGTCAATAGCCTCCTCACTCAGGGCAGCAGGGCTAACTGGGGCAGGGCCTGAAGTGCCTGGGGCGGAGGAGATGCCGACCCTCCTAGGTGAGCGGGTACGGGAAACACACTGAGGGGCTGCTGGGAGAGCGGGGCTGGTACGGGGATGGCGGCTGTACCTGTAGTTGGGGTGGGCACTGAGGTGTCCGCCACCACCAGGGAGCTTCCATCGGAGGAGGTATCACTGTCAGCACTGTGCCCTCCAGTCTCCGCAGTGGTGCTCCCCTCGCCCTCCGTCCCACTGATGCCCTCACCTTCGGTGGATTCGGCCTCCTGGGCCCTGTGGGATGCAGCTCTCCCAGTCACCGGTGCCTCTGCTCCTCCGCCAGATGATGCTAATGCACATAAGGACAGGGTGACAAAACAAAAAGGGGGGGAGAGACAAAGGATACCCTTGGTCAATGGCGGCAACAACACCACAGTCACAATGATAGTCACCAGCCCATGGACAGGGATACCTAACACCAATTGCAGCATACCTGAGACCCACAGACACCTGCTCAGTAGTGGATGCCTACTAGCTTGGCTGGAGGAGGTTTACATCAGACTCTGCCCAACATAGGTCCTACCCTGCTATGTCCGGTAAGGCCTAGGGGCACCCACAGGCCCATGTCCCCCACCTGGATGCCACCCCACCACGTGCAAGGTGTATATTGGGGCACTGTACTCACCCCCTTGTGGCTGCTGTGATGCCCCTAAGCGCCCATCCAGCTCTGGATAGGCCACTGCCAGTATGCGGGCCATCAGGGGGGTCAGGGTTCGATGGGCACCCCTTCCTCATTAGGAGGCCATCCCCAGCTGGGCCTCCGCCATCTTCTGTGCCCAGCGTCTCAGGTCCTCCCACCATTTGCGACAGTGGGTGCTCCGCCTGCCGTAGACCCCCAGGGTCCGCACGTCCTTGGCGATGGCACGCCATATACCCTTTTTTTGATGGGCGCTGACCTGCAGAGAAATGCACATAGGAAAAGGTATCAGTCAGACTGTCCTGCCTGTTACATTCATGGCCCACCATAGCCCTCACATCCCCTTACGCACAGACATTGAGCACCACATGAGGCCCTCACACACAGCACTCCATGCATTCATGCCCCATGCATTGTGCTCACAGTGTACTCACCTGTTGGTCTGGAGGCCCATACAGCATTCTGTACTGGGGTAGGATCCCATCCACCAGTCTCTCCAACTCCGCAGCGGTGAAGGCAGGGGCCCTTTCCTCAGTGACACGAGCCATGGTCGGTTCCAGATACAGGTCATAGCAGCACTTGCAGTGTAGGTCCTCTCCTGTTGAAGGTCAGGTAGCAAGTGAGTGAACAGATAGAAAATGGCGGTCACGTCCGCGGGGGTGCATACCGTCACCGCCGGCGTACATCACCATTGGCCACTGTAACCCATAGGGCCCAATGGTATCCAATGAGGAGTTGCACGGCGGTTCTCGACCGCCTCCCGCAACGGAGCACAGCGTCAGCGGAATTACCTCATTTCCACATGTCCCTCCATACAGGACAGGCGGACGCCATTTCAGTGGGGGGGCAGGCCATGGCACCTAACTGCGTCACAGTACACATAGGCACCATTTGGGCCTATCCAACAATATACTGTTACAGTCACAACATGCAATGCAGTGTAGTGTTTGGAAATATGGAATACTGACCAGCTGCTCACCGTTTGCCCCCTAGATTGCAACTGCTGCAGAGGAATGAATAGAAGATGGAGACATCCTCCCGTGTACAGGCCCCTGGTGGACTTGGCAACAATGTACGACAGGCACATTATCCTCACTTATAGACTGCACAGGGCCACAATCACAGAGCTGTGTGCCCAATTGGAACCTGACATGATATCTGCTATCCATCAGCCCCCTGGGATCCCCCCCTCTTGTGCAAGTCCTATCAGTGCTCCATTTCCTGGCAACTGACTCCTTCCAAGTAACAGTGGGCTTGGCAGCAGGAATGTCTCAGCCAATGTTCTCAATAGATAGTGCTGAGCAGAGTGTTGTCTGCCCTGATTAAACACATGGGCAGCTACATCGTTTTCCCTCAGGTGGAGGATTTAGCCACAGTGAAAGCTGATTTCTATGCAATGGGACATATCCCCAACATTATTGGGGCAATAGATGGTACACATATTGTATTTGTCCCCCCCAGAGAAATGAACAGGTGTTCAGAAATCGAAAGAGCTTTCACTCCATGAATGTGCAGATAGTGTGCCTGGTGGACCAGTACATCTCCCATGTCAATGCAAAGTATCCTGGTTCTGTGCATGATGCCTTTATCCTGAGGAATAGCAGCATCCCATATGGGATGGCTCAACTCCAGAGGCACCGGGTGTGGCTAATAGGTGAACCCTGGTTCCCAACCAGTAGGTGTTGGTTTATGGGTATGGTGTGGGCCCTAAGGGTTAGTGTGTGTCTAACAGTTGTCCCTCAATATTTGCAGGCGACTCTGGTTACCCCAACCTCTCATGGCTACTGACCCCTGTGAGGAATCCCAGGACAAGGGCAGAGGAACGTTACAATGAGGCACATGGGTGAACAAGAAGAATAATAGAAAAGACATTCAGCCTCCTGAAGGCCAGGTTTCGTTGCCTCCATCTAACAGGTGGATCCCTGTACTACTCACCCAAGAAGGTGTGCCAGATCATCGTGGCATGCTGTATGTTGCACAACCTTGCCTTAGGTCGCCAGGTGCCTTTTCTGCAGGAGGATGAGGCTGGAGATGGGCGTGTGGCAGCAGGGGACCCTGTGGACAGTGAAGATGAGGAGGTAGAGGATGAGGATGAGGACAACAGAAGTGCAATAATATGACAATACTTCCAATGACACACAGGTAAGACACTGTAATTTCACTTTACATTGACAGTTTTGTGTTTGACATTGTCACTGGCAGGCTGATTTTCCCACTTCTATGGCTATTTACTGTACCCTTTGGCATCTCTATTTTCAGATGTTTGTGCCCCACTATCGCTCCTGGTGTGTTGACTGCAGCCAACTACAGGTCATTCCTATGTATACATGACTGTACAGTTGTATTGCAGTGTTTAAAGCTTGTTAAACAAATACATAGTTCAATCATATGACAGACTCTATAGTTGTATTTATTCAAATGGTGTTTATTTAAGTGCTTATAGGTAGAGGGGGATGTGCAATGGGCTGGGGTGATGGGATAGGGTCCAGGATAGAGTCCTGTCTATTTGTATCAAAGGTGCATTGTCCAAGGGGGCATAGGATGTGGAGCAATGGCAGTTCAAGGTGGACAGGGTGACAGAGTGGGACACAAGGGTGACAATCAGGAGAGTCTTATTGCCTGGCAGGGGTCTTGACAATAGTTTCTGGCTTCTGCCTGGATCACAGGGACTGTTTGCGGGGTGGTTTTCCTTCTGCAGGGGGTGGGGTGCTGGTGGCCTGTTGTTCCTGTGGCGGGGACTCCTGTCCGCTAGCGGCAGCGGAGGTGGAAGGCTGTTCATCGGTTTGGCTAGTTTCAGGGGCCCGCTGGGGTGCCACTACCTCCCTCATGGTGTTGGCCATGTCTGCCAGCACACCTGCAATGGTGCCCAGGGTGGTGTTGATGTCCTTCAAGTCCTCCCTGATCCCCAGGTACTGTTCCTCCTGCAGCCGCTGGGTCTCCTGCAACTTATCCAGGTATCTGGCCTATCGTCTCCTGGGAATGGTGACACTTTCTTGACTTTAGCATTGTTAATATAGGGAAATAATCTTACATATCTTCTTAATTAATAAACTGGTGTGGTCATTGCAGTGTAATTAGATTGTCCGATTCTTGTTTATTATTGTTTATGTGAGGTTTATGATGTATGCCATTTGACATCCCCTCAATTCAATGCCGGGTCGGTCCATCGCCCTAAGGCGCGAAATCCACTATTTGGTCTGAGATAATATCTAGGATTCCTCTGCGCTGCAGCAAATCCATATCACTAAATAAATTATATAAACGTGTTAGGATGGAGGCCAATTGTTTAGCAAAAAATTTATAAAATTCTGAGGGGTATCCATCCCTCCCAGGGGCCTTGCCAGGCTGGAGACGTGAGATCGTTGAGAGTACCTCATCTACCTGTATGTCCTGATCCAACTGCTGAGCATCCACTGTAGGCAGTCTCTCTAATGGTATGTGTTCTAGGATGGATATGTAGTTTTTTTCTAGTAAAGGTTCAGCAGTGTAAAGGTGGGTATAGAATCGTTCAAAGCCTTGAACTATGTGTTCATCGTGGTCAACGCGCTCCCCCTGCCGGCCTGTCAGTGCCTCCACCCTCTGTTGTGTTGTCTGGGCCAGTAGGCGGTGTGCTAGAAGGCGGACCTCTTTATTGCTCCCTACATAGTACTTTTGTTTAGTGCAGATCAGAGCAAATGTTGCTCTATCCATGTCCAGTGCCCATAGTTGTTTACGTGCTATGTTCAATTGTCTGCGTATTTTGTGAGATCCCAATCGTTTGTGCTCCACTTCTAGACCTTTTACCTGTCCTTCAAGTGCAACCCTTTTATCTCTCCGATTTCTGTTAAGGCGGGTTGCCGATGCAATTAATCGACCTCGAAGAACTGATTTTAACGTGTCCCAGAGCACTGCTATGGATGTATCAGGGCAATCATTGTGTTCTAAATAGTCGGTGATGGCACCCATCAGTTTGGAGATATGTGTTTCACTAGTAAGAAGTCAGGGATTGAGACGCCAAGTGCGCTGCTGGGCGGCCAGGCCAGGGAAGGATGTAGTTACATGGAGTGGGGTGTGGTCCGAGAGTGCCGCTGTACCTATATCTACCTGTGTGACAGACTGCAGGAAATGCAGTGTAGCTAGATAGAGATCAATTTGCGGATATATTTGCCGGGCTGCCGGGTAACAAGTGGAATCCCTCTCTGTGGGGTGGTGATGCACCCAAACATCCGTTAGCCCGTTATTCGCTAACTTCTCCAGACTCTGTGTTGAGAATGCCTCTGCCTGTGCCACTCGCTGCACTGACCGATCCAGACTTGTGCCTGGGACTAAGTTAAAGTCCCCTCCAATTAGCACAGCCCTATCTTCAGTGGCCATCACTTTATCCAAGGCCTCTAATATAAAAGCCTCCTGATGGTCATTAGGTGGATACAGTGTAGCCAGGGTGAAAGTGTGTGAATGTAATGTAATGCGGAGTGACAGTAATCTGCCAGGAATGTCGGCCTGCATCTGGGTCACCTTACCCGGAAAGTGGGTATCCATCAGAATGGCCACACCGCCTTTTTTCCCCTTACTAGATGAGAAGTATTGAATATCAAACCACTTGGATCTTAAACGTTTCCAGTCTGCTTGCACCAAGTTTGTTTCCTGTACCAGAAATATATCACACCCAGAATCTCGGATCGAAGATAGAAATGCTAATCGCTTTGCGGGTGTGTTAAGCCTCCGGATATTGTAACTAATAATGTGTATCATGATGGAGTCGGCGTGCAGATGCATATCTGTGAGGTGTGGCCCTGGCTGCTTGAGGATAGCCAACGAGCTTCCCCTGTATAGTTGTCATTCCGATGAGATCTCGTACTGCATAGTAGGTAAGGAGAAGGGTAGAAAGAGATAACATAGAGAGTCAAACATACAAACAGAAACAATAACCAATGAGGTCTTCCCCAGTACCGCTTCAAACCAGTAAGATGGGGTCCATGGCAAGGCATCTCAGTCCGAGTGGGGTTCCCTTCAATGGGGTCAAAGACCCAGCGGTCGGCTCATGTTTCCTTGAATATTGGAGATGGTACTCCCCAGACCATCTTCGTAAAGTGCCTGAGGGGTGGGAGAGTGTGCCCGTGTGGGGGGTTATTGTGAGTTCTGTATCAGTCAGTTATCCCTTAATTGTTACCCATATCCGAGGCTTGTTCCTGAGGATTTAGCTGTCACAGTAAGGCTGCCCTTTCACTACGACTCTCCATTACAGTCGGCGCAACCGTCTTCCCCTTCTTCTTTCTTGCCGGGCATCTGAAAGACGCCGATGAGTCTGATGAACTTAATAGCGATGGGTGTAGTTCCTCCTCATTTAGATGCTTGGTTAGGGGCAATACTGCTCGTGCCTCTTCCAGGGTGTTTCAGCTTCCCATACAAACGTGAGGTGAAAAGGGTGGCCCCAGTGGTAGCACACTCCTCGCTTTTGTATGAACTCCATATCTGGTCGTAGCTGGCAGCGTCTCTGTAGTGTTATGGGCGAGAGGTCCTGATACAACCAGATCTTGTTACCCTCAAAGTCAATGTGGTTGTGTGGTTCCGTGCTGCTGCCATGATGATTTCTTTGTGCCTGTAGTAATGCATGCAAGTTAAAATGTCTTGTGGTTGCCCCAGAGATGCAGCCAGTCTCCAAGCCCTATGAACTCTGTCTATAATGATCTCTTGTGGTGCGAGGTCCGGTGCAGTATGGTGGAACAATCTGCGTGTGTAATCTTCCAGATTCCCTCCGGCTGCTTCTAACAGGACTCCTTTAATTCTGATGTTGGCTCTCCTAGACTAGTTTTCAAGGTCTTCCACCTGATATCAGAGTTCCACATTTTTGTTGTGCAACTCAAATATTTCACACTGGTGGGCATCCAGTTCTTCTATCTGTGTTTCACCAGTTTGTTCGAAAATATCCACATGGTTCCCCAGTTCATTCATGTCCTTTGTGAGGCCCTTAATGTCTTTTGTAAGGTCTTGTTTAAGTGTAGTGATGTCTGCACGCAGCGCTCTAAAGAGGGACTTCAGGAAAGTGCGTGTAACTGGTTCAGCTTCGTCAGGCGTTCTGGTGGTGTCACGCGCAGGGCTGGATTGCCCCGGCTAAGTGACTTCTTCTGACTGGTCTGCTTTTTTCCCCGGCATCTTCGTGTGTAATTCTCTAATCAAAGCATCTTTCTTGTGTGAGCGTGGGCTCGCCATGTTCCTCCTGCTGCAAGGCAATTTCGTCGGTTTGCTGAGTGACGTTCCACCACCAGTATCCCTGTGCCGTCGCGCTGCCCTTGTTACTTCCCAAGCGTATATGGGGTCTTCTGGTCGGTCACCCTAAAAGGACTGGCGTGCCTAAAGCCTTGGGCACTGGTACATTTGTCTTTGAGTTCACATGTGCTCAAGTTCCTCCAACTAGCGCTATCTGCTGCATTCTCTGGGCCCAGCCCTCCTCCACACACGTGTGTTACAGGGACCTCTTCTCCGGGTGGGTATGTGTGGCCCCAATGGGCCTGGCTGGTGCTTCAGCCCTTCCTAGCACTGCTGAGCTCAATAGGCAGATCTGCTCCCAATGGTTCTAAAGAGTAGTTGCCGCCGATCCCGTCCGCGCTCCGGGGCTCCGGTCGATCGTGCCGCCTAGGGCTTGGGTCATGCAGTCTCCAAAGCCTGGTCCCGGGGGAGCAGTCCTGCCTTTTACATGGGGTCTGTGTCACTCATGGGCAGGATCGTGGCAAACACTCGTTGGCAGTGTTTGGTGCAGGGGGAGAATGTGCCATCGCGCTGGAGGTAACAGGCCTCGGATCCCACTTACAGCCAGACGGCCACAATCTTAAGGTCAGGTGCGATGCAGAGCGCCTCTTCGAATGCCTTGTTACGGATGCTCGGGATGCCTCGTCTGATGTCCCCCGCACTCCACCCACAGTCAGTGATGCTTCATGTGCCACTCCAGCAAGCGTGAGAACGGAGGAGCTAGCCTGGCTGATGAAAGGTGATACCCTGAAACCAGTCCCAGGATGCTTGAATCCTGTCCAGGGAGGACCTGGCTTGGCAGTTCCGGCTGGACTGGTCCCATTGGGAGCAGGGTCAAGACTGATTTGCATATAGCTAGTCCAAACTGGGGTGACGTGGCAAGCAAAATAACGAAGGATTAAACCCAGATCTGTGACTAGGGGTGAGTGTTTGAAAAGTTTCAACACTCCGTCCATCATTTTAATTTGTGGTATTTATAATACGGCGCACCATGGCGGTAGTTAGGGTGACTAGCGGCATCATTTTTTACGCTAGTCCGGCGCTTTGCAGGAGCATGCTCCTACTTTTACAGCACAGGAAAACCCACACATAGATCTGCTAAAGAGTTTAATTTCTGGGCTGCAGCAAAGCTGTTTGTCCCGGTCGTGGAATGCCATGCACAGCTCTCTCACTGTATCTCCTGTCTGACCTATGCCCCAAACAGTTCCTTCAGGCTCAGATGCCATGATTCTGACATCATACAATCCATGATATTTTAGTACTCCATCAGCTTTTGCAACAGCACTGTTAGCTTCATCAGCGTTGTGAAGGGAACGTCTACCACTCTGCAACAGCCTTTGCACCTGGGTATGTCCTTTAACTGCCCTTTGAGTGTCAAGAGTAAGAGGCGGCAGAGGCCAGCTTAGGTATATGTTCATAGCGGAAACCAAATGCATTTAATAAAACATACATTCCTCATTCAGTAGGCACCTCTGTAGATATATGTGCATTAAAAAATACCTTTTGGTTTAAAGTGCAATTGAATTTACGGTTCTAGCTTGAGGTGAACAGTTTGCTGTAAGCTTTGATGCAAATAGTGTTCAAAGGCTTACAGCAAACAGTTTCTCGGAACTGAACAATTGCACCTGCTTCACCATTGATAGCTGTGCCCTGTTTAAAGCTATGTTTATGGACGTTTAATTACACAGAAACGCCCCACTTTTAAAACCAACCAAACTGAAGTTAAGGTGCCCTCCTCTATTACAGACACCCATTTTATTAATTTAAAACAAGAACATTGGCTGTGTTTGGAAGAGTTTAAAGAACTGCTGGCTGCCCTGAGAGCTACTTTGATTGGAGTAGCATTTCAGACCAGTGTCGCCTGGTTTTCAGACCTTTCCTGAGCCCAGATGTGTTTAAGTACAAGCCCAAATTCAGCCCAATACAGAGCAGTATCAGCCCAAAAGCATCCCGAAATTGCAACTCAAATTATGCAAAAATGTCTTTCAGGAAACATTGTAACCATAAGTCTAACTTATATTCAATGTGCATATGTTGGAAGGAGGTCCATTGGGCACTTCTGCACTTCTGCAATCATGTCCAAATTCCAATAATAGCTACACATTTGTAAGAAAAGCCCCTACTGTGACCTCAAAACTAGCACTTCTGCCACTACACAGCCAAGCCTGAACCTGGTATTCATTAGTAAACTCAACAAGAGCTTAATCCCCTTTATAGTCTAAGGACACGAATGTCATAGCTCTTTCAGCAATGTGGCTCCAATCCAGGAACCCAAAAACAGTGGCTTCAAAATCAAATCAGTACATTTAATGGATATTGCAAAATTTTGTTTGGCAAAGCTTGTATTTTATCTACTTTTCGGAATATATTAAATAAAAACAAAGGGGGTCATTATGACTCCGGCGGTCAGTGTTATAGTGGTGTTAGTACCGCCAACAGGCTGGCGGTACATACTACCATATTAATACCACCACACACTACAGTCTCCAGCCCAGCGGCCGTCACAAGGCCACCCACAGTAATATGACCCCGCCCACCGCCATGGTTTCCGTGGCTTTTTTACCGCCATGAAAACCATGGCGGTAGGCACTATCAGTGCCAGGGAATTTCTTTGCTGGCACTGATAGGGGTCTCCCCTGCCCCCTCCACAGAGTCCTCCCCTATCCTATCCCTCCCGACCTCCCTCCTGACATACACACACCTACAAGCACAGACATACACACGCATACCTACATTCACCCACGCATGCATACATCTCTGCACACACACATCAACACACACTGACATACATACAAGCACACACACATTCACACATCACAACATATACACACACTCACATCCATTCATGCACACACGCATTCCAAACGCACCACACCCGCATGCACGCACACAGAAACATAAACACACACACACAACACCCTCCCCACCCCCTGTCGGAGCACCCGACTTACCTGCTTGCAGGGGGTTCTCCGGCAGGAGACAGGACACGGCGCTACACTGCCAGGCCATATCATGGATCATGATACGGTCGGCGGCGGTCTACTGGCGTGGCGCTGCTGCTGGAAGAAGCCGCACCTTTCCGCCGTCCGCCGCCAAGACCATAGCCGGAATTCCGACATCCTTATGGTGGAATTCTGGCTACGGTCATAATATGGCGGACGGTAGGTAGCCACGGCGACAGTCTTGTGGCAGCTGTCGCCGTGGCGGTAAGTGGCATTTATCGCCTATCTTATAATGAGGGCCAAAGTGTTTTTAGAAGGCATTTGTGACAGCATGGGCCAACAGTAAAAATCAACATCATGGCAGACAATCTGAAAAGCAGTTTTTTTCTGCAAGAGTGCTTAAATGTGAT
Organism: Pleurodeles waltl; assembly: GCF_031143425.1. Classification (NCBI taxonomy): domain Eukaryota; kingdom Metazoa; phylum Chordata; class Amphibia; order Caudata; family Salamandridae; genus Pleurodeles; species Pleurodeles waltl. The sequence continues at coordinate 913,984,602 of NC_090446.1, forward strand.
GTGACAGTGTGAAAACTTAAACAGCTCGAAGAAGGAAGTGTCCTGTTTGACAGCTGTTGGGGTTGCCAATGTAAGACAAATGGCTAAGCCTTCTTTAGTTAAAAGGTATTGAAATGGTATGTCTGCATATCTCACATGTTAACTCTTTCCTCTTCAGAAACAGCTTTTCACTCACTTCTTCTGTTCTGCTAATATTTTCTTTTGTCAGTGCAAGAAATGAGTGGTATGAAGCTGGATCCGGCAGCCACTATTCGGCCAGATCCAGGCCAGCATTAGTAAATTTGTTTGGGTGTCATTTGCAGACACTAGCAATCTTTCAACTGCATCCAACAATGTCTGCTTTTCTTTGTCGTGTCCTATCTAGCACTTGCTTGCCTTCATAGTCACTTCTGCCTGTTGCAAAGCCTGAAGCCCCTCCTGGAGATGGAACAGATGACCCTTCCAACTGGAGCTGAAGACAGTCATGCAATCCAGGTAGGCAGCACTGAAAACCTTCATCCCAGCCAAGACCCTAGTAACCTACCTCTGAAAGGTGGCAGGGGAATTCTTTAAACCAAAGGGCATCACCCTGAATTGTAAGTGGCCCTGTGAGGTGGAGGATAGAGACCTCTCCTTAGCCCCCTGGTTAGGGAAATCTGCCAGTACCCTGAAGTTAAATCAAAAATACTGAGGAACTTGGCAGTTCCCAACCTATCTATTTGACCTGTCAGCCTTAGGGTGGTCTTCACCCAAACTTTTTGCCCTACTTCTCCATTGTCGCTGATCTTGTTTTTGTTGGCCCTAGAACTCTGTGCACTTTACCACTGCTAACCAGTGCTACATTGTTTGTGATCTCTCCCTAAAACATGGTCACATTGGCTTACACACAATGGGCACATTTCATGTACTTGTAAGTCCCTGGTAAAGCGGTACTACCTGTACCCAGGATCTGTCAATTAAACGCTACTAGTAGATCTGCAGCACTAATTGTGCCACCCACTTAAGTAGCTTGTAAACATGCCTCAGGCCTGCCATTGCAGCATGTGTGTGCAGTTTTAAACTGCCATTTCAACCTGGCAATTTAAAGCTTTTACCGGGCCTGAGCCTTCCTTTTTAATCCATATAACTCACCCTTAGGGTAGTCCCAAAACATAGAGCAGGGTGCAGTGCATTTAAAATGTTGGACAGCTACTTTTAGTTTTTACATGTCGTGATAGTGGAAAAACTCTTAAATTCATTTTTTCACTGATGCAAGGCCTACTTTTCACATAGGAAACATTGGATTACCTTATTACATTTAATAAGTGCTAACTTTCAATTGGGAGCAGGTAGGGATCTCATGTTTGGTGTCTAAATAATTGCAATTTGAAACCCCTGCAATAGTAACATTGGGGGTGATTCTGACCGCGGCGGACGGCGGTCGCCGCCCGCCAAGCGGTTCCCGCCGAAAGACCGCTCTGCGGTCAAAAGACCGCGGCGGTCATTCTGGCTTTCCCACTGGGCTGGCGGGCGACCGCCGAAAGTCCGCCCGCCAGCCCAGCGGGAAACACCCTTCCCACGAGGAAGCCGGCTCAGAATGGAGCCGGCGGAGTGGGAAGGTGCGACGGGTGCAGTTGCACCCGTCGCGAATTTCAGTGTCTGCAAAGCAGACACTGAAATTCTTTGTGGGGCCCTGTTATGGGGGCCCCTGCAGTGCCCATGCCATTGGCATGGGCACTGCAGGGGCCCCCAGGGGCCCCACGACACCCCATACCGCCATCCTGTTCATGGCAGGTGAACCGCCAGGAACAGGATGGCGGTATGGGCTGTCAGAATCCCCATGGCGGCGCAGCAAGCTGCGCCGCCATTGCGGATTCCCATGGGCAGCGGAAAGTCGGCGGTACACCGCCGGCTTTCCGCTTCTGGCCGCGGCTGTACCGCCGCGGTCAGAATGCCCGGCGGAGCACCGCCAGCCTGTTGGCGGTGCTACCGCCAACCTCCGCCATGGCGGTAATTACCGCCAGGGTCAGAATGACCCCCATAATGTTTTAAGCTATAATTCTGAATATTCCACTTTTAGAAAGTTGGCATTTTCTTGTCCCAACGATTTGGTGACTGTAGCCTGTATTCTGGGTTACATGACTGTGTAGCTGGCAGTTGGTCTTGGTGTATTGCTCCCAGCCAGTGAGACAAAGGAGAAATAAGTGTTGGAAAGATGGGCGATCTCTGATCTGATAGGGGGACACACTTGCACCTCACAAAGAATCTGCGTCAGCATACTCACAAAGGATTTCACACTAGTCTTTTGTGCCCCCAGACAACCTGGGGCCAGGGCAGAGAGGCAGGAAATTTCAAACACCTCTAGGGTGGACACCTCCAGAACCTTCTCCTTCTTCAAATCTGGCACTGTATATATATATATATATATATATATATATATATATATATATATATATATATATATATATATATATATTTTACCCTCAGACCAATGTCCTCAGTACACCTCTGAACCTGTGGAAGTCTCAGAAGGACTGATGTTGTGCTCTGCTGCAGTAAGGACTACTTTGCTGCCCTGCTACTCTACTAGCCTGCTGTGTGAGTGAAAAGGACTTGACCTGCATCTTGAACCCACGCCCACCAGAGTGACTCCAAGGGCTAATTGGCTGGCTTCCTGATCAGAGCCTCAGGGATATTAATGGCTTCTACCACCTTGAATGAAGCAACTGGACTCTGTCTGCTGTGAGTCTTGTCCTCCCCTAAGTGGTGCCACCCCAGTCGTAGACCCTTGGAAGTGGGCGTGAAGATGTTCTGCCAGCCCAGCTGTAGTAGTTTTGGCAGAACAGACACAACACGATGCCTCTCCTTGCAGCTCCGCATCAGAACTGCCGCTGTGTGGCACATCCCCGACAAAGGACGTTGCATCATAGCCCTCAGCTCATTAGGACCGCCGTTGCACAACACTTCCCCAACACTGGACTTCACATTGCAAGCCTTGTCCCAGGTGACCTGCCAGGGGTATGTCATGAGCCAGACCCACTAGGAAGGCTCAATAGTGCTGGGGGACCACCAACACATCTGTTGCCTCGGGCTCTGGACCCTTGGCTCACTATGTAAGAGGTCAATCTCTCAATAGATGAAGTGACCTCCAAAGGTGTCACCAGTTGCATTCCATTAGGGGCAGGCTTCACCATTTTATGCACAATTGGCTCAAAATTTCTTTGGATGCATGGGCTCTGAAAACTGTGCAGGGCTACCGTATAGAGCTCTCTCAGGTCCCAGTTCAGACCATTGCCCCCTCTGCTCTCCATTTTTTTCCTACAAGAAATGCACTTTATAGACTCAGAAATGCAGGAACTTCTAGAAAAACAAACAAACTGTTGGTCATCATGCCGCATCCCAGAGGTTTTTGCAGCACTATTTGTCTTGTCCAGAAAAAGGATGGGGGTCAAAGACTGGTACTCAATTTGAGACATTTTAACTAGTGGTGGTTTATCGCCACTTCATAATGGAGGGCATCCATCTCCTCCACGATCCTCTCCAAGAGGGAGACTGGATGGTTTGCTTAGACTTAAAAGATGCCTATCTCAAAGTCCCGATTTTTTCACCTCACAGAAGTTTTCTGCAATTTCAGTGGCGATCCCAATGATTTGAATAGCTGGCCTTTTTGTTTAGACTTTCCTCGGCCCCTTGGTTTTTCACAAAACTACTGAAACCAGTGGCCGAAAAGCTGTGTGGATGATTGTCTACCTCAATGACATGATCATCCTGGCTCAATCCAAGGACACGCTCCTTCACCTTACACGGACGACCTCACTTCTTCAGCAATTGGGTAATGTTATCAATCACAAGAAATCAGTGATGGTCTCCTCTCAACAGATGGAATTCCTAGGCTTCCAAGTTGATTCGGTCAAAGTCCAATTCCTCCTTCTCGTTTTAAAGAGGAAGCCCACTAAACAGGAACTGAAGTCTGCACTGTGCCAACAGACGGTTTGGTTGAGGTCTCTATCTCATCTTGTGGGGCTTCTAGCCTCCTACATTCAGGCTATTGTTGTGTAGCCATTTTAGTTATAGCTCTATGCACGTTATTTTAGCATACTAGGCCTGCCGGTGTGCACTTTCACCTAGATATATTTTATTCAGTTTCGTTTTATTATTCTTACAATAGCCACTTTTGTAGTCTTGTTTTATTTATCTTCATCTAGCTGTTTTTACCTAGCCCAGCACTACGTTCTCAAACAAGACATTCTTGTTCATTCTGTGCTTCTTTCAAGGCTGCAGTAAGATACGTTGCCGGTGAACGTGGTACAAGTTTTGTCTCTGACATTCATAGAAAAACACACATCCTTACGTAGAGACATTTTCTCATAACATCCGCTTATTATATAAACACTTCCTTGTCCCTTGCACGTTAGAGGGAGATTCCAGCCAGAGAACCACAACTATATGCTGATTGCTGAATGCTTCGCTACAGCTGCTTATGCAAACTTCAGGCCTTTGCTCAGGTATGGGGGATGATGTGTTCACAGAGGAACCTGAAGGGCAGAATTAGAGCTTTACACGCTGTGCTCTATTATAGCCTAGGTAGGAATTAGTCTATTGACTCTAGTGACAACATGGTAGCGTTATTTCTATGCTCTACTCTCCTTGTCACCATTTTAATCTTGTCATGCTGTTTCGTCTTGGTTATTGCAGCACATGCTTTGCTATTTAAGATGCAGTTGCTTCATTAAAATCGTATTCAAACTTATACTGTCTCTGTTTGTCATTGTGTATATGATACTAATGTAACTGAGAAAAACGCATGAGACCTGAGTGACCACGATTTCTCTGAGAAATCAATTATGTCATGCGCTTGGCTGCCCAGTCGTCCCTGCCCTTGGGTGGAGATGAGGCACTGCTAGTTAGCCGGAGCAAAACCCGAATTGGGGCGACAGGTGTCACCTGCAGTGGGCCAGACTCACCTGCAGGTGATTCTGCCGCTCAAAATCCAGTAGTCTCATTCGAATAATGAGAGCCTACGCAACACTATCTTTCCAAGCCCTCTACACTACAGGGCTTATCAGACACTGACGATTCGTCATCTGCAACACAAATTGACATACAACTGTCAAGTCCCATTATCTCAAGAAGCAAAGGCAGAACTCATGTGGTAGTTACAACACATGGAAGCATAGAACAGCACAGCCATTTTTGGAACCATCCCAGATGTGTCATAGAGGCCAACAGCAGTTGTTGGGGCTGGGGCACCAAGTGTGGAAAGTTTTTCATTGGAGGTCAGTGGTCTCCAGAAGAACCCAGCCTGCAAATAAACTGCCTCGAACTTCAGGCAGGATCTTTTGCAAAAAAGTCTCTATCTCCCAAGAAGACCAATTGTAGCATCCTCCTCTGGATGAACAATGTCTCTGCAGTCTGTTATATCAACAAGTTGGAAGGAATCAAATCAAGGCCCTCATTATGAACATGGCGGTCCAGACCGCCATGCCCGCGGTGGCGGAGATTACCGCCACCGGCATGGCGGTCTGGACCGCCATATTATGAACACGGGGGGGCCGCCACAGGCGCCCTCCGCCACTGCCAGGCTACCGCCGTCAGGCAGTCTGACGATGGCGGAGTTCTCTATCTGGCAGGGCAGCGCTGCTTGAAGCGCTGCCCTCCGGATAAAGAACCCGTGTTCTGCCAGCCATTCCCTGGAGGGTGAAGCTGACGGAAGGGGTGCTCCGGGGCCCCCGTGCACAGCCCCGTCGCGCAGGTCACTGCCCCATTTACAGGCAGTGATATGCGCGACGGGTGCTTCTGCACTCGCCACACTGCGGCATTGACGACGGCTCCATGTGGAGCCATCGGCAATGTCCAGGCTCAGCATTCCACTGGGCCGGCTTGTGGAAACACTTTTTCTGCCCGGCAGCCCAGCGGAATGTTGGTAATACGCTGGCGGGGTCATCAACGAGCTGGCGGTCTGTGTTCAGACCGCCAGCATAAACATGGCGGGGATTCCCGCTGTGTTCATAATGAGGCCCCAAGTCTCCTAGAGGACATTGCAAAAGACTTCTGGCACTTTTGTCTTAGATCACAGTGATGGCAGAATACCTTCCCAGCAAGCACAGCACTGTGGTGGACTGGAATTCTAGGTTTCTGGTGGATCACAGCAACTGGAAGCTTCATCCCTGGGTCTTTCAAATGATTCACCGGACCCTGGTTCCCTGCCAAGTGGACATGTTTGCCTCCAGACTAAATTGCTAGTTCTACATTTGGAGGCTGGACCCAGCTGCACTGGCCATGGACGCCTTTCTTCAGAATTGGGTAACTCAGGTGAATTACGCCTTTTCTCCCCTTGCGATGATTCTCAGTGTTGTGGTTCAAGCCAGGTGACTTAGAGAGAAGTTGGTACTGGTGACTTCCATATGGAAAACCCAGCCTTGGTTTGCGGTCCTACTAGAGATGTCGACAAACCTTCCAATTCCTCTCCCAGTATTTATGGAGCTCTTCTTGGACCAGTGGGGGCTGTTTCACCCTCTTCTTCTCCAGAACCAGCTAGCGCTCATAGCCAGGATAATCTCACGCCCTAATCACTGGAATTTCAGAAGATGCTGCTCGCTTCTTATGACAAGATGGGACTCTAATCACCCACAAGCTATATACTTTGGCTTGGAGAAAATGGGTGAATTGGTGCCTACAACGGGATTTACATTCTGTGGGGTCAGATCTAAAAGACTTTAGCAATTTTCTCTTAGAATGTGCCTCTTCCGTAATAGTCTACAGGTCAGTAAATAATTTCATATCAGCCTTATTTGCTGTACACGCACAAGTAGATGGTAAACTGGTAGGTATGTATCCTATGGTTTGTAAGTTACTCAAAGGTATTTGGGTCACTAGCTCTCCCAAAACTGGAGATGCTCAATTATGGGATGTGAACTGTGCTTTATCCCTTTTCGAGCAATGGCCTGACAATGTTTTGTTATCTATGAAACAATTATCTGCTAAGTTGATGATGTTATGCCTCATCACGTGTCGGTGAGTTTCAGTGTGAGGGCCTTAGAGTTGGCAAGTACGTTATTCTCTCCCGAGGGTGTATCCTTTACTATTTCAAAGCAGACTAAAACTTTGTCTTGATGTGTTGAATATCCAGCTATTCCCCACATTAATAAACTGTGTGGTTCAATGTTTGAAAACATACGAAGATCGCAGGCTCGCTTGTCTAGCGGATCCTTTTGGTAAATTATTGTTGGCGCTTCAAAAGCCATTCAAACCAGTGTCTGGCATGACTTTGGCCCATTGGGTCAGGTGAGTCATAGAGGAGACTGGAATCGATGTTAATAGTATGGTGCTCTTTCGGCTAGAGGAGCCATGGCTTCCAGGTCCTTTGTGTTGGGCTCTAGATTGTAAGATATCATACGAGCAGCCAATTGGTCTTCTGATTACATATTTAAACAATTTTATTATAAACCTGTTGTTCATGCATCTTCTGTGGTAGTGAATCAGCATTGAACCGGCATATTACGTGCCTGTAGTCGTGACATGGAATACAAAATGTTCTAGCTTTGCAACAAGAATTTTTAATTCTATTAAGGACAAAAAGGTGAGGATTATCCCACCTATGTTGGGTCAGGAAAGTTTGGAGGTAAAAAACTTGTCTGGTTGGCGTATTTCTACGATGTAAGAAAATAGTGGTTGCTACTGTAATTTTGGATACAAAAAAGTCCTCAAAGTATGCAATAATCAATCAATCCAACCTATATTCCAAACACAACATACAATTACATTCACACAACACTGCAGTGATGAATCTCACACAAAAAAAACGGTAACAACATTTTTATAAATATGATACCTCATACATATACTTAATCCATAAAATCGACTATGCTACCTACGTCATATCAATTCAAAGATAAAAATCCAACCAATTAAAAACACCACATGTATAAGAGAACCATAAAAGCATCAATATCATATAGGTGGTCATTACGACCAATTACGGTAATGTAGCGTCCGTACCGCCAACAGGCTGGCGGTACAGAGGCCCTTAGGCCCGTTTTAGCCCCGGCAGTGATAATCCGCCAGCCTGTTTGCGGTAAGGGGTGTCCTGGGGCCCCTGGGGGCCCCTGCCAGCTTTTCACTGTCTGCATAGCAGACACTGAGAAAGCACGACTCCTATGTTGCGGCCTCATCCCAGCCGGCCCAGTGGGGATGTCGTGATGGGGGCCGCGCGAGTGCGGCCGCATTGGCGGCCGCACGGCGGTTACCGCTTGGCCAATGCCGTAATCACCCCCATAATGTCTTAAGGCTGTTCGAATTTTGTTATATCCAGGCCAGTCAATCTCTGCATGCAGTCTCTGTTTGAATTTAGGCCCGATCCAATGAGTCCAGCAATCCAATTAGCGTTGACGCGTTTCGATGGTCTAATCAAAGTTCTTTTACCACCTTCTTCAGGACAAAGAATTTTATAATGGTCATCAACTATCACATGTCCATCGTCCTGTTCCAATTCTGTCTATTCTTCTAGGATACTCAGAATGGTTTATAATTTCCCAGAGTCTTTTAAATATTCAAACTTATTTATGAAAAAAAAAAAAACTAAAATCCAGTATCCTCCGATAAGATATCTGTCTTTTATCTCATTTCATTTCTTGAAAGATTTTTGCTTGTGAACGTAATTTTACCAGCACCTTTTATTTAGAGGGCAGTTTCATGTAATGTTGTTTGTTCTCAGGAGCAGAACAAAAACAGGAGTGAACCACATTTGGCCAATAGCATTTTGGTGGTCCTTGTGAGTAGCCTACGTTCATGGAGATATTTCGTTCAGACTTGGATTGTTTTCCAGTTGATTTCGGCTTCCTAATGCTTCCAATGCTGTCCTTGATTCTTGGATTGGTTGGACTTTGGAATTTTTGGCACAGAAAGAGGCAGTCAAGATAATGTCTCACAGTTTGGGGTCTCTGCCAGGAGATGATTGGTGGACTATGGCAGGGGAGAGTAGTTCAAAGTTTAATTGTATGTGTAGTTTATGTTGTGGTGTTTTTTCTTAATTTTTTTGGGATGCTGTTTGAAGTAGTAAAGAAAAGAGAAAGCATAGTTCTTGCCTTCGTGTCCTTAATAGAATTGGAAATTCTTGTCGCAATGCTAGAATTTTTTTTTACATGGTGTAATCGAGTGGGATAGTTGCGATTGACATGCCTAAAGTCTTATAGGTTTGTAACTACAACTTTAGACACAAGACCACTTCTTTACACAATGAGGTTTGCTAAAACTCAGAATTGAGCAGCTTCACTTGAACTCTTGAACTTAAAAAAAACCTCCAAAGTGATGTATACATCAGATATCATTGTTAGCCAAATGTAATAAACTCATTTCACTGAGCTCAGAAAGGTGTAAGGTGGAGTCAGCAGCAGCACCAGGATTAAAGCCTCTCCCTGCAGTTTGCCATACATCCATGCAGCAGTCCTGTCAACCTACTAAACTGTTTTACCGACACACTCTTACTTTTTCTCTCCCTATTTGTATTTTTATTCTATCCCTGCTTCACTTTTTTCCTATTTTGTAACATTTCATGTTTGTTACTACCAATACAAAGGTACACTTTTTATTATAATTCATAACTTTGCTGCTTGTGTAACAGGGAGTGGTCATTCACCATGATAAATATTTTTGTACTAGAGCAAAAATGACTCTAATAAATTGTAAAACCAGAACAAAAATACACAACGTTTTGCTTGATACTCATTTTACTGATGTACTATAGGTGAGAGCACTGCTCCGCATTATCACTCACCAGGGGCCTACAGACCACATGGTATAATGGAGAGACTGGTCCGGCTTGATTGAAGCCCTGGCTCAAGCTGCGCCTTACCTAAGTTATTACAGAAGGAGTTGTCGATCAGATCTATGATGTGAATAAATAAGAAAGGCCACATTTTATTTGAGAGATACTAGCAGCCTGGTTAAAGAGGACTACGAATCCCGGCATACACATTTAGAAAACATTGATTGAAAGAGCTACTCACTACTAGTGGCCCTCAATATTTTGAACAGGTGCAGCACCACGGCTGGGATTCCACAGCACATAGGTAATGCATTTTCAAACCCTGTTCAAAGAGGGATCATCTGTGTGCCTGTCCAGAGCATACTTGTTTAGGCTGTGGCCAGGATGCTCTAGTAGGTGGCTGCTACTTCTCGATACAGGGAACATCAAAGGAGCAACATTAACAGCAGATCTCCAAGTGACAGTAGCAGGACTTTCAGGAGCCTCACTTGGAAATTCACTTAAGTGAGATTGGTGTCAGAACTCGCACATTAGTTAATCAATTCATTCATCCACCGATACATTGCTCCCTTTGAATGAAGCACTGGCTCCACAGATCTGTCTGTAGCTTACATGCTTTAATGAGGCATGTTCCGTGAGTCATAAAAGCTTCTACTACTGTGTACTGTTGGGTTTCTTCTTTGGGAAATGTGACATTGCGCTTATTGCCTTCAGTGAGGGAGAGAATCTTGCCATGCAGTCGCCGTTCTTTGAGAAAATGAAGTGTGCACTGCTTCTGCCCTGTTTGTGCCTATCCTGTGATGGGAAAAGCTTGAGCTGATGGTACCCTAGCCATACCTGTCCTCTAAAGGAGGGCACCTTGACCTGTTTCTACCCAATTTATATGTGTCCTGTAATGGGAAAAGAGTGTGCTGATTGTATCCTAGGATGTGTATCCTCCGAAGGAGGGGTGCTTGCACTGCTGCTTCCCAATGTTAGGTGTTCTTTGGAGAGGGGTGTTTCCACTGCTGGAAGGATATTTTGAATATACTTGCATAATATGCTTAGCCCAGTCAGAAGCATACGTTGGCCCCCTGGGCAAAAGCAAGTTGCAGGGCCCTGAGTCAGAAACCCTGGTTTTAGTCACAGCTTCCCAGCTTGACCAAACTTTGTGACCCTGGATGGTTACTTCTCTTCGCTCTGCCTCCTTTTCTATGATCATCATATTTGCAAGCACTTTTAAATAATTTGGTTCAGGATGCCCACTGTACAATAATCTCTTTAGTGTGTGGCTTTATAGACCTTAATGTTGCTTGAGATATACAAATAAAGGTGGACCTACGAGAATAAGACAAGTGACTTGAGTCAGTAATATAACTGTCACAGCATAAGGGTGTGGTTCACTAATTCTAATAAAGGCCACTCAATTATGTTTGTCCTGCATGTGCGAGAGAATTGTGTAATGTTACTTGTGGAATTGCCGCCTGTTTTTTGTTTATTCTTTGTGTTAGGGAAAGTTGTGCTGCTGTCTATGTTGTAACTTTATTGTTTTATAAAACTTGGTATGAAACTTTCCAATGCACATAGGAAAACTCTATCCACATTGCCAATGCTTCTTTTAATTCATGATGTGCATGTGTGAAAGACTCAAAACAATATATGTAAGCCACGTTTACTTTTGATATTAGGCATGAATAAAGCTATTTTTAAAATAGACTAGGTGACTGTAAATTTTTAAATCATATCTTAAAAGAGGGTCTATGTCATGTTTAATAATACCCCAAGTTCTGCCATTTTTGCATGGTGGGGTTTTGAGCCCAAAACCAAACTATTAAAAGAAAAAATACAAACCTCACCTGCAACGCACTGTTGGCAAAAAAAACCACAAAAAAAACCAGTAGATGTGTCCTATGCCGTAGTGCCAAAGCTCAGAGTTGTGAAATGCAAAATAAAATTTACTTCCTGGCTTTCTGCATTTTTTCTTGTGAGCAAACAGGGTTTAAACAGCCCATTTGGTGAGAGGACAGAGAAAGTATTTCAGATGCTAATCAGAGCATTTCACTACTAATGGGTTAAAATAAAAATTTCTTGGCAAACTGGCAAATTACATTGTTAACCACCAAGCGACACGAACAGCTGCAGTTAAACGTGCATGGAGACACAGTGAAAGGAAAAATACCTTCCCGTCACAGTTCTAGCACATCCTGGGTCTAGACGTTGGCACATGCTGCAGGTGTTGCCAGGGGCATAGCTTGGTCAGTAAGATTCGGGTGGTGTGAGTTTCCTGTTTCCCAACAGTCACACTAGCTAAAATACATTACATGAGAGGAAGGGCAGGAGAGGGGTTAAGAAACAGTAGGAAGGGAAAGGAGTGAGCATTATGAGGGTACTAAAAACTAAATATTTTGTGAAATAACCAAGAGTGTATGTGTGTATGTTTTTGTTTGCATGTGTCTAAAAAAAAAACTCACTTAGAACCCGACAAGCTCCTCACCATACCCGGCTTAAAGCACTAGTTCCCAACTATTTACTACAGAATAAATTTTGTTGGGGAGAGGGTAATACCCCCGACTCCCCCCTGAAGCTACGCCCTTAGGTGTTGCCCTGTGAGGACTGCCCCTGCTACTCATCAGGCAAGCAACCTCCATTGGGCTGAGAGGGCTTTAGCGCCCCCATCAACCTCGGTGACTTGGGCTGAGCCAGAGCCAGGATGTCAAGCTCCATCCCAACTTTGCCCTGCTCTGACCTATGCTCTAAAGGCTGTGTACAACTCGTCAAGCCTTCTTTATCTCCTTAAGCGTCTCCAAGGTCTGTCTGCAGCCCCTCAATCTGTCTGCCTAATTGTGACATCCGCATTATAAAAACACCAAAGGAAGCTATATGTTAAATGTGAAATCAACAACTATGCAAATGCTGTTTTCACATTTTAGCCCTATTCACCAACAAAATCTAGGAATGTCGCACAACAATGAAACTCAAAGCTTGCAAGTTTCCGGCAGTATATACGAATTGTGCCTTCTCAATAAAATGTAACAAAAATGTATTACATTATAATAAAATTATGTTATTCTTAGCCGTTTGTTTTCCTTTTTCAGTGCTGTGAGGCCATTCATACGATGCAGCACAATATACATGTAAGCAAAAGGAATGTTGCATTCTGGTTTGGGGTTATCTAAGACTTTCTATCAACCTTTCTCTCATTGCATATTCGTGTTATGTGCATGCATATGTGTTTGTGTAAATGGGTATATTGGCCATCATTGTGCCTTCTGAATCCTCTGAAGAGGATCCCAGTATTTCATCCTTGTGAGATCAATGAATTGCATTTCACTGATATGCTGGGAAGTCACTTGATAATTACAGTGCGTAATATGGCAACATCTACTGTAGCAAGCACTAGTATCTCTGATAACAGACTACACCCCATTCCATAGATCACAACCTCCCTCCCCGCCACCCGATAATGCCTAGTGTCTTTTAGCCACTCTACTCATCTTTTAAATCACTTGCATGATACCACAAAGCCCTTACAAATGTTTATTTAGTTTATAGTAAAGAGAAGTAAATGCATGGAATTGGGTCTCTGAATTCAGAAGTGTAAATAAGCCTAATAGCCAACATTCCACTAAACTTTAACAAGTTTAACGTTAACATTTATTTTCCATAGTAGAGTGCTACTCAACATATACCACTCTAACACCTCATCAGGGATGGTAAGCGTTATATAAAACCAATTACAATGCTATATTTTTTAACAATAAGAACAAGGTGTCACATTGTGTTACAGCAGGTTACACTGGGTACAGGCTACAATACAAAAAAAGAAAAGTTTAAAAAGTACTGAAACATATTAGTTGAAATGTGTTTTTGTAGTACAAAAACTGCAGCATACAAATGATAACTTTCCATAAATAATGCATAAAGTCATGTCATGTTCTGTCAGTACTGGTGATCCTATAGAATTACCTAATATTTTTCTGTGAAGTGATAACAAGTTTGTTTAAAAGCATCTTAAGTGATGTGCTATGGCCTTATTCCACCCAAAGTACTCAGACTATCCACTCTAAATAGGGTGGATGGACGATGTACTTGCACCAAAGGCCCTATGTCAGTCAGGCTGTCATTATAAGGTTTTCACTAGGGCTGGGCAGAGTTCGCACAGTTCTGCTATGCAGACCTCCGTGAAGTGCTGAAAAAACTCCGCCGCACTTTGCGGAGTTCTGCACGCGGTAGAGTTTGAGTAAGTCATGCTGTTCGTGCTGATTTTCAGTGCCAGGAGTTTCTCCTGCACTGTAAAATCATCATGAACTTCATCACCCAGAGTGCCAGAGAGCACAGGCTTCTTTCTGCCGCTCGAGTAGATTTTCTACTCAAGCAGCAGCTTCCTCAACACGAGCTGGAGCTTTCTCAATGCAAGCAATGCCAACCTGCTGCGACCGCCCACATTCAGAAATCTTGCTTGAGAACTTAGCGATTTCTCTTGCGCTGGCCAACTTAACATTGGCGAGCAACACAAGAGAAAAAACTCTGCGCCGTGTCACTTCGTCAAGTGTTTTTGAACTCTGCGTGGAGAGCAGAAAACTCTGCAAACTCTCCTGGCAGAGTGAGCGATCACATCATCATCGGAAACAAGACTGTCTTCCTGACTCTAAATAGAGCGAGAGGACCAACAGTTTGACAGACAGGCATGCATGCAATTTTATGTTTTTCTTGAATGAATATAGATATGTTTATGGTCAGTTTAGTTTGTAAGTGTTTAGCTGACTCCTATTAATGTGGTGTTGTGCAGATACTAGGTAAATGTGCATTTGTGCTTGTGAAGGTACATTCATTGATCTGAATTCTTTGGGGCAGATGAACATTAATTAAGTCAAATATACTTTCTTGGTTTAAATGTACATTGGTTAAAATGGTTTTATGTTAGTTTGTCCGATTCTACACTCATTATTATAAATGTACATTTGATTAGACTCTGTTCCTACGTGTCAGATAGGTAATGAAGTGGATTTCCGACCATTTCCTTTATGTAACGCCCATTTAATGTTCATTGAAAAATAATCTAACCTACTGAACTAGTTTTGGTAATGGCTTTGTGAGTTGCTGTATTTTTTTGTAGCATTTGTATAGCAATTTTCTATCTTTAATAATGCCTGAAAATATTCTCTGGGTGGTCGGGTAAGCATATACTCAGCTTGTTATACATGACTGATAGACAATATGTTCCATATTGTGGTCTATATTGAAAGTATGTTGGTGTTGTGTGTGAAGTTCACTGGTGTGTTACAAACCTGTGGCAATATTATGCTGTACTTACTCAAGGAATGAAGCAGAAAGGATGTTGGAAAGTAGAGCTGCTTTTGCTTACATGCACCATAGCCTACTTGCCATCATTATTTATAATTGTGCTGTTTGAGTGAGCTCTCTCTGCCGTGCTTGGTGAGTAGCAGTGGGGTTAGAGCCCAGGCAAAGGAAGGGTGTGTCACATCTAACAAGAACATCATGCATGTGGGAACCATGAACACTGTCAGGAAACCACAAATAGTGCACTCAGGGGGCACAAGTAAAGACATTACAGTAATCATGAGGCATGTAAGGCAGGACATGCTATCTAGTCCTGCAGAACAACAAACCTTAATGAATTACCCGGCTGAGTGGGTAAGACTCTGGGGGCGCTGAGTGGAATCTTACTGAAACAGTGACTTAATAATGAAAATAGGGGTGATGTAAATCAGGTAGGGACTACAAGTTCCATGACTTTGTATAAATGCCTGGGTGCACATAATGACATGCGCGACACAAAGGGGCAGGACTGGACTATGAAAGGGGCTTCCACCCCGCTGAGCGCTGCCGGCTATTCCCGTTTGTGGCAGCTTGCTGAAGCTGGAGTACCGAGGGGCTCGTCTAGGGTGTTAAGGGTGCACATGCACTGCTATTGTTCATTTCAGCATTTTTGTTTGGGACACTGGAGCATCGGAGGAGAGCGTCCTTTTGTACAATTGTAACGCTTCCTTTGATGTTGGAATATCTATCGAGTGGTTATTCCTTTTCGTTGAGGAGGCCGGCTGCTCTTGCGGACTTGTGCAGAAGGGAGTGGTAGTTCTTTGGGCCTTAAAGATTTCCTTGGGCCATCATAATTTCTTCTGTATCATAGAGGAACTATTTACACTGTAGGATTTAAACACAACCCACTTGGGGTGCGATGGTACGGTTTCTCTTGACTTGTTGTTCAATGAGCCCTGGAGGATAATATGCACTAATGACAACACAGAGTTGAAAGGAGTAGAAAAAAACAAAATCATTATTTACACTGGAATTACAAGCACTTATAGTCTTTCACACGCTATGCCTATAATATGCACTGGTATTGATTGGAATGGTTCAAGTCCTTTATCATTTGTTTACTGCTTTAACAGGGGTTCTCCACTGGAGTTTCCTGGGTATACTCTTCCCCTGTGAAGCAAGGCGGGTCAAATTTTATGGTATGTATGAGGAAGGACCATTTATGGACACCTTTTTTGATGGAAGCCACTCATTGAAGTGATATGAATGTCATTTTATTCCACTATATTGTATACTTTCAGAGAAGTATCATGGAAGACAATTGGAAAGCCCTGATACTTCCCCTGCTACCTCCACCAGAGGCTGGACAAATACTTACTTTGTTTAACAGGTACTGTGTATAGCAAAAGATCCATTATATGTTTGAGAGTAGAACTAGAAATCACAAATGTTGTATTTTTCCTTTTAGGTCTCCCTCCCGTCCCTCCTGGTTTTCCCCTTTTTTTTCCTTCCCTCACTTGATCGCTGCAGATGTCTGCACTATTATACCATTCACAATTGAGAGGTGGACTTATCTGAGCTGCGAACCGATCTTGAGGATTAGTCCGGCTGACAAAGTGTGACCCAAGGAAAATGAACACACCATTGTTACATGGTACACTGAAGAGCAAAGATGCTGTGAACCACAAGATCACAAGACCCCATTCATACATGGGTTTATGGGATCCACCCAGGGTTGGAGATGGCACAACCTAATCAAGAGGCACTTCTTATATGAGCCTACGTGGCCCACCATGAAGTGGAGATATAACAGGCCTAAGAATCAGCTGACTGTTGCAGTTGCGTCTGCCACTGAGCAGGGTGGATGGGTGGTGGTGGTGCTGGGGTTTTTTAAAAAAAACACTTATGTTTCTTCCGGAGATGCGTTCGCATCTCCTCCATCCTCTTCCCGGCAGCACACAGGCTCCCAGTCAATCATGACGCTGCTGTCACCAGCATGACAGCAGTGTTGTGATTGGTGTGAGTGTCCTGCTTTGGCACTCATACAGGAAGTAGGAGCCTGTGCACTTTCTCCACTCGGCTGTTTAATACAGCCAGGTGGAGAAAGGCAAAGTGTGCATGTCTGTTTGGCCGGCACAACACGGTCAGCCAAACAGACATGCGCCCTCATTGTGCACTTCACTCCTCCCTCCAGCCCTTCTCCAGCCCCCTCCAGCCCAGACCCACCCCACCCTAACCCGGCTCCGAGGAAAAATAAAATGATAATAACGCTTTGTTATTATTGTTTTATTTTTCCGTCCCCTTCTGCTTAAAAGCAGTGGGGTGCCGCTCCTCTGCCTTAGCAGAGGAGAGCCCCTGGTCTGTTGGGTCCAACCAAGTGTGAAAGATGCCATGTTCCAGGAAAATCAAGAGTCACTATTTGTACCAGAGTATATTGGGACCACCCAGATGTGAAATGTGGTAATCACAAGAAACAGAGGAGGATACATATCAGTCTTTTGACTGGGGGGATGTGGCCATGCCAGTGACCAAGATGGCCACTCAGCACTGAAGTTCTGGTATCGCTGGCCACAAAATAGTTGGTTTCTACATGGCATCCAGCTCCATTTAACCGCTGCTGAGGCTCTCGGTGCCCTCTCAACCATCGGAGCGGCAGCCCAGCCCCAACTTCCTCCAGATGGCCATCGGACTCCTGGGGTGAGTGATGAACGCCAGGCCGCTGTGTCCTGGAACCATCCTCAGAGGCCCTGCGGTGACAGGGAACGCAGGTGAGCCTGAGGATTGGAGCGATCGAGCCCCACTACGCCTATGTATGCCCCATCCGCTGCAGTCCCCCCAACTTAACAACTGCAAGCTGTTCCTTTATGAACCACTGTTGGAGGGTGCAGCAGCATCGCATGCTGAGCCAGGCCTGCTCCTGTGACCCTATGGCCCTGCCTTGTCTTCCTGCTTCATGGACCCCTACTGCAAGACCCATCCAAGCGACCCGGCTGGACTGATCTATAGACTGCAAGGACCATGAAGTGACAACACCCACTGCTGGCAACTTCACTGAGGTGAGGAACGACTCTTCCTTGGCCCAGCTGGAAGACCCCTGGCCTCTACTTACCACACACGCTGCCAAGAATACACCACAACTTCTCCCGATCCATCTGGAGCCTCATGCCGTCGGAGCTGTGGTGACTCCAGACAGGGGCCCTGACTCGTCTCACTCTGACACCCTCGACAACTGGCTCCTCTGCCCTCTGGTGAGTCCCAGAAAACCCTTTTAGACCTCTCAGAGCAATCCGTGTTAATGCACAAGTGCCCATGCAACCTCCTCCCTCAGTGACTCTCACCCCTCCCGCCTGGTGACTGGACTGATCTCTGGGCTCGACACCTGGTCTCTGCTGACTTCAGACGCATTTTAAGCTGCCTGCTTCCCGTCCTCTGAGCACGGCTATGTTGCCAAGTACATCCACAGCACCTCACAAGCTCACGCCTCCTCACTGCCATTGGTGCAGCAACCCAAAACTGAAGAAGCTCTCTTCTGAGCAGCCCAAACCCCAAGTCATTGACGGTCGCTATCATATTCTGAAGATGCTCCACCTGAGGCGGTGCGCTGGTGGCCTTGGACATCACCGTAGCTATCATGTCTGAACTATGGGCTGGATTTCAATCCATCCACGTTTGCTTTGATACCCTCACCAGCAGCATGGACTGTTTGAGGGAGCAGTTGTATTACCATTCGATCCGACTCGATGACACAGAGCGACAGATTTACGAAGTTGAGGATGGCACCACTAATATTGAAAAAAAGCTTGGAGAGAGTGGAGATGATGCTTAAGATGACTATGGCAAAAAATGAGGACATAGAGGCAAGGTCTTGCCCCAATAACTTGTGAATTATGGGAGTCACAGAATTTACTAACATGGGCCACCCTGACAGTTTTGTTGAACATCCATTCACCGAACTGTTTACCAGGCAAGATTAAATAGCTTGGTCACCAACCACCACTGGGCATCCCACCTCGTCCGATTATTGCCCAGCTAATAAACTACAAGGACAGGGACACAGCACTTCACCTGGTGCTAGAACAGTGCATTTTACAATATCAGGCTTTACAGTACTGTCCAAGAGGCGAGACACAAATTCTCCGATGTCAAGAACTCTCTTTGAAAACATGGACTTAAGTACAGTATGCTATATCCAGCCTGCCTATGTGTTGAAATCAATGGAAAGCATTGCATCTTCACCTCCCCAGCTGACGCTGTAGTATTCTGTAAACAACGCCCTGCGGAAGAGTCCACTTGCTGCTGTTCAACCTCCAGCCACTCTCCATGCCCTGCCAATGCTGCGGTGACTCAGGATCCACCAGACTGACTTGTGCATATCCTTGATCATCCTGCCTCTCTTCCTTCCTACATGGACTGTTCTTGTTACCAACTTGTTGATCTCGCTGTCTCACTCTGACATCTACATTCCATATGTATTAACCAATTTTTTACTCGTTATAATGCCCTCCTGCAATAGGACACAGATTACCATAGTTTTGTCTCACCCCCAGGGTGTACACCATCTTCATTATGGTTACATTTTTTCTTTTTAATGTTTGGGATTTGACAGTTGTTCACCTCACTGGTGTGGATGGGAGGGATGGGTTTTCTCAGTTGTTTTTTGTCTATATGCTTTTGTCCAATCACATTTTTCCTACACAGTGTCTCTTTTGTAACACATACATGCACAACCCCCCTTCCCTGATGTGTTCCTGACCTAACAGGCCTGGGTTGGTGGAATTGACCTGTATGTCCAGGAACATCAGCTGCCCTTAACAACCCCCGGAAAGGCAATCAATTTCTTTCCTACCTGATACACCATGACATAAAACTCACATTCCTTAATGAGAAGCAACTTTTGCCCAGAGACACCTGCATGTATTGTTGTATTGCTGCATTGTTCCACCGGGGGAAACAATCGTTACTTTGTCTACTACAGCTCATATTCCCACATGGTTTGCACCCTGACTCATAAGACCATCCCCTTCTTGCGTCAGGGCAGAATAGTGGATAGGGAGGGCAGACATGTGATGGTCTCTGGCACCTTACTGGGCATATTTACCCGCATTGTTAATGTCTATGCTCCTATCCTCAATACATCCTCCTTCTATCATGACCTCTCAGCACTCATGAGCTACTCAGAGGCAGATTTGGTATTGTTTGATGGCGATCTCAACATGGCATACAACTCTTCTCTCCACTCCACAGGCTCTGTCAGTGGCAAACCCCGCTCCTTGCGCGTCTTCCACGAGCTAGCCAACACTTTTCATCTGTCCAACGCTTAACGCTCGCTCAATGCGACTGCACCGAATACACATTTTTCTCCATGCCACAGCTGTTTGGACTCGTATCAACTACTGGTTTGTAGCCAGGGATGCCACTCTCTGGTTCTCCGATGTGGTCCACCTCCCCCGCACCCTATACAACCATGCCCCTGTCTGGATGGTGCTACAGATCCCAAGTGGGGGAGGACACTTGTGTCAATGGAGATTTTGTAATAATTAGAAGTGGGCATAGCTCACGGAGTTCTACTCCACTGAATTCCACAGAGCTGGTTAAAAACTCTGTGGAAGTCTGCGGAGTTCCACGTGCTACATAGTGCCACCTGCCTACCATCCTGGCTTATACGCCCAATCTCAGAAGCAATAAGCAGGGTCTGGTTGCCCGCCCTGCTTAACGCTTCTGAGATTGGGTGCAAGTCTCCACCTGCACACTTCCTTTCACCAAATGCTCTCCTTCACTTACACACAGCCTCAGACCGCCCTTTCTTGAGGGCCGAGCACCAGTCAGCAGCAAACCAGCTCACCACCAGCAGCCTGGTATTTTCACAAAGTGGCTAGCCTTGCTTGCCACTGGGCTCTAAGGCACTCTCTCAGGCCACACACATCTGGTAGGGGCTGCTGGACTACCACTCAGCAGCTGATGCTCCCCCGGTCTCCAGCTCTACCTGCTGGCCTCAGCACCGTACTCCATAACACAACTTCCTTTCCCAGGGACTCTGGGGAGGCAGGTTCTTTTCAAGTGGAGCTCTGACTGCATGTTTCCTTTTTTCCAAGCACAGACTCCCAATCCCCACCCACCCCCCAGCCAAATAATGTCCATGCCCAGTGCTGGCCCCTGTGTGCACACATAAGAGAAAGTGAAATGAGGCCGGTCTTACCTGCCTAAAATCAAATGCTGTCTAGGTCCAGGGTCCCCATTGCCAGTGGTCTGTTTCTCTGCCCCAGACTGGGCTACACAGCGAAAGCGCAGACAATCTCTGCTTGCGCTGTGTGGCCCATAACACTACTGCTGTATGCTCTGCTCATCTCTGGGGCTAGTAGAGTTTTTGTCCAAACTCTGCGCTCCAAATCTGGTGGCTCCGCCAGCGAAGCGGAGCTCACCGCCCACCCTTAGTAACAATGCCCTACTTGACGCCACTTTTCACTCCAAACTTTCGAGATTCCATAACAGAATATTTCACACTAAACACAAGGTCGGTCTTTACACAAGCTACCTCATGGAAAGCATTTAAAGCCTATAGTCGCAGTGTATGCATTGCCAAACATGCATGAATACTCAAAGCCATTATATGTGACCTTGACTGCCTAGTTACAGACCTGCTACACGTAAACCATGAATTGGTGCTGTGGGGGAATGATAGCTAACTGCATCGCTGGTTGGTCCTCTTGGAAGAATTGAGGAAACTTGCTGAGTGAGAGATGGCATTCCTGAGGATGTACGCTCTTGGAAGAATTTAGGAAACTTGCTGAGTGAGAGATGGCATACCTAGGGACATATGCCTTGGCACATTGGTGTGGCGAGGGAATATCCTGGGCGTACTCTGGCACACATTTTGAGCCCTAACCTCCATAGTATTCATGTTACTGAACTATTAACCACTGATGGCAACCGGACTGTCGATAATAGCTGTATCACCCAGGAGTTATTGCAGTATTACTAGCAGTTATGCACCTCCTGTGCAGTTGCTGACACTTCTAAAATCGTTGAATACTTATCAGAGGTTGCCGTGGCCTGACTAGCAGATGTGAAACAGAAATTCATCCAATTAATCCATGTGCTAGATAGTTCGGGATCTAGATGGCCTAACGGGCAGCTTCTACATAGCCTATAACACATACCAGCCTTCCACCTCTTTGAGGGTGATGCAGAGTCCCTTGAGCCAGGCTCTCCACCCCACACCTTATGAGAGGCTGTGATTAAGCTGCTTCTTAAGTCTGCACTTCTTACAGCCCCGACCCTTTCCAACCATGATAATAAAATCCTTGCTAAAGTCATTGTTATGCGTCTAGCACTCCTAATGAGACAAATCATTTCACCTATACAGTCCGAATTTGTTCCACATCATTCCACAACACTCAACCTCCGGATTATCTTTGCTGTGCTTAATCACATATCCCCAGATCTTCCTGTCACAGTTGCCTTACTAAATGCGGAGAAGGCATTTGATTCTCTCGAATGGCCCTTTTTAAAAGTGACATTGTTTAAATGAGGCCTCCCCCGGATTCATAAGCCTGATAATGCTGTTCTACTTCAATCCTACAACCCATCTGTGAATCAACGATTCCATCACTGCACTGTTCCCCATTTCCTGGAGGACTCGTTAAGGTTGCCCCCTCTCACCCCTGGTGTTTATAACAGGCCTGGACCCACTTATACGGCAAATTCAGGAGACACATCTGCACCGTGGCTAGAGGTTCCAACATGGACCTCTCTGGCTCTCCATGTTCACGGACAACATCCTCATGTTTGTCCTCTATCCCACTACTAACCATGACCCTCTCATCTATGAGACTGTATTATTCTGTTGCCTATCAGGACTCTCCTTCAATTGGAATAAATCCGAGATTTTTCATCCCAAAGATGCCACAACACAGGGTGCATCGGAATACCCCCTCACTTGGTGTGATGAATTCATGAAGTACCTCGGCATCACCAAAAAGAAATGGTGATCTGCCTGAACTACGGCCCTGGGGTAGACAAATTTTCTACTCAGCTCGAAAGATGGATTTAAATTGCCTCTGTCTATAATGGGGCGTATTGCCATCATGAAAATGTTGGTCCTTCTTCGATTCCTATACTGCTTTACCAATATACCCATCCCCCTAACCTAAAGATTTTTCATGACCTTATGAATTCTTCTACTTCGCTTCATGTGGGCAGGCTTCTGGCGCAGGATTAAATGGGAAATCTGAACACTTCCATATGACTGTGGCGTCTTCAGGGTACCAGATTTACACTTGTACTTTCTGGTTGCGCAATGTCATTTTGCTTATTACTGGCATCACTCTGATGCTCACCTGCCATACCTGAAGCCAGAACAAGACCAAACCGGTGAGCTCTCACTCTCCTCCATCTTACCACTGAACCTTCCACGAGATCCTGCTGATATACAAACCTACTCACTACTACTTAGGCCTGGTCGAAACTCCATCAGTATTTGGTGTGGGCTCCTTTACTCCTCTGCACTGCCTCTAACCCACAACCTATGGGTCCCCCTAACCTAGGAAAAACTTGGACAACGCACGCTACAGAAACACTCCTTACATACTATGGGCGATGTGTTCCCAGATGGACATGTGATTACATACAATACACTCTCTGAGGTTTCCACTCACATGGTTCATTTTGTGTCCCACCCAGTACATGACACTTTACAAGACAGGGTTCCTTGATACCCAGTGGCACCCAACGACTTTCACCCATTGACTCTCATAATCACTACCATCGAGGGAGCGCATCTAGTCTCCAGGCTATACCAAACTTGCTTGGCCCGGCAACCCAGCGTGACCAGAGTTCGTACTGCATGGGAACACGATCACGGACACCCTATGTCTGACAATACCTGGCCCTTTTGCTGTGCACAAACAAAGCTTATTTTACTTAGTCACAGGCATAAGCTGCTTCACTATAAATTCCTTCACTGCGCCTACATCACCCCACATAGTCTGGCCAAAATAGACCCTGCTCGCTCCTACCAATGCCCAAAGTGTAGATCTGAGCATGCAGATTTCTTACACCCTGCATGGACCTGCCCTAACATTCACTCATACTGGCTCCAGCCCCTGACACAGATTTCTACTATGAACGAGATTCAACTAGACCCAGATCCAGACCCGAAAAACCTTTGCTTCTTTCCTCTTGCTGCTTTGTGGCCTTTGCACTAACGCTGGACAAATATGGCTAAAGGATATGGTTTATTGTGACACCAACATAGACCCGTATGCCATGCTTCGATCCCCCATCTCCAGGCCTAGAGACATTTGGCACCCTCTTTGTGACTATCAACTCACTCTGGATGCTGCTGATACCCCTGGCGACACTGGTTGAGATTAATTTCACCTACTCTACTTTGCCAAGTACTAACGTCCTTTTCGCTGCTCCTAGGCTGCTTGCACATTGTCTGTTGCTATTCTGTACCAAGACCACGTTGCGTTTACTATGTGCTGCTGTAACATTTGGACTGTGATATACACCTGGATGTTTTTTTCTGTGTATTTAAAAAAAAAAAATAACATGCTTGATTAAAGTTTCCAAGGAGGGAAAGTCAGTCTTGGGAGAGAAAGTCTTGTGCTTGGCTCTGAAGTGTACGCTGCCCTGTCCTTGTTGTTTTTCCTATAAGTCTGCCTTTTTTGTTTCCCACCAGTGAGCCCAGCAATCTACGGAGATCACTAAGGTGCCTCCATATTTCATGGTCCTAAACCTCAGAGCATTGCTTTGAGGTTGAGGAAGTAGACAAAGCGCATATTCTACATAAGCATGACTACTGTCCTCTCTATTGGACAATAGGGAATTGTGGGTCTGGCAGAAGTAGCATCCTGAATCCTACTGAAGGCACATGTATTTTTACCTGTCTGCTTCAGTATGGGGGACTAATGCTCTGCCCTGTATGAAAGTTTCAGCAATTCTCCCTTAACAATTTATTTACATATGAGTAGAAAATGTGTGGAATAGTATGTACATTTTGCATATCGTGGGTTGTTTTTGAAGCCTTTTAGGGCATTTGTAAGAACGTATAAGGGCATCCATTTTTGCTCCCCTGTGAGTAAGACAACCTGGAAAGGAGTATGGTTTTGTTTCATCCACTTCTCCAGCAGTAGAGCACAGTGCATTGTTAGGCAGCCTGGCACTGCTTACTGGACCAGCTTGAAAGGACTAGTGTGTGGTTTGTTTTCGATCCTTCCGTCCCATCTGAGAAAAAAAACTGCCATACTCTGGCCCTTTCAAACTGGCCCATCTGGCAGTGCCAGACTGCCTGACAGACCAGTCCAACACTGGTACAGAGTTGTATTGGGTGAAGGCTTTTAGTGCCAGGCACCTGAAGTTGCTTGTAGGGCCTGTAACAGAGCACCCCCATCACCTTTTCATTCTCCTGCAGAATCTTAAAATAAAGGATTTGCTGACATACTTCAGTGGACAGAGAAAAACCTGTCTGGAAAGAGCTGAATCATGTGCATAAGGACCTGTCGCAGATGTTGCAAAATCCATGCTACTCTAGGATATAACATTGACAAGGTATTACGCAGTGAAAACTCTTACATCTGCCTGCATCATTCAGGGCCCAAAGGAGTCTCACCTGCATCACTGCTTGATGACCCTCTTTTTTTGCATGACCCTTCTAGCACTGCAGGGAAACAAGTGCCTGCCCCTCTTTGCCTCCAGGAGGGTTGGTGACCCCACCCTCCCCCCTTGGTTCCATCTCCTTGCCTGGAGAAGTCTATGAGGTAATTAGGTGAAGCAGTACCTTATAAACAAACAAATAAATAACTGCAAATCGCATCTAAACCAATCAAATGATTGCAGAGATATACTGAAATGAACTTCTGGCCCCTGTACCCTGTCGCCGGCTCTGTCTCAACTAAGTGCTGCTGCATCAGAGTCCATGTCCCCGGTCCTGTGGGCACAAAAAATCACAAAAATAATCCAACCCTGAATGGTAGCTGCAAAACACAGGGCTGCAAATGGGGGAGTTCTGATATAAATATACTAATACACTGGCATGTTAGTTGATGGTGAGGTGCGTAGGAGTCCAATGGTTACCATCAGTTAAGACTTACTTGAGCATGGGTTATAGTATGTGGATAAATCTTGATGTCTTGACCCATTCATGGTAAAAAGAACCAGCAATGTAATAACCAAAGGGATGGATTTTTAGTCCAGAATGCCATACCACACGAGTGTCATGCTTAGATTTCAAGAAACTTGTTTTTTTATTGTTTTGTTGGAAATATGCTCTGATTGTGATGGACATCAGATTACCAAGGCTTGGATGCCAATCACTGGATAATCATGCTAGAGAAACTAAAGTAAGAATCGTATTGTTCTGTCAAATTCATACTTGTGTAGAGTGCACAGTGCGGTCTTGCTTTTGAGCCCCAGAGGTGATGAAGATGCAGCTTAGTAGACATGGTTAAACTGAATTATACTGGAAATACGGCAGAACGTTCTTTGCTAAACTGGCCAGCTTGGAACTGAAATTCAACTGCACCCTCTCAATACTGGATTCCTCAGAAAAGCTTGTTTGAGTGATTTTTTAGGCAAGAGTACAAGAACGTTTTCTACATGGTGTGAGCAGTCTCCTTTTTGAGTTGGCATAAACATCAATATCACCACTTTACATAGCACATCTCACATTTTTCAAATGCTTATTCAATACAACTCTTTTGTTTCACACCACCACTAAGGGTACCTTTTGAATAGTGTTGTATGTTGTAATATACCATTCAAAACTCTAGACTTTTTATTGGCTAACATTCATACACTATAGCCATGAATCATGAAGAATAAATAATTCATCTTAAGACATATTCCTGTGTGATTTTGAAATGTTAGCTTTATGATCAAAGCATTTAAACCTGGTTTTCACCAGCTATGGCTGATTGGCTGCTGTGAACATTAGAGCATAGAAAGATAAGCATAATCCTCGCCTCTGTGCCCTTAATACAACTGAAAAATTCTTGATGTGAATGCTAGAATTTTTTGTATTCTATCTCAGGACTGGAGTCTCATATTATGCTGGTTTAAAGCTGAGTCACCACTACAGATGCAATATCCACAATAGGTTTATGATAAAAAAAGATTTAAAAGTGGACTCAGAGGACCAGTCAGCCACCTTTAGAATATCCTCAAGACGAGAACCCAAAGAAAATGATTTGGACACCATTGCACCCCTGGCAAAGTGAGCCCCAAACCTGGAGGTATCGAAACCTGCTTCATTCAAAAGCCATTGCATCCATCTAGCCAGAGTAGCACATGATACTGGCCGAAAAGGTTTTTGCAATCAAATCAACAACTGACCACCCATGTCAGAACAAAATTTAGCCATACTCACCTTATACGCTTTCAAATGCTGAACCACATAGAGTTTCAAAGTATCCAGAAAACTAGGACACAGAACCATCCTAGAATGACATTTGGTGCAACAAGAGGCAGAAAAAGTCACCCCTTCAGGAGAAAACAATCTTCTCACCAAGTCTAAGGCCTGCACATCGGAAACCCGCTTACAAGAGATTAGTCACACAAGCATGGTAAGCTGAGCAGAAATCTGTTTCCTAGGAAGACACTTATTAGCAGGCCAAGATTCCAAAACACGTAAAACTATATTGATGTCCCATAGGGAAGAATACTTTGGAAGAGGGGGATTGCTCAAGTACATCCCTAGTAAGAGCTTGCACACAATAGGAAGCTCGCCAACAGGCTTTCTGTCAATAGGTAAATGACCAGCCGATATGGCCAATCTGAAATTGTTCACTGATCCATAGGCCATGCCAGAAGAAGCTAGGGAAGCTAAACAATTAATAATCAAAGAACTATCTGCAGAAGAGGGATCAGCACCCCGTGCATGGCACCAATTACTCTGGCGCTTCCAAGCGAAAGTGTAGCGCTTGTAGGGACCCACTGACCAGGACTTGGAGATAAATTCAGTAGACTCTCGTGAAAGGGCTGGGAGATCCCATATCTGCTCTCCAACCTAGAAGAGAGAGGTGTTCCAACTGAACCAGAGGATGAGGGAGGCCCGAGGGATCCAAACGTAGGCACAACTAATTTCTAGCACTACCGGAAACCAAGCCTGTGCTTTCCAGAGGGGAGTCACAAGAATCAGCTCTGCAGACGACGAACTTGAGCCAAGACCATGGGGAACACCATGAATGGAGGGAAGGCATAACCTAGGTACGGGGACCAATCTTTGGTCGCTAATGCCTCCAGATCCAGATGCCAGCTGAAAAATGAACTTAGCTGCCTGTTGAGATGGGAGGCAAAAAGATCTATCGAAAAAGGACCCCGATGGCACTGGAGAAAATGAAAGACCCTCGGGTGCAGTCTCCAATCGCTGAAGTCCCTCAGGTGGCAAGACTGCCAGTCAGCCACAGAATAGTCGGCTATCCGATGATAAAAGCAAAAGTGCCAAAAATCTTTGGCAACCTCTGCCAGCATGCAGGATCTCGTCCTGCCCAGGCTATTGACATATCCCACTGTGGAGCTGTTGTTCATCCGAAGGAGGATGCAACAATCTGTCTTTTCCGGGGAGAGGCTCCGGATCATGAAAGAGCCCACCAAAAGTTCAAAGCAATTGATATGAAGATCCAGTTCCACCCTGGACCATCGGCCTCCCATGGATATCTGTCCACATCCTGCACCCCAGCACCAACAGCTCGCATCGGACTCGATCACGATCTCAGGAGATGATCCAAAGATCGCTCTGCCATTCCAGGCATCCATGTGCTCCAGCCACCAGTGCATCTCTGTCCTTGCTTCTGTAGACAGGGGAATCAGGTCTGAATAACTAAGGCTCCACTGGAGGTGAGAGATCTTTAGACGTTGAAAGGCCCAATAACTGAGGGGCAGCAGGAAGATGGCTTGTATCGAGGAAGAAAGTAGGCCCACCATGCAGGCTATGCATCTCAAAGATACCATCTGTTTGCACAATATCAATTTCAGCTCCTTCTTGACGTTGCGGATCTTGAGATGGGGAAGAATTAATTGGGACAGGACGGAGTCCACCTGAAAACCCAAAAACTCCAACTGCTGGGAAGAAGCTTGAATGGATTTCTGGCTGCTCACAATGAATCCCAAGTCCTGAAGGAGAGAAACTGCCCATTCCAAGTGAGTAAGGAGAAGTAGGGGGCACTGCGCCATGATGATGTTGTCAAAATCAATAATCAGTTGAACACCTCTGGCCGGAAGAGACTATCGGCTGCATCACTTTTGTGAATCACCAAAAGGCAGATGAAATGCCAAACGGCAGGACCTTGTACTCGAAGCACCGACCCTGCCAAAGAAATTGTGCAAAATGCTGATGAGGAGGGAAAATAGGAAAGGTCAAATAGGCATCTTTCAGATCTATTCAGACCATCCAGTCCTTTCTCTAATATGTCCCTTAACAAATGGATGCCCTCCACTTTGAAATGGCGGCAGAGGATCCACATGTTGGAGTCCTTGAGATTGAGGACCAAAGGGGATCCACCGTCCTTCTTCTCCATTAGGAAAATAGGGCTCAGGAAGCCACGAGGGTTAGGAAGAGTTTTCTCTATGGCACCTTTGACCAGAAGATCGGACACCTTTGCGGAGATGAATTCTTGATCTTGTAGGGAAAAATACATCTCTGGGGGAGGAACCCTCTGAACCGGAGAATCATAGAACTCCAACTTGTAACCCTAACTATATTCCAGAAACGAGGGGTCCTGAGTGATTGTCTGCCAGGTGTGGAGAAACAAATCTGGTCTGCCACCCCCGTGTCCCCAAATTCACATCTGATAGAGTAATAAGGCTCACCTGTTTTACTGAAGTCCTGATAAGAGGTTTGGGAGCCTCTAGGTTTTCCTTTCCAGAAACGGTTGCAATCCGCCATTGCTTGAAAAGGATAGAAGGTGGAGGATGGGGAGGAATCCTTGTAACCTCCCTTATACTACTGATAGTAGCCTCTTTGAGAACCTTGGTGAAAGCTGCGGCCGAAGGATCACCCTCAAAAGCGTCTGACTCTGCCAAAAAGTGAGCGAAGTCCCTTCTTGATGCAGCTCTGAGCCTTTTCAAGATCTGCGTATGTTGCTTCGAACTTGGACAGTTCCTTAAGGAAAGGAGAACTAAACAGAAGACCTTGCGCTAAGGGGCCTGACTCTGAAGTGGCAAGATCAGTCAGCTTGGGTTCCATTTTAATGAGGAAAGAGTCTCCTCTTTCACTGGAAGTAGCGCAGTTAGCATTTCCCAGGAAGAACAAGGCATGTTGGGTCCAGCCAATCAGAATATCAGGATTGTGTGGGCTCCAGACTCCTTAGCATGGAATCCGAGATCCAGAATTTTAGTGAGAGGACTAGAGATGACCAACAGCTTTTCCTGGCACCCGCGCCAAGCGCAATTGATACCCTTCTTAGATCTTTTGAAAAACTTTTTAAGGTAGGTGACCAGCGTGGGCTCAATTTCAGGAGTCTCTGTGACCTTAGTAGGGAAGTCCGATCTGGGACATTCGGACCACAGTTGTGATCTATCATCCTTTTTGAAGCCCTGTCGTATATGGGCTTGAACATATTCTGCCACCTCAGTCGGAGGGGTCCATAGAGGTGACCTAGAATGAATAATTTTCTCAGGATACAAACGTGAGGACTTAAGGAGGGTGGGGGGACACCTGAGTACGATGAGCTTTCCTCTTGCACTTGTGAGGAACAGAATCCTCATCGTGAACTGGTTCCTTAGAGGAGGAAGAAGAATCAGAATCCCCTTGAGTACTAGTTATGGCATTAGTAGGTGTGGTATAGTCCTGTCCTTTAGCAAGGGATCGCAACAATTTTTCAAAATCAGCTTTATGAGGATTAGTATCAGTCTTAGATTAAGAAGTGTCCTGAAGGACAGAAGATTCCCCGTTGTGAGGCAGTAATCTAGCCCTGTTGATCGGCAAAACCAAACAGGTGTTGTTTAATTGGCTGAATCAACTTGGCTAAGGCAACATTTACAGTGTGGCGAACCCCAGCATCTACTGCATGGACCACATCCTGTTCAAATGACCCAACAGTCTCGTCATAGTAGTAATCTTACCCTGACTCTTCCCCATTTTCAGCCATTATTGATGAGGAAATGGTACAAAATCTGAAAATATGAGGTGGAAATAACAGAGCAGAAGAAACTTCCAAAGCAGGAGGGAGGAAATACTATAAAAATCCCCCAAGACAGGCAACAAAATTCAACTAAAAGGGCCTGGTTGAAATCAGTCTCAATAAGATGTGGAGGGGGATCTGTCCACAAGCAAAAGCCTTGTAGAAACAATTACATCCCTGAAACATTGGTAACAGGATGTAAATGGGGAGCAGTTCGGGGCAGAGACGATGCACTCATCTCAACGTGTTCAGTGGCACGAAAAACAAAACCAGATGGGAAGCCGGTATAGTGCACTGGAGCACTATGCCCCCAAGC